>NW_027256887.1:71110936-71578436 GCF_029215685.1 Pituophis catenifer annectens
TTTAAGAAGAGATTGGATAACGATTTGTCTGAAGTGGTGTAGGGTTTCCTGCCTAAGCAGGGGGTTGGACTAGAAGACCTCCAAGGTCCCTTCCAACTCTGTTATTCTATTCTATTCTATTCTATTCTATTCTATTCTATTCTATTCTATTCTATTCTATTCTATTCTATTCTATTCTATTCTATTCTATTCTATTCTATTCTTCTATTCCATTCCATTCCATTCCACTCCACTCCACTCCACTCCACTCCACTCCACTCCACTCCACTCCACTCTACTCTATTCTGACTTTCTCTAGGCTAACTCAAGTTTAAACCCAGGGGTCCTGACTCGATGCTTCAGTATTTTGTATTTGTATTTGTATTTATTGAATTTGTATACCGCCCTACTCCCGAAGGACTCAGGGCGGTGAACAGCCATAAAAATAAAACATGGAAATACAAAATTTAAAATAGAGATAAAACAAATTAAATAAATTTGGCTGAACCATATTTAAAACCCCAATAATTTAAAACCAAATTTAAAATTCCCATTTAAAAGCGGAGAAGTTTAGGTCAGGCCGGCTTGCTGGAATAGGAACGTCTTAAGCGTGCGACGGAAGGTACGCAGATCCGGAATCCTCCGTATCTCGGGGGGGAGCTCGTTCCAGATAGTAGGTGCCCCCACAGAGAAGGCTCTCCCCCTGGGGGCCGCCAGTCGACATTGTTTGGCCGACGGCACCCGGAGGAGCCCCTCTCTATGGGAGCGTACTGGTCGGTGGGAGGCTATTGGTGGTAGCAGGCGGTCCCGTAGATAACCAGGTCCTAAGCCATGGAGCGCTCTAAAGGTGATAACCAAAACCTTGAAGCGCACTCGGAAGACCACCGGGAGCCAGTGCAGCTCGCGCAGGAGGGGCGTTACATGGGAGCGCCACGTCGCTCCCATCACCACCCGCGCAGCTGCACTCTGCGCCAGTTGGAGCCTCCGAGTGCTCCTCAAGGGGAGCCCCATGTAGAGAGCGTTACAGTAGTAGTATAACAGTAGCCTGTTATAAGAGTTTTAATGCAGGTGTGGGAAGCCATATGCAATCTGTCAGAATTGCAACGTACGCCAGAGTTACCAAATAGATCCCAGGGAACAGATGCCTTGAATCAGATCATCAAAATCCGTTTTGCAGACACATTTTTGGTACATAGTTTACAGATAGTTGTGCCTGTGTGAATTAAATCCTCCGCCCCCCCACCCCAAAGATTCAAGCAGGGACAGTTAAACCATTGTTTTACAGTCGCTAAGTAACTCTCCGTGGGTGGGTAGATGGGGAGAGACAAATCTGCGTGGAATTTTTCTAGTCCCATCCCCACTAGATGGCACTGAACTCTTTTTCTTTCAGAGAAAAAAATAATGCTAGAAAAGGATCTAAAAATTTCTTTGAAGGTCATTTTAGTATAAAAGGAATACAGGTTAACTAAAGCAACGTAAAGTTTAATGCTGCAATCAAAACTATGTTTGATAAAATTTGCTTTCTGGTTAAAAAAGCTCATATCATAAATCCACTGACATTTTGACTGTACTAAACTTATTTACTCAGGAGTAAATTTCACCGGATTTAATACATTTTGCTTCAAACTATATTTGCTTAGTGCTTCAGATAGCACTATCTGAAAATAAACCCAGTGAAAGTCCATGACGCAGGGGGCCTGACTGGAAGCATATTTACTCAGAAGCAAGTCCCACTTGCTTTAATAAGACTTACTTCTGAGTAAATATGCATAGTGTATGGTCTGACGCCCATTTGTACAGATTTTAGTTAGCCCCAGTGTACCCAATTATATTTGTTTCCAAGAAAGTCTCTATAGGTTTGCAAATGCATTTTTATGTCATAGTCAGAGAACTTACGTACATACTGAAAACTTTCTTCATATATGCATAGTCAAACATATCTAATTCTTTGCCTGCCTTTAGTATCCTTATATGTATATCACTGTGTCACATGTGAGTCAAAGCTGTTCAACAGTCAATTCATTGCATCAAAGCTTCACATCATACACACACACACACACACACACACACACACACACTCTAAACAACTAATTCCCACAATAGTCAAACTATCTAAGAAGGCAGTATTACTATCATTATTCTCATCTTCCCTATTACCTATCTCCTTACCTTCTTACGACTACAACTTTGTTATTTGTATCTTACGATTTATATTGTTTACTTAGTATCCTAGTATGATTTATGTTGATTGCTTATTTAGTATCCATGACTATCTCTAAGTGTTGTATATAATGTTTTATGATGAATGTATTTTACAATGACTATGTTAATGATCTATCACTATTGTTGTATGTACATCGAGGGCTTACGTACCGGAAACAAATTCCTTGTGTGTCTAATCATACTTGGCCAATAAAGAATTCTATTCTATTCTATTCTATTCTATTCTATTCTATTCTATTCTATTCTATTCTATTCTATTCTATTCTATTCTATTAAACTTAAATAAAACCATATTTTAACATAGTTGGCTCTAAAATATATATATTTGTATATAAGTTCTCCCAATTGGCACATTCTGTGCATTTGTGAAATTAGCCAAGGTCTGATTGCCCATTTATACTGTATTAGAGCTTGGTCAATTCACCTACTTTTGCCTGAAAAGGAATTCATGATGGATATCTACCTATTTTTTCATAATCTAGGTTTGTGGTTAAAAAGTGCCCAATGTAACTTGAAAGACCATAAGTGGTGCTCACTGGGGGATAAACTCATCTCATCCTTAGCATCAGGGGTGGGTTCTTCTTACCTTTACTACCGGTTTGCAACAGGGCTGTGCGTGTGCTCTTCTGCGCATGCGCAGAAGCATTTTGATGACATCGGGGTTGGTGGGCGGAGCCTCCCGCCAGTTTTACTATTGGTTCTATAGAACTGGTGCAAACTGGGGGCAACCCACTACTGCTTAGCATGTGAAGATACTAGTGTCAAAATCATCACATTCAGTCATGAAGCTTAGCGACTTATGTTGGGGGGAAAAATACAATCCTTTCTCATCCCAACTAACCTATTAAGATTGTTGTCGAACGGAATACAAAAATAGAGATAGGTCAAAGCTTCAACAAGTCTCAGTGTTAAAGTTACAATAGGTAGTCCTTGACTGATGACCACAATTGAGCCCCAAACTTTTGCCCCGGGTTACAACTTTTTCTGCCACAGTTGTAAAGTGAATCACTACAATTATTAAGTTAGTAACATGATTGTTAAGTGAATCTGGCTTCCTGGTTGACTTTGCTTCTCAGAAGGTCGCAAATGATGATCACTTGACCCTGGGATACTGAAACCGTCATAAACGCACGCCAGTTGCCAAGAGTACACACTGTATGTGGATATGTGGTGGACATGTGTAGAAGCTAAAAGATACTGGACTAGAATCCACAGATGGTTGGAAAAAATGACAAAAAAACACATAGATTTTAAATCAGAGATTTTTTTATTAGGGATTGTACCTGAAATATATAATAGAGAGTTGAGATATTTGATTGTTAATGTATTAACAGCGGCTAGAATTGTGTTTGCTAAAAATTGGAAAAATGAGAAAATACCAATGCAGGATGAAGTTATTAAAAAAATAATGGAATGTGCTGAAATGAGTAAATTGACATTTGAAATTAGAGAATAAGAATATAAACAATACTATAAGATATGGGACCTATTTTATCAATGGTTAAGACAAAAAAATATGGAAATGAAATATGGTAGAGATCTTCACAATACAAGAATTGTAGAATTATGTGAAATAAAATATAAAGATGTACTAGTAGATAGATTTAGGAGGATGAAATGAATGTTATAATAAAAATTAACTCAAATTTAAGAATATTGTGAATAACAATGAGGGAAGAAATAGTCATAATCAAATAAATGACTAATGAGGATAATAATATATATATTAGGTCGATGATATGAGAATTTAGGGAAACTGTAAATTGTAAGCTATGAATTTGGTGAAGATGCACAAAAGACTTGTAACCAACCAACACACTGTTTGCAATTGAAGATGGTTTTAATTATGTATGTTTGTATAAAAATAAATAAATAAAAAAAAAAGAGTACATATGTGGATCACATAACTGTGTGGATGCTGCAAGAGTTGTTAATCTAAAAAATGGCCGTAAATTACTTTTTTAAAATGCTGTTGTAACTTTGAATGGTCAATGAATCGTTGTAAGTTGAAGACTACCTGTATTCCTTTTTTGTGGCTAAGCCAATTTAGGAGGGGCATGTAATTTGAGCAGGGGTGGCTGCTGGGGGTTCACAGGGGTTCGGGAGAACCTCTAGCTAAGATTCTGTGCAGTTCGGAAAACCCCCAAATCCCACTCCTGGCTGGCCCCGCCCACCCCACTTCGCCCCTCCCAGGAGTCCCCATGCAGCTCGTTTTGGATGCAGGTAAGTGCAGGTGCGCACGGAGGCTCAGGGAGGGCGAAAAATGGGCCTACCGGAAGATCAGGAAGGTCGGAAACAGGCCTGTTTATGGCCTCCAGAGGACCTCTGGAGCCTGGGGAGGCAGTTTTCGCTCTTCTGGAGGCTTGAGAAAAGCCTCTGGAGCCCGGGGAGGGCAAAAATGCTCCCCCCCACCATGGTGCAGGAGGCTGACTAGGCCACGCCCACCCAGCAACTGGGCAGAGCACCCCTTGCTAAAATTTTTGAAGCCCACCCCTGAATTTGAGGTAGCAGATATTCCATAGAAAGTTGTTTGTGCTACAAGAGTCCTTTTCTAGGCCAGGTTAGGCTGATATACACCAGGAACATGGACTTCTTGGAGACAGCACCTGTTCTATGGAACTCTTTCCCAAATGATAGTCAGAAGGTCTCTTTCAGTTGCAGGGTTTCAAAAGGTTGAATATTAGTCTATTTCCAGATAGCTTTTAAGTGATGGATTTCCTGCTGCTCGTTTATTGCTATGGCTTTGGCAATGTTTTTTGGTGGCTGGATTTAAATGCAGTTTGACTTTTTGAACTTTTTTTTAAATGTGATCATTTGTTACCATGTTATGATTTCCTTTTTATTTTTCTATTTCTTTGCAGCCTTGAACAAGTCATCTTATAAATATTCAAAGTGAATATGTTGGCAGTTTGGAAGACCAAGTATCCGTTGGGGAGAGGGGAAAGAGAGAGAGGGGGGGAAGAGGGAGGGAGTGAGGGAGAGAGAGAGAGGGGGGAGAGAGAGAGAGAGAGAGAGAGGAAGGGAGGGAGAGAGAGAGGGGGAGAGAGGGGGGGAGAGAGAGAATAATCTGGGAACAAACTATGAACTTGACAAAGGGACAACTTGAAAATTAAGTTTTATTGTGACCAAAAATCAGTATATAACATTACAATAAGAAAGTAAACATATGATGAAGAGGACGAAATATAAAAAACCATTTAATAATAATGCATGTATTAAATTTATCCATTTTCTCTTTATTCAGAATTAGTTTGCCTTTATATATTCTTGTAGCTTTGATTTGTTATTAGTTTGGTTATTAATACCTTCTGTGGCTGTTTTAACTATCGTAAATATTGACCAGTTTTGTATGTTACCCCTCTTCATCATATTATCTTTTTATAAAAAAAACATTTAATATCATAGTGTTCTATGCAGCGGTGAAATCCAAATTTTTTTTACCACCGGTTCTGTGGGCATGGCTTGGTGGGCGTGGTGTGGCTTGGTGGGCTTGGCAGGGGAAGGATACTGCAACATCCCCATTCCCTCCCCACTCCAGAGGAAGGATATTGCAAAATCTCCATTCCCACCCCACTCTGGGGCCAGCCAGAGGTGATATTTGCCAGTTCTCCAAACTACTCAAAATTTCCATTACCGGTTCTCCAGAACCTGTCAGAACCTGCTGGATTTCACCCCTGGTTCTATGCTGGTATTTAGCCATAATATAAGATTCAAGTTTCAACTCTTAGTTGAAGCAAACTGCCAGATGCAGGCTGGGATTGTATGACATGCTTGTCTAAAATAGAGTAGAATTCATTATTGGCCAAGTGTGATTGGACACACAAGGAATTTGTCTTTGGTGCATAAGCTCTCATGTACATAAAAGCTATAAGTGAGAAATCATGAGCATAGTCATCATAAAAATATTTTCATCATAAAATAGAGTTGGATTTATTAGTGGTTTAGTGTACTATGGGAAATCTGGTCATTGTCTTACCATGTTTTGGGAGCTAGTTTAGCCATGAATTTTTGAATGAAAGAAGTATAATAGGAATACGGTATTTATGCTTCATTAAGTCAGGTTTAGCACATTATGTGAAATCCATTCCACATATTAAGGGTTTTCCCCGCTTTGCTGCTCTTCCATAATCATTCTACTTCCCCATTTGCATTCTTTTGCTAATCCAGAAGTATGAGGCCTGCTTTCTCCTCCAAAGTCTTGGTAGTAACACTAACAGAATTGGAAGGGACCTTGGAGGTCATCTAGTCCAACCCCCTGCTGACGCAGGAGACCTGTACTAGGGATTCGAACTGCCAAACTGCCGACTTTTCTGATTGACAAGCTCAGTGTCTTAGCCACTGAGCCACCTAGTAGAGTAAAGGATAGATGGGTGGAAGGGAAATTAATAGTGATCTGTTTATGCAGGGATGCACATCACTTTATTAATGGTAGAAAGAAAATCAGAAAACCAAATTGCACTGTTTTATATTGTTGCCTACTTTGATCAGGATCATCAAGCCCTGATAAGAGTAGATGTTGAATCCTCCCCCCAAAAAGGTTGTGTTCTATTTTGGTCTCAAGTGAACAATACTGTTGGTGGACTCCTCAACCATTTTGTTAAAACAGTGCCTCAAGGTCCCTCAAGGATTCCAGAGGCACCATTAGAAAATAATATATATCACATACAGCCTAAAAGTCCCCCTTCCTTCCTTCCTTCCTTCCTTCCTTCCTTCCTTCCTTCCTTCCTTCCTTCCTTCCTTTCCTTTTCTCTCTCTCTCTCTCTCTCTCTCTCTCTCTCTCTCTCTCTCTCTGTGTGTGTGTGTCTGTTCTCTCTGTCTCTCTCTGTCTCTCTCTGTCTCTCTCTGTCTCTCTCTGTCTCTCTGTCTCTCTGTGTCTGTTCTCACTCTCTCTCTCTCTCTGTGTGTGTGTGGGTGTGTGTGTGTGTCTGTTCTCTCTCTCTCTCTCTCTCTCTGTGTGTGTCTGTTCTCTCTCTCTCTCTGTGTCTGTTCTCTCTCTCTCTCTCTCTCTCTCTCTCTCTCTCTCTGTGTGTGTGTGTGTGTCTGTACTCTCTCTCTCTCTCTCTCTCTGTGTGTGTGTGTGTGTGTGTGTGTCTGTGTGTTTCTGTATAGTATACACATCAAGGCTCCTGAACCAGTGCTATGTGAAGACATTTCTGCATTCATGTGGCCAGCATAATGTCATAGAGAGTTCCCAATGTTCCCAAAGAGGTACCTATTAATCTACTTGCATTTGCGTGCTTTCGAACTGCTAAGTGGGCAGGAACTGGGGCAAAGACGGGAGATCACCCCATCATCTGGTGCTTGGGTTTCAAACCTGGACTGACAAGCTCAGCATCTTAACCACCGAGCCACCATGTCACCCTTTATATTTATCTATCTGTCTATCTGCCTGCCTGCTTGTCTATCATCTATCTATCTATCTATCTATCTATCTATCTATCTATCTATCTATCTATCTATCATCTCCCTGAACAGTGTGTGTGTGTGTGTATTTTTTGTTCTGGAAGTTTATTGTGTTTTGATTTTTAGTTCCTTATTTTTATGCTTCTACAAATTGCCCAACTGCTTTGTGAATTGAGTGGATATATATATAGGACTAGTTGTGAGAAGGCATGGAAGAGTTCCAAGTGAAATACAACATCATCTGCATCCAGAATAAAAATGAATGAGCTGGGTGATTTAACAACAAATGGAATCAACTTAGCTAGTCAAAAAAGAAAGTGCAGAAGGAAACCAGAAATGAGAGATTGTTTAGAAAAGAATTGAGATAAAGTCTTACACTGCAAACAAAATTTTGGGCTATGGCTCTTGAAACACCGTAATAAATATTCTAAGCATTGAAAATCCCTTTGCTCTATTCCGTATCATAATTTTCTACTTAGTGGATTTTGTGATTTCCTAAGTACGATCAGCTAAGTGTGAAAACTGGCTACTCTCCTTCCAGAGAATAAATTATTCATTACAGACCTGGATGCAAACACTAACCTATATAATAATTTGATTCTCTGTTTGCACACTGTCAACAGAATCATCTTTCTCTCCCTACTCTGCGGAAAACCTGAGGTTACTTTTAATCAGATCCTGATATTGTGGAAATATCCTCCTCACTCCATTTCAATGAGATTAACCACAACTTCCTGCTGATGAGTACCTTCCCCCCCCCCCAAAAAAGACAATTGTATTCATAAAAGGTGCTTTTTGAACATGTGGAATAGCTAGAAAGTCTGTCTAACCACCTATGTGCCTGGAAAATATTTGTGCATCAATGACATTAATAATGCAGATCACACTTTTACTGTAGATGGTAATTTGCAACGCTCCTTAGATTTCAGCACTCTAATGGGGTTCATGATTAATCATTCCCGCCCCCCCCTCCCCCCAAGCTGGGGAATCTAAGCTTGAGAAATGGAGCCAGCCAGGGTGAAACTCTGAATACTCTTATATTTGTGTTCATTTACGAACACACAACCTACCAAGAATAGAATTCTTTATTGTCCAAGTGTGATTGGACACACCAGGAATTTGTCTCCAGTGCATAAGCTCACAAGGGTACATATAAACAGGGCACGCCATAGGTCACAGATCATCATCAAGTGGCGGGGCATACAGTAATTTTCTGCTTTACAGTGAATCTTCCCACATCTCATAACCCCAAGTCATACATTTCAGGAGCCTTGGTGGTGCAGCAGACTAAAGTGCTGTTAAGTAGCACTTAGCTGCCAGCTGCCTGCAATTACTGTGAGTTCAAATCTCACTAGGCTCAAGGTTGACTCAGCCTTTCCATCCTTCTGAGGTAGGTAAAATGAGGACCTGGATTGTGGGGGCAATAAGGTGACTTTATATAAAAAAGAACACCGCTTGGGGGGGGGGCAAAAGCCCTACTAAGCAGGTATATACAAAAGTATGAAGACTGTTGCTTAACGCATTGTAAGCCGCCCTGAGTCTCCGGAGAAAGGGTGGCATATAAATCGAACCAATAAATCGAACCAATAAATAAATTTCCAAGCCAGCCTGCAGGTATACAAGCAGGAGATGGTGGTGGTGGTGGTGGGGAAATATGTCCATACCTACACAGATAACATCCACACAGTATGTTTTCTACAATGCCTTTGGAGGAAGCCCAGCTTCCAATGAGCCTTTTTTTGAAGGCCACTTTTCCTGCTCTCTCGGCAGGAAGGGGCAGCTGGAAGACGGGCGGAGTGTGGCTTTAAGGAGGCGAGCGAAATAAGAAATGAGGCTCACGTTTGATAGGTGACATCACTAGGTTTGAGCTCGATAGTCGGTATTCTCCGGCTGGGTCGGTTCCCAGCCAAGGCTGCGGGAGGCGCGTTTGGGAGGAGACCAAGCTTCCCAGGTGGGCAGCCCAGACCCGGCCTTCCCTTTGCCTTCGCCCGATTAAAGCCCAGTTTTTTAAAACCGCGCGTCCCCCCCCCCCCCCCACAACCCCTCGCCATGCCTTTCCCGAGGCGGCCAGGCTGCCTCCAGCCGCCTCCGCTCTCCGGGCGACGCGAGTGAGAGAGCTCCCCCCTCCCCACTCTTAGAAACCCGCGGGGGAAAGGGGTGCGGAGAAAAAAATAAATAAATAAAAGGATGCCTGGGGGAAAAGCTCCAGCCCAGCAACCGATCGGAGCGCGTCTCCTCGCCTGCAGCGCCTAAAGGCTCGCTCAGGCCTCGGGGAAAGGGCAGCGCTGCGGAGCTTCGGCCCGGGAGTGGTGGTGGTGGTGGTGGTGGTGGGGCGGGAGGAAGCCCCCGAAACCGCGTTCCCCGGCCAGGCGTCTCTTCTTCTCCATCTTCCTCCGGGATGCTCGGCGGATGCTCGGGGAGGGCGGTGGGGGGGCTTCTCCGCCTCCTTTCCTTTTGAGCGCGTGAAAAAGCCCCGCTTTGGGTACCGCCGGAGAACAAACATGCCCCTTGAGTGTGTGTGTGTGTGTGTATGTCTGTGTGTAGATACACGACGTCGCTCGGCCAATCGTAGCTCCTACTAGCCTTGGCGAGCTCGGGCTCCGCAGAAAGCTGCAGGCGCGGCGGGTTTGCCTGAGTGTGTGTGTGTGTGTGTGTGTGTGTGTGTGTGTGTGTGTTGTGTGTGTGTGTATGCATGCCTAGAGATATTAAACCCTCATCATCATCATCCTCCTCCTCAAGGAGGGGGCCGGGAGGGCGATTTTGCCGGAGAGGAGGAGGAGGAGGAGGAGGAAGAGGAAGAGGAGGAGGAGGAGGAGGAGGAGGAGGAGGGGGAAGAGGAGGGGAAGCAGGCGCGCACCGAACACAAAAGATTCCGGGGTTGGGTCTGGCAGAAGGAAGCGGCGCTCTCCAAGCAGCTCAACCCCCAGCCCGCCCGGGTGGGCTGCTGATCGCCCCCCCCCTCAGCCGCCTGCTCCTCTTGGGGAGGCTGTGGAAAGCGGGGCTGCGTCTTTCCGGCTCCCGACGCCCTGAGAAGCCAACCCCATCATCACCTGTCATCCGGCGGCTACTCTTCCCTGGCGTCGCCTTCCTCCCTGGCGAAGAGGCGAAGTCAAGCCTCCGGGGCGCCTTGAACTGGTCCAGGGAGAGTGGCGGCGGCGGCGGCGGCAGGGACTCGGGGAAGGCAACCAAGATGTCCCTGCGTTGCTCCAAAGGCTCGGGGCTCGGCGGGCGAGAAGCCTGCGGACCGAGTGGATCCCCGCGTTAGGGTCGCGGGGGCAGGAGGAGGTAGGAAGGGGGGTCTCGGTGTGGGTGTGTTCTTGAGCCTCTCATTGCGGGCGACCCTTGGCGGCTCCCCCCCCCCCCCTTGCTTCCTCCGGGCATCCTGGCAAGCGAGCCACCATTTACCAACCATTATCGGGGATTCTTGCAAAAAAAATAATATTTCGGATCGAAAAGAGAAAGAGAGAGGGAGAGAGAGAGAGAGAGAGAGAGAGAAAGAAAGAAAGGGGTGGGAACAGACGATCACCTTTTCCACCGCATCCTCTTCCAAGGACTGGAGCTAAACCGTTGCCTGCCTGGAGGGTTTTTTAAAGGCCTTTCTTTCATTTGCTGGTTGGACCTTGATTTCCAAGACCTTGTGCTCCTGGAAACCGAGTCTCCTTAAACGCTTGAACAAGAAGGAGAGATCCGTTGCTGATCTGGTGGTTCCAAAGGTGGAAATTTTTTTTTGAAGGATTCGCACAAATGGACTGATCCCAATGCCCAGCCACGGAGAGGGCACACTTCTTTTATCACTTACCCTTGCCTTGTTGGGCACCTTGTTGATTTGAAGTGGAGCCTTTTCTTCGCCCCACCCTTGACAACCCTCTTACTCCAGGAGTGAATGAACTGTCCAAGGTTGTTTATTTCTGGACCGAAGTCTCCCCTTCTCCCCTCCATCCCCTCCAATCTGTGACTGATGACTTTGCCTTCGCTTCCGTGTAATTGCTGATAGCAATTGGTGTCCTCTGATACCCACCCTGGAGCTGGGCTTTCTCTGTATGTGAAGATGCCCATGGTGTTTCTGTGAAGCTAAGGTATGGCTGCTGGAAGATTGCTACTTTATGCTGGCCTTTCTTTAGCTTTGTGTGCTCTGGGCATGCTAGCCGTGGCCATCTGCTCTGACCACTGGTATGAAACGGATGCCAGGAAACATCGGGAACGATGCAAAACCTTCACCACGCGGAGGAATGACCCTGGCTTCATTTATAACTCTAACAATAATCTGCCCCTCCGGGCCAGTAGGTCAAAGCTGGACCATTGGGAAGGGAAACTTCTCCTGGCAAGAAACAAGAGGCAACTCTTTGCCATGAGTGCCGTTGATGAGTGCAACAGGCAATATAATTCTACCAACATGGGACTTTGGAGGAAGTGCCATCGGCTGGGATTTGACCAAGAAGTGGAGGAACTCATTGCTAAAGGTAGGAGCTTCCTTTTAAAACTTACTTGGTTGAGCTACTTCCTACAAAGCAGTAGAATCATGGGATGCTCTTAAATGTGTTGCCTTGGAAGTAAACTCCTATTGAATGCAGTTGGCCAATTAATTCGAAATAAATAGCTATGGTGAAGCCATAGAAAAGCGACTTCTCCCAACTTGGTGCCCTTCAGAAGGTTTGGATCAGTTCCTGTCATGCATAGCCAAGATGGAAAAAGCTGGGTAGACATTATAGGAAGTGAAAGCCATTTCCTGTGCAGGGTGATGAGTTATAGGAATTGGTCTGCTCCAAGAAGGTTATCCTGCCTAAAACCCATTTACCAGATTATCCCATAGGTTTAACAATCATAGGTGAGAGAGTTCTGTTTTACAGAATGCAGAAATGAGAAGTGCTGTGAATGCCATGTCAGTTTTATCAGGTTACCCAGTACTGTGGGTAAAATGAGCTGTTTTAAAAGCCAAAGTAGAGCAGAAAATTCACAGAATCCAACATCACCGATCAGAAGGCTAGATTGTTTCTAACTTAAGATTCATTCATAACTTAAGATTTTTATTATTTTAAAAATAATAAAAAAGGAGAAATGGAAGAGAGTGAGTTTAGTGGTTACAGGTTATTTAAAAATGGACCCTGAATTTCCATTGGAAAAAATAATAATAATGCATTAAGGAAACTCTAATTTCATCCCTCTCCCAAAGAGCCATTCTCTCTTGATCAAAAGCAGCCATGTATTAATTCTTTCCTCCCCCCCCCCGCCCTATAAAGTATTTGGCTAAAAATGATAGTCAGCATATTTGTCTGTATTATTTCCTTTTTCTTTTTTAGAACAGGCAAAGTATAGATGATTCTTAATTATGCTGGATGAATTATCTGGATGAAAGTTGCAGACAGATTGCTTCTGAATGATTCGTTGCTACATTTTAATTTTTATTGCTGTGCTACAGAAAAATACTCTCTAGTCAAATGTATTAAAAGGATCACTTTGGAGGGGTTCTGTTATAGAAACCTTAAGCAGTTACACCACTCTTTTTGTTTTTAATTTTTGTTTCTTCTTCAGTATAGATTTCAAGCTCCCTTGTGTGGATATATAATTGGTTCCATTTATTATAGATGAAGATTTCAAAGTTTGATGCAGGAGATTAAACATCTTTACCAAAAAAAGCAATCCAGTCAAAAGCATGTTGCCTCTTCATTAGGAGTTCAGATACAACCTTGAGGTTTAATAGCCAGGCGGTGTGATGGACTAGCAGCTGTTTGGTGACTTCATGAAATGTATTCTTGGCTCTGTTCCATTTTGTAATGGGCGACTGTCCATAATCAAAAGCTGTTGTCACAGTTGGCACCATGGCTGGCTGGCTCAGCAGGGAAATCAAGGATTCTTCCAGGTCAGACCCTGAGTTTATTACAGTAGCACCAAAAGGAGCTCTGGGGATTTATCTTGGGTTAATTTCTTCTTTGACAAAGTAAATAATATAGGTAACAGTAGTCTGATGCTTTTAAACCAGAGGTGTCAAACTCAATTTCATTGAGGGCCACATCAGGGTTGTGTTTGACCTTGGGGGGCTGGGGTGGGTGTGGCATGGCCAGTTCAACATCACTTGTGTCGGAGGTGCCTGTGGTAGCCCAAGCACTCTGCCAGCAAAAACAGGCTCCCGAGCTCCATTTTTGGCTGCGATGGTCTCCTGCAACTTTCTACCAGCAAAAATGGAGCTCGGGAGGGCCGCAAGCAGCCCTTCTGAGCTCTGTTTTCACTGGTAGACACACTGTGGGCCAGATCTAAGCACTTCGCTGTTTCCAGAGAGGCCCTGTGGGCCAGATCTAAGCACCCCATGGGCCGGATCTGGTTCCTGGGCCTTGAGTTTGACACCCCTGTTTTAAACCATGCTTAAATATTGACAGAATCTTTGCAATCCACATCAATGGGGAAAATGAGAATTTCAACTCAATAATATATTTCTTAGGTAGCTTCATGTAAACCAACATTTACGTGGCTCAATTGCCCATTAGCAAAACCCAAGTTGTAAAAAGGGCATGGCCATTCAGATGGAATAATAAACCATGATTAAACATCATAGAGTTAGTGTGAAACAAGGAAAATTTAGATACTGAACTGGAAAGGCTTGAAATGATGAATAGCTAAAGCCAGTTTTATGAATCTCTTTTTCCCTTGGAGTTGCTGCTTACCAGTTACATACTATGTTTAATTTGGTGAGTGCTTTGTTGTTTATATTGGATTATAGTTGCTGAATCAGATCTGGATAACTTAATGGGGAATCCTTGGTGCTCTCTGAGCCTGGTTGTATATGCTTGCAGACATTTCATTACAATACTAGGTAATACTTTCGTCATCTGTCTGCAAGCTTAGAGATCACTAAAGATTCCAGTTCAACCCTGAACTACAGTATTCTCCCATTGGATAATTTAATATTAATTGTTAAGAAATGGAAGTTGAAAAATAGTAGATTGCCCAAGACCACTGTGCCTATTTAATGGGTTTTTATATGAGGAGAAATATATTGCGTAGAAGCTAGATTTAAATTCAACATTTTTATGGCTTTAATGGAGAAGCTATTGACAAGATTCATACTCAGTTACACTATTTATTATATGTTGAACCAAGCCTAAAATGAATTTAGGGACAAGTAATCTATTTTCTTACATAACTTGATACTGGACTTCTTTAAAACCTCCTGCATGGATATCAGGTGGGTTTAATGATCTCTCACCTTGTGTGGTTGAAGAATGTAATTGTAGGAAATCCATAATTTATGGAAATGGGGAAAATTCTTTGTGAAGTATATGTTCAGGGATGCTAATTTTTCCACTATCCCAATATGCATAGTTTCATTCCACTTTCACTTTCCTCTGTAGTTTCAGTTTCACTATCTCAGCATGTCATCCCTTGGTTCCATTTAATAAATTTCAAGGAGCCAATAAAAAAAAGCAAACCACACTTAGATTAGGTACCACAGATGCCCAAAGGATACTAAAGGAACCCAACTATGAAAATATACTGTTTTAGTTTAGAAAGCTGGGGGGGGGAAATGTTTTTGCTTAACTTGCTATAATTAGTTTCATTTTGAAAAACCAAACAGATAGAGCAGTAGTTTTGTTCTGTAAATCAGTAGAACCTAATTTATGTCATTTTGTGTAAAACTACTGCAACTATAGGAAAGGGGAAGAAAATTAATAGTGCCACTAAATTTTCCTAATTGGGGGAAAATTCTAATATTTTGTGTTTGTTTACTGTGGTAGGATAATCAGAATAGGATATTTAACATACTATATTACTTTCCCAGCAGTTTTGAGAGACAGCAGGTAGTAACTTCTCATACATGCCAATTCATAAACACTTTTCTCCATTGCAAATAGTTATTACATCTACTGTAGTCTTGAAATGACTGCTGTAACAAGATATAAAAAAAACTTACCCATTTTGCTTTGAATTTGAAATCATTATTAACTTTATATGTGCTCCATTTCAATCTAAGCTAGTTATTTGAATTTAGTATGAGTTCTTAATGGGATAACAAGTACCAGCAGGGTTTGGCTGATAACCGTTATATTTGATCCTTGCCAATCTTTTATACTTGAGCTGGACAGAGTAAATAGATTTAGAAGGTGAATAATATCTCTGAGAGAGGGGAATTGTTAGCTACAGTTTCCCATGCAGGAATGACAATAATGTAAACAGGCAATTGTCACAGAACTGACTGTGGAAAACATAAGGCAAATATTCCATTATTGTGTGGGAAGTATGGGAAGAAAAGGTGTAGAATTAAATTCAGGAGGATATAAGTAGGCCCTGGCTTTATGTTAGATGCAATGTATTGTTAAAAAAATAACCCACTTCTATTCAGATGTCATAATAAATATTCAGTTTAGACTTTGCCATATCATCAGTGGTGGGTTGCTCCTGGTTCTGTCCAGTAGTAAAAGTGGCAGGAGGCTCCGCCCACCCATCCAGATGTCATAATGGATGATCGGCGCATGCGCAGAAGTGCGTGCACTCTGTTGCGAACTGGTAGTAAAGGTAAGTAGAACCCATCCCTGCATATCATGTAATGGGAAGCTTTAGCCAAGTTCTTGGCCTAACATCTTAAAAGAGGCAAAAAGAAGACAATTCTTTAAGAAGTCATTATTGAATCCCAAATGATCCAACAGATATTCTCATGTCCTACTTAGCTCTAAAGCAAGTCTTGTCTACATTAAGGCTAATGGGCGGGTCAAATGCCCTGATTATTCTTCCAAGGTGCTTTTACAATGAATTAAAACAACTATTGTTAAGTAATGAATTTAGAACAACCATATAGCTCATGAGCGAGACAAGGATGCATTTTTCACCATATCTGTTTAATTCTTCTTCTTGCTTTTAAGATTCCTGGCAACTGCCTGGACAAATCTCTGCAGTTTTCTTGACAAGACTTCAGAAGTATTTGCCATTGCCTTTGTCATGGTATGTGGGGAAGACCTTGAGAAACAGGGTGAAGAGGTGCTGCCTAGGGAATGGTCAGATCAGTGAGAGCTTAGTGTGGTAGCTGGATAGCGGGAAGGGCAAGAGCCTCGAAAGGAACTCTCTCTAGGCTTTTTGGGCTATGAAGGAGATGGCAGGAGAACTGTACTTTCAGACTTGCAAGATTCTATTAATGTAGTTTTACAACCTTATGCCACCAGACTTGAAATTTTGGGCTTGGAAAATTTAGATAAATTTTGATAATCAAGAGAATGAAGCAGATGGTGGACTATGGGAAGCTTAAGGGGAGTAGAAAGAGAAAGTGAGGTATATGGATAGGGTCAAAATGGGGGTGTTTTTTGCTTTTTATATTTCACTTGAACACATAACAATGAAGAGAAGCCTATCACTTCTCTGGGGAATTCATTCCAATATTGAAGCATAGCTCATAAAATCATCTACTACAATGTCCTACCTGTCAATGACTACTTCAGCTTCAACCACAACAATACACAAGCACACAATAGATACAAATTTAAAGTGAACCGCTCCAAACTCGATTGCTGAAAATATGACTTCAGCAACAGAGTGGTCAATGCCTGGAATGCACTAGCTGACTCTGTGGTTTCATCCCCAAACCCCCAAAATTTTAACCTTAGACTGGCTACTGTTGATCTCACCCCTTTCCTAAGAGGTCTGTAAGGGGCATGCATAAGAGCACCAGTGTGCCTACCATCCCTGTCCTAATGTTCCCTTTAATTGTATTCATTTTATGTATTCAATTCATGCTTATACTTATATATATTATCTAATACGTACTCGGTTAATAAAATAAATAAATAAATAGAGCTGAGGTGGCGCAGTGGTTAGAATGCAGTACTGCAGCTACTTCAGTTGACTGCTAGTTCAGCAGATCAGCAGATCAAATCTCACGGGCTCAAGGTTGACTCAGCCTTCCATCCTTCCGAGGTGGGTAAAATGAGGACCCAGATTGTTGGGGGCAATATGCTATATGACAAACAAACAAACAAACAAACCAAACAGAATTATCTGGAATTAGTTGTGTTTCTTGTCTGGTCTACCTGGTAAGGATGACAGCTTCCTAGGGCTGAGAGAGTGTGACTGGCCCAAGGTTACCCAAATGACTTCTTACCTAAGGCAGTATTAGAACTCCCAATTTCCCAATTTCTAGCCTGATGCCTTAACCATGAGACCAAACTGACTCTTGTCCCAAAGGTGCTTTTCAAAAGGCAACTGGAACTTCCTTTGTTTTTCCTTTCAAGGAAAAACAAAGGAAGTTCCAGTTGCCTTTTGAAAAGCACCTCAAAGACAACCGTGACCTGGATGATTGAGATTCTCTATAGACATCTCTGTTTAATTTACAACAGATATACTGTATTCAGGGCCGGATTTAGATGAAAAGAGGCCCTAGGCTATTCCACTTATGAGGCCCTTTCACCTGTAGTGAAAGTGTAATTTTAATTTTGCTAACAATTTGAATGTAGGCCCCTCTTGATCTTGAGGCCCTAGGCTGAAGCCTAGTTAGCCTATAGGAAAATCCGGCCCTGACTGTATTATAAGAGTGGCCAGACTGGAAGAGATGAGAGGAATCAGAATGAGAGACTGAAACACTTCACAATTTGAAATGCGCAGATAAATACTGCTTTGATAATCAAGAGAATGAAGCAGATGGTGGACTATGGGAAGCTTAAGGGGAGTAGAAAGAGAAAGTGAGGTATATGGATAGGGTCAAAATGGGGGTGTTTTTTGCTTTTTATATTTCACTTGAACACATAACAATGAAGAGAAGCCTATCACTTCTCTGGGGAATTCATTCCAATATTGAAGTGATATTATTGTTCAGAGGTTGCCCCTAACACCTATCTGTAAATCAAACCCATTATTTTATGTTCTGACCTTTCAAATGACAGAGAAGGGGTTGACCTTTTCTGTGGCATCTTTTCATGTTTTTGAAGGGTTCATCAAAGTCACACTCAAACTTCTCAAGGATTTCCAGATTCTTATAATAAGACTTCGCTTCTAGTCCCTGATCATCCTTGTTGCCCCTAGTCTGTTCCAGTTTTTATTCATTTATTTTTATTTATTTAGTTTGTCAAACATGTACAAGATAACAGGTATAAGTATAAACATGAATATGAACACAGGAAATAAATGAATGGGGACAGTAGAACAGGGACGGTAGGCACGTTGGTCCGCTTATGCACGCCCCTTACAGACCTCTTAGGAATGGGGTGAGGTCAACAGTAGACAGTCTAAGGATATGGGGGTTTGGGGATGCAACAACAGAGTCAGGTAATGCATTCCAGGCATTGATCACTCTGTTGCTGAAGTTGTATTTTCTGCAATCGAGTTTGGAGCGGTTTACCTTGACTTTGTATCTATTGTGTGCTCGTGGATTGTTGCGGTTGAAGCTGAAGTAGCCATTGAGAGGTAGGACGTTGTAGCAGATAATTTTGTATAGTACACTTAGATCAGACATTAGTTTGTCTGACTACATCTTAAATTGTGTCCAGAAGTAAAACATAAAGTCTCCTTTAAGTCAAGCTTGACTCCTGGTGGTTTTATGGATATATCTATCCATATACCTGTGTTTATAATTGCAGGAGTTTGAACAGTTTAAAATAGATAACTTGTTCCAGTGATCTCTGACACATTCAGCTTGTTCCTCCATGCTGGAGAATTCAGGGACTTTTGCTCCGAATAGATATTCAGAGTATTACCCCCTGGATATCTTTTGAGAGATATATTTCTTGTGTTGTCAAATCATATCAGCTAATTTGAAGTTCTTTTCATATTTTTGATCTTCACGACTGAACAGTCTGATTGCTCTTTCTTATGATGTTGCTTGGAGCTGCAGTTCTTGACACCCTAAATATGTGCCATGCCATCTCTTCAGTCTGACAGTTTTTGCAACCTTCTTTGGGGTCTGTCTTTGGTATCTAATGCGGAAGGTTGTCATGTATGATAGCCTGTACATGACCTAAGCATGAGAGAAGTCATAGAAATTCAAGGGCACATATAAATGAAAGCCATCTGATGAATCCGCAGACAGAGAGAGAGGGAGGGAGGGAGGGAGGGAGGGAGAGAGAGAGAGAGAGAGAGAGAGAGAGAGAGAAAGAACAAACTAGATGGTTGTCTTTTCTTTGACGTGAAGGGAGGCGGTTTAGAGACACAATAAGTGCCATTGTTTATGGTAGATAGTGTTATCACCTGTAATTAGGCAGGTTAGAATTCCATTAATAGACATGGATGTAGAGGTCTTGGCATTGGCATAATAAGGTAATCCATAGTACTATCAGGCAATACGTTCCAGTTGTAAATGTTATTGTATAACTTACATCTCCAAACCTTTTGGTTCCTCAGTTAAAGTGGGCATTTTTGCCACAACTGCAGACAAAATATTTATAACCCTATGCAGAGTTTCTTCTTGGACTTTATTCATCAGATGTTCTCCTTATTTGTAATATAGCTAACAACTCCAAGAACATGATGTGGTTGAATGAGGCATACTTTCACTGATAAAATCTTGACTCGGAAGAAACAATTTTTAAATTCACTGGGATAAACCTCTATATACCATAAATATTGTTAAGATTGCAACCTCTGAGTACTATTTTTGCAAATTCTTTATATATCTTTACTGTTTAACTTCATGTGCTACATTCTTTTTTAATTCACTGCAATAATTAGCCATGGGCAAAAGACCAATAAAATGTCTAGATTATACCATACTAACCTCCAAATTATTTCCTGTTCTGACAATTTAGGCATGAATAAAGAATGTTCTTTGTCCTGAAACTGATTTTCTACAAATATTTATTGTCTAAAGAATTCTATGCCTCCCTTCAGCATAGCCCAGGGCAGCTTACATTAAAATATAAAACACAGTAAACCAGAACTAACATCATAAAACAATAGGGACAACCTTTACAAAATTCTGTACAATTCAGCAGAGTAAAGTGCCCCACAGTGAACTTTACACCAAAAGATCTTCTATGCTAAAATAGTAGAAGATAACTTAGAAGACATTTTATAAACGATGTGCCAGAATCAAGAAAGTTTCTTCCCTGGTTGCCATCTACCTGATTACAAATGTTAGAATTCAGACAATGCTAAAGCTGATCATCAATATTAGAAAAATTCTGGTGATCAAAGGTCTATATTAATATATACCTAATACTTAACTAGGGATGCGGTGGCTCAGTGGCTAAGACACTGAGCTTGTCAATCAAAAGGTTGGCAGTTCAGCGGTTTGAATCCCTAGTGCTGTATAATGGGGCGAGCTCCCGTTACTTGTCCCAGCTTCTGCCAACCTAGCAGTTCGAAAGCACGTAAAAAATGCAAGTAGAAAAATAGGGACCATCTTTGGTGGGAAGGTAACAGCGTTCTCTGCGCCTTTAGTGTTTAGTCATGCTGGCCACATGACCACGGAGACATCTTTGGACAGCGCTGGCTCTTCGGCTTTGAAATGGAGGTGAGCACCGCCCCCTAGAGTCGGGAACGACTAGCACATATGTGTGAGGGGAACCTTTACCTTAATACTTAACCACAGACAGAGAATGATTTGAGTTCCCCCAAAGGCCAGGAAATCATGCTGACGATATCTTCCTTAACTACGTCTTGTATAGCAAGGCTGCATCTAATTTACATCCGTAAAACAGGTTACAATATCTTGAAAGTTACTACAGTATATGGGATTACCTTTGATTCTAAAGTTGTGGGGGGAGGGAAACTAAGATTGTGGAATTCTTGGTGCTCTCTCAGCTTGTTTGTTTGCTTGCAGAGGTTAACATCAACATCATGCTGATGATGTTACCTATCTGGGCAATGAAACATCTGCAAGCAAACAGCCAAGCACAGAGAGCACCAAGAATTCCACTGTTCAACCTGGAGAAGAATATTCTATTCAAACTGAGACTGCATATGTTGCATTATTAACAAATTAAGATGAATTATTTTGCACTATGAATGATTGCTCAGCCCACACGAATTCATCTTCCTTCCTTTGTTGATGGCCTCCCAGCAGCTTCTGTAAAGGAAACCAGAAGAGCCTCCCAGTGTGTGGTCAAATAACTGCTGCGAGGAGTTTCATGGCTGTGCCTAGAGTCGGCTTTCCGATTGTTTCAGCTGTTGTGCACATATTCTATGTGAATTCTACCTATCCCATTCTGCTCTTGATTTCAAATAAGTCCCAACTTGCCCCAGACATTCATACCACCTGTTGAGAAGAGCTCACCTATCTGAATCCAGCAATTTTGCACTTCACTGCAAACCTCTTCAGGTTTGAGTGAGTAACATGTAATCTGAGGTTTGTGCTTGTGAAAAGCAATTCTAAAGAGCCATTGCTGGTACATGAAGAAAATGTGTTTCACAAAGAAAATGATCATCTATATCAGGAGTGTCAAACTCAAGGCCCAGGGGCCAGATTCGGCCTACAGGGTGCTTAGATCTGACCTGTGGGACCACCCTAGAAACAGCAAAGGAATGGCCTGCCAGCAAAGATGGAGCTCGGGAGGGCCCAGGCTCCATTTTCAGCTGCAATGGCCTCCTGCCATCTTCTGCCAGTGAAAACGGAGCTGGGTGGGACGCACGCATCCCCCTGACCTCCATTTCCATTGGCAGAGGGTTGCAGGAGGACATTGCAGCTGACAATAGAACTCTGGAGCCCGTTTTTGCTGGCAGAATGCTTGGGCCACTACAGATGCCCCCGACCCAAGTGACGTCAAGCTGGCCACGCCCACCCTGGCGACACCCATCCTGCCCCCCTCCCCCGAGGTCAAACACAACCCTGATGCAGCCATGCGGTTAAATTGAATTGATTTTAATTGGGTTGTTTTAAATTGTGGCCAAAAATATTTAATTATTTTTGAAACTGTTTTTAAATTTTGTATGTTCTGTTTTATTCTGGCTGTTCACTGCCCTGAGTCCTGCTGGAGAAGGGCGGTATACAAATTAAAACAAATAAATAAAACAAATAAAATAAATCAATGAAATCAAGTTTGACACCCTTGATCTATATGGTTTAAAGTCTGCTATCACAGGGCTGCTCTTGCTGAAATGGCGCGCTGATGTACTTCAAGTAGCAGTCTAATGCATACAAAGCATGAAAGATCGGTGGTACGGTTCTGAGGAAACCCTGGGTTTCAAATCCCTGACTTACAAGACTTCATTTAGTGACCAGTTGAAGTTAACAACACTGGAAAAAGTGACTTATGACTGTTTTTCATACTCACAACCATAGCAGCATCCCCACGGTCACATGATACAAATTCAGACGCTTGACAACGGATTCAAATTTATGACAGTTGCAGTGTCCCGGGGTCATGTGATCATCTTTTGCGTCTTCTGATAAGCAAAGTCAATGGGGAAGCCAGATTCACTTAACAATAGTGTTACTAATTTAACAGCTGCAGTGATTCACTTAACATCCTTGCTAGCCTTACATTCCATCAAGCAAATTCATAAGTGAGGCAGTATACTCGTGATTGTATAAAGCAGAGGTTCCCAATCCCTAATCCCCGGTCCATGGACCAGCACTGGACTGTGGCATGCCAGAAACCAGGCCTGGCAAACAAGAGAGGCTCCATCCATGGGATGCAGGCAGCACACAAAACCCTCCAGTCTGTGGAAAAAAAACTTTCCACAGAACTGGTCCCTGGTGCCCAAAAGGTTGGGAGCCACTGATATAGAGGAATTTCAGCTGGAGGCTTTAAAACTACATTTTTTGCAAGAAGATAGAGCTTGGATAAATTAAGGAGCCCAGCTACATTCTTGATATCCATTTCCTGCACCTTGAGGCCTCCCTGTCTGAAAATATCATTGCCTTGAGTTCTTTTCTTACTCAGAATCTTGATCCGAAATGGAAGCTTTTGTGTTTCCTGACTTTCTGCTGATGCTGCTTCTTAAATCTGTATTTTTTTTTGCCTTTTTCATGGGTTTTGCTAGGCTGCAACCCTGTTAGTTCCTGTCTTGAGGGCAATAGCAGCCACCATCTTGTCCATAGACATGGAAAAGCAATATGGCAGTACAGATGCCTGTGAGACAGAGTCAATAGATTCACAGAATCATTAGAGATTTGAAACCTCATCTGAGAATGATCAGATGACTGGGTGCTTTTTGAGAGGAAGTTAAAGACATTCTGTCCCAATCACACCAGGCCTCACTGATGGCCAAGGACACACAATTCCTATTCTGTAATATTTGAGGCATCAATCAGTCCATCAAGATGATGTACAAAAATGCCTAGCTAATTCAAGAGAGAAGGGGATTTCTATTCCTTATTGGAAAGTGGGGGTTTAAAATGTCTTTCGAGGTTTGACTCGTGTACACATTTTTCTTCTGTCGTGAAGCAAACTGGAAGTTATAAACTGCATATAAGACATTTTCTTCATTGCTCTTGCTGTTCTTGTTAAACTAGACCATTGTTTTAAGGCACTGCTATTTATTTTATTTTGCTGGCTCCTACTGGTTCCATTCCATGCCTCAGAGGTTTTATTTGGACAATATACACCAGCCACAGAGTTTGGAATGGTCTCCTACATACAATAAGAACAGCTGTATAGTGTGAAGGACAATAGCTCAGTCGTAGGCCATATACATTACATACAGAAAATCCCAGGTGAATTTCCAAGTATCTCCACTTGGAACATGTCCGGACTGAAAACTATTTATTTATTTATTTATTTATTTATTTATTTATTTATTTATTTATTTATTTATTTATTTATTTATTGGTTCTATTTATATGCCGCCCTTCTCCAGAGACTCAGGGTGGCTAACAGTGCGTTAAGCAATAGCCTTCATACTTTTGTATATAGCTGCTTAGTAGGGCTTTCGGCCCCCCCTAAGCGGCGTTCTTTTTTATACAGTCAGCTTATTGCCCCCACATTCTGGGTCCTCATTTTACCTATCTTGAAAGGATGGAAGGCTGAGTCAACCTTGAGCCTGGTGAGATTTGAACTTGCAGTAATTGCAGGCAGCTGGTGCTACTTAACAGCACTTTAGTCTGCTGTGCCACCAGACACTCTTGATAGGTTAGCAGTGTAACATGGTATAGGATTTAATACTGTACAAGTATAGGGCACTGGTTTTCAACCCAAAGGCTTTTCGAGATGTGTGACCTTCAAGAATTGTAGGAAATGAAGCTCCTTGAGATGGGAACCAATGGATCTTGAGCTGTGTCTTGAAGGTGAACAGCCAAATATTCCCATTGCCGAGAAAAGGTGGAGGGAAAAAAAAAGCCACAGACAGATAGATACAATTTTTTTTCTCTCCTTTCCTAATACACACACAGAGAGGCTGCAGAAATAAATTTTCTGTTTGACTATTCCTTAATTCTTGCCTCCAAGAAAGGTTAAATCTTGCCAATCTTGTACAGGTAATCCTTAACTTAATGACCACAATTGAGCCCAACATTTGTTGAGGCATTGGTTAAGCGAATTGTGGCCCATTTTACAACCTTCGTTGCCACTGTTGTTAAGTGAATCACCACAGTTTCTAAGCTGGTGACATGGTTGTTAAGTGAGTCTGGCTTCCCCATTGACTTTGCTTGCAAAAGGAGATCACATAAATTTTAAGTCACTTTTTCAGGGCCTTTGGAAGTTCAAACGGTCACTAAACGAAATGTTGAAGACTACTTATATCTATGAGGTTTTGACTAAGCTATTTGGAAGAAGGGGTTCAGTGAGTGGAAAGCCAAATATCACAGATGTGCCTGGTGTAAAAACTTTACAAGATCTTCCCAAAAGAGCATGGCTATCCCTAAGATGGCTCAGTGTGTGTGTGTGTGTGTGTGTGTGTGTGTGTGTGTGGGGAAACAGCTAAGATGGGAAATACAATTTTGACACGTTGTATAGATAGTCGGTAACTGCATCTTCTATGTATTACATAATGCCTTTTTGATTCTTCCAAATATAAAGCGTATTTTGGTGACTTTGCTTTGGGTGATGAAAATATTTCATATGCGTAATACAGCTCAGACATTTATAGACACTGAGAAATCTGTTCCAAACAAACCAATCAAACATTGCTGTGCAGTCAGTCCAATATTGGGGAAAGATGAGAGAGCATACAAACAGTATGCCATAGATGTGAGACTGAACGCTGAATGTATCACAATAATGAGTGTAACACCAATGACAGCTGTGTAGCCAGTTCTTCGGAAAGAAGCTGAGAATCTCCTCAAATGTCACTGATCTTAGAATAGAATTTATATTTAACAAAGACACAATTGGTCATTGGAGAAAGCACTCTGGAGTTATTATTTTTTTTTGTGGGGAAAGCAAAGTAATCTGAAAGCAAAATATAAACTTTTAGTTGGTAATAGTGAAGTATGGGCTTGGATCGGGGTGAAATCCAAAATGTTTTCCCTACCGGTTCTGTGGGCGTGGCTTGGTGGGCGTGGCAGGGGAAGGATACTGCAAAATCCCCATTCCCTCCCCACTCCTGGGAGAAGGATATTGCAAAATCTCCATTCCCAACCCACTCAGGGGCCAGCCAGAGGTAATATTTGCCGGTTCGCCAAACTACTCAAAATTTCCACTACCGGTTCTCCAGAACTTGTTAGAACCTGCTGGATTTCACCCCTAGCTTTTCCCCATAAAATCAACTTACCACTTTGGTCCCACTGCATTGTGATTAGCTCTTTCTCCGTAGCTTTTAAGATGTTGTTTGACAATGAAAAGAGATATGGCAATTGGAAGAGTCAGTGTTGATGGGAATAAATAGTCATGGCTATCTGGCAACATCAATATATTACTGTCAGACAAGTGCTGAGTGTTGGTGTTGACAGGTGGGGGATATCCAAGCAGTGATTGTCATAAAGAGATACATTCAAATGCTTATGTATTGTGTGTTTTTTTTAAGCCACGGGGCCTTCAGCACTCTGACAAAATAGAGGGCCTATCAGTTTCTTCATTTGTAATGTCAGGCAAAATTTGAGCAAGCAGCCAAGTTCTCTGAACTCTTCATCAGGTTTGTAATTAAACAAAGTAGGAATCCAGAGGAGAAAAACTGATGAATGCTGAAGCCATGGTGTGTGCATTTGATCACAGTCTTGAAAATAAAACTTCATGCTGGGGGTTCGCACAATGTAGTAACATGGTTTAGAGTGGCTGAGTTTATGCATTTGATTAAGCATGATGGTTAAGCATGATGTGTAAATCAAGTGATCTTTGGCTCAGATGTCCAAATAGGTGCCCTCTAGCCCTGTTCAACTTCAAATTCCACTATGCTGAGCCAACAGGACCAAAAAGTTTATTTATTTATTTCATTTATTTATTTTGTCGAGTACATATTAGCTAATATATATAAGTATAAGCATGAATTGAATACATAAAATGAATACAATTAAAGGGAACATTAGGACAGGGATGGTAGCACGCTGGTGTTCTTATGCACGCCCCTTACAGACCTCTTAGGAAAGGGGCGAGGTCAACAGTAGACAGTCTAAGGTTAAAATTTTGGGGTTTTTGGGATGAAACCACAGAGTCAGGTAGTGCATTCCAGGCATTGACCACTCTGTTGCTGAAGTCATATTTTCTGCAATCGAGTTTGGAGCGGTTCACTTTAAGTTTGTATCTATTGTGTGCTCGTGTATTGTAGTGGTTGAAGCTGAAGTAGTCATTCACAGGTAGGACATTGTAGCAGATGATTTTATGCGCTATGCTTAGGTCATACTGAAGGCGGCGTAGTTTTAAATTTTCCAAGATCAAAATTTCAAGTCTGGTGCAATAAGGTATTTTGTTGCAAGCGGAGGAGTGGAGGACTCTTCTTGTGAAATAAATCTGGACACGTTCAATTGTATTAATGTCCAATATGCAGTGCGGGTTCCAGACAGATGAGCTGTATTTGAGAATTGGTCTAGCAAATGTTTTGTATGCTCTTGTAGTAGTGTAATATTACCGGAGAAGAAGCTACGCAAGATTAGGTTTACAACCCTTAATGCCTTTTTGACAATGTTGTTACAGTGGGCTTTGGCACTTGATATGAGTACTCCAAGGTCCTTGACAGAGTGAGGGTCATCTACAAGATCATGTCCACTCAGCTTGTGTTTTGTGTTCTGATTCTTTTTGCCAAAGTGTAAGACAGAGCATTTGTTGGTTGAGATTTGGAGTTGCCAATTTTTTGACCATTCCGACACAAAGTCAAGGTCTTTTTGAAGGGTAGCAGCATTGTTGGTGGTGTTAAATAGTTTTACATCATTGGCGAATTTTCAAAGGCTGAGCCAAATGCTTTTCTTATGGCCTTGAGTGGTTCCCTTAATATGTCAGAGAACAGAAGTTAGGATACATTTTTCTATGGTTCCCATAAGAGTTGTATTGGAGGCATTTCATGTCTATCGATTTTTATTTTATTTTACCTAATTGATTTCCAAGGGCTTTAGGCAACATTGTCTTCTGCCTAAGAATCTACTTAATGTTCTCAGGACTCAGTGTGAGTAACATTTCCCTTTGTGGAGGTTTGTGAAGCTATATACCGTCCAATATCTTGTGCCTGCCATTATCCTAAAATGATGGTTAATGCTTAACTACTGTTGCGAAGAGATTTATGGTCTGATTTCTTCTGACCAGAACTGAAAAGGAAAAGTTGAAGTTGACCACCAACTTAATGTAAGTTGACCTCATTGTTAAGTCATTAACTTTCCACATGCATCATGTAGTTCCCATGTGATCAATGTACGTGTTCAGCTAGAAATTCAGCTGCCCCTTTCATCTCAAATGATATTAATGGTATAATTAGTGTTCTCTATATTATAAGGCTTTATAATCATTTGGAATGTGATTGGGCATGGCAGAGGTATTGAAGGGATTATAGTGCTCTAATTCATTCTTTGAGCAAATCTACAATGCTGTGAAGTCTGTGGTATAATGCGCTTTTCCAAAAATGCATGATATTTTAAAAATACACTGAGATGAGGACATTCGTCCTTCCTAAACTAGATTCATATATTATACTATGTCATGATACAATGTGCTTGGTTCTGACTTGTCTGTAAATAAATCTGCTTATTTATTAAGCCTTTGTATGCTGCCTATCGTCGGGATTCTAAGTAGCTTAGAATGACGCAATAAAATCCAATAAACTGTAAGCATTTTATAAAACTAAACCATTAAAACCAATAAATAAGATGAATAAAAACTGCTGCTCTCAACAGGCAGATCCAAATGTTGCAGGAACCAATCTGGGTCAGTCAACGGGACCAGGAATTTAGTCTTCCAAGCTTTTGGACTCATGGTGGAGTCTATCCTCAGGGAACTTCTCTCTACAAAATATGTGCTTTGGGCTATTCTATGCTAGTATTTATGTGGTGCCTGGTTGTGTGTGGCTTTTTATTCATTGATTGGGGTCCTGATGGCCAGCTATTCAGTTGTTAACTGTTGTTTCCTTGTGCAGCCAAGTCCTGGCTCCTAAGTACCTGATAAGCTAGTGGTACATTGGCACTCCTGTTGACTGTCAAGAGACCTGTTTCCTAGGCTTCAGTCATTTCCCTGGCTATTTTTGTACCTGCTCAGCCAACAATCTTAGTGGCTGTGAAAGTGAATGTACGTCCTTGTTCATTGCCATATGAGGATATCAACCAGATCCAAATGTATTCTGGAAGACTAAATTTATTTATTTATTTTATTTATTTGTCAACAAGTACAAGGAAACAAGTAACAGTATAGACATAGACATGGACACATGAAAGGAATTTGGCAAAAATAAAAGGATATAAATAAGCAAAACATAGACATAAACACATAAAATGAGTACATATAAATGGGAACAGTAGGACAGGGATGGTAGGCACGCTGGAGCGCTTATGCACGCCCCCTTAGGGACCTCTTAAAAAACATGAAAGGTCCACGGTAGACAGTTTAAGGTAAAATGTATGGAGATTAGAGAGACTAACAACAGGATCAGGTGGAGTGTTCCAGACATTTACTACTCTATTGCAGAAGTCATATTTCCTAAAATCAAGATTAGAGCGAATTACATTGAATTTGTAGTGATTTCACCTTTAGTGATTGCTAAACTGTGGCTTATGACTTAGCAATAGCACTTAGATTTATCTACCGCTTTACAGTGCTTTACAGTTGTCTCTAAGCAGTTTACAGAGTCAACATATTTTCCCCCAACAATTTGGGTCCTCATTTTACTGATCTCAGAAGGATAGAAGGCTGAGTCAACCTTGAGCCTGGTGAGATTTGAACTGCCAAATTGCAGGCAGCTGGCAGTCAGCAGAAGTAGCTGACATCTTTCACAGGGACAGTCAGTGCTAGTTTATTCAACCAACTGTGATTAAACAATTCATGGTTTATCGTAGAGGCATTTCCTGTTTGCCTTGTGAGAAAATATGTGTATTTCACATGAGGAATGGCAGTAACCATTTCAAATTGCTCAGATCGATTTTATCTTGGAGAAAACCTCAGGGATGCTTTACAGCAAGAAAGATTTCCGGCTTACACGAATGGTCTGCGAATGAGAATCATTTTGAAATTGTATCTTTCCCCTCTTCATCTTCATTTCACTTTTGTTTTTTAAAAATGAAGCAAAGCTGAATGCTCTGCAAATAAATAGATTATTTAGCTAGTTTAATAAAGGTATTATTAACAGCCACGCTTTCAGGATTTATTGGTGGATTTCAGTAAGTCAGAGTTAACAGTACAATTGCATTTATATTCCTGGGTAGGATGATGCCAGTGTGAGAGAAAATAATGTTGATCCTGCCAGAGATGTTCTACAGGATCAATATCATATTTTCTGACATAATCACAATCAGGGATATTACAGTTCTTGCTCTGGGAATTAATAACTAATCGCATGACAGATCATATCTTATTCAAGTTCTTCTGCTGATTAAGCACAAGTGTGTGTGTGTGCGTTGGAGAGGAAAAATGTGATGTGCATATACAGTCTCGATTTCTTCCCTTCCCAAATTCCATACGATATGCAGAAATACCCAGTCTAATATTTTACAAAGAGCATAAGCTCAATGAATGTTACACTTGCATTCTTCTTGAAATCAAATCACCTGGAGGCTATATGATTTTTGAAATTACTTTCTCTGCTTCCATCTTGAGGCTGTTTTCATTAAACCGAATACCAAACTGAGGTTGAAGGGCAGGAATGTAAGATTTCCATAGACAATTAACATTATGGACAAAGCAGAGAGAAGCTTCCTGCTAGGAATAGCCAGTTTGCCTGCCAGATTTTCTAGTCCCATTGGTTTGGATTTGCCTGATATAGATGGTTTTCTCAAATACGGGCTTTTGTACATAACCCAAAAGCAAATTCATCCTGATTTCTCCCTTTCAGAGAGGATGAGGCTTTATTATTTTGAAAGTTATTCAAAGGTATGGGAAAGAGATCTATGATCTATCCCCTTCAAGTTCTGATGAAGGAAGGAAGGAAAGAAGGAAGGAAGGAAGGAAGGAAGAAAGGAAAGAGAGGGAGAGAAAGAATGAATAAAAGGAAGAAAAAAATTTCCATTTAATAATTGAATTGAAAAGGAAAACTGATTCTAGGATAGTCTCCCCTTTAGAGGAATAAAAAAAAAGTTAGATAAAAACCTCATTGTATTTTATATTTATGTCCATATACTTTTAAAAAATGGGCATTTAGCTTGCAGTCCTAACTTGCCTATACCAGGCTGGTCTTCAGAAAATAACTATTGCAAACCTTCTGGAGCCAAGATGACTGAAGAAGTAATTGAACTAATGCAACAGGAAAAGTCCAACTACTGGACCAAATATACAATTAAACCCAAGATGGTGGAAGAGATGGCCCAAAGGTTAGCAATTTCCAGTCCTCAGGGGGCAATGGAAATTTACTATGTGAAACATCCAAAGGTAGACATATTACTGTTAAGAAATCCAGCAAATCATGATTAATCCAGTGGTTACACTACTTTAATGAGAGTTGCATCACTGCAGGCACAACTCAGCCCATGACCAGGGATAAGTTTTTGTCAGATGTTTCTTTAGACGTTTCATATTTCATGAAACTTCTCAGAATTTTCCAAAGTCCAAGTAAATTAGGTTGAATATAGAAGCCAGGAGCCATAGACATCTACAAGCAGTTCTCCCTAAATTTAGTATGGATGATGTTTCACCCATGATGTCAATGAATATAATAGTGGATAAATATCCAGTAGTGGCCTGGAAAGATACTGGAACCAAGTCTATTGTATATGCCTTACATGTTCAGCATTTAAATCAGGCACCCAATCTACCATCACAATACAAAGGATGGTCCTACTCATCCAGAGTCATATACTGTAGCATTTAGATAATATTGCTGTAGACACTTGAGAGGAAGAGTTCCTACAGAGATGTCAGAAGTGGTCCCCAGGAACCATCTAGAGGAGTTTTGAAGGGAACAAAAAGAAAACCAGAACCTGCCTAAGTTTCAAGATGATATGGAGATCATCAACCTCCATGTCTCAGCAAAGCTCAGAACTCCCTCAAAAGGACTGTTGCAACAGAGGTTCATGGGAAGGGATGGATCCAAACTTCAGAAACAGTTCATTTTGTAGGTTGACACAGATACCTAAATGGCTACATAAATGTAGAAGAACCAAAGAAAACTTAAAGCAAATTTTTCATTAGATTAGCTATGGCAAGCATGTGACTGAGTGTGTCTGCCAGAAGATAAAGAAAGGGAGGACAAGGTGAAGTCACCTTTACAGCCCTTTTCTGATAGTTGCATCCTAAGACGTATCCAATCCAAGACTCCTTGGAGGAAGCAGTATTTCCTAACTCTGGTGAATGATGGCATTAGGTGGCTCAGGTCAGCAGGTCTAAGCTAGATAGATGCTAAAAGTATAAGTCAGGCCGTAATCAATCTGTTTGCCAAGATAGGTTGACCAATGGAGATGTTGACAGACGCAGCATCTACTTTCTTCTCGAATGAGAAGGGTTATAGGCTTACGAGATGGGACAGCCATAGGATGACTTCATATAACTATCCTATTTAGTTAGTTTTGTAAAGATATTACATTATTAAGCTTTCAAGATTTATTGGTGGATTCCAGTAAGTCAGAGTTAATAGTGGAATTACATTTATTCATAGGAAAGACTTTGCCAGTGCTAGAGAAAGTAATGTTGATCCTGTCAGATATATTTTACAGGATCAATATAATATTTTCTGGCATAATCACAACTAGGGATATTAGAGCCCTTGCTCTGGGAATAACAACTCATCGCATGGCAGATTGCACTTTATTCATTCCCTTCCGCTCTTCAAGCAGAACTCTGTGTTGTAATGGAAAAAAAATATGTATATATATATATGATCTTCCCCCTGCCCCAAGATTCTATATGATAAGCAGAAATAGGCTAATATTTTAACAGCATAACTCAAATAAGTTATATTGAGTTATACTTGCATTCTCATAGAAATTAAATAACCTGAAGGCTACATAGCTTTGAGGTTATTTACTCTGCTTGCATCCTGAAACTCTTTTCATTAAACTGAAAACCAGGCTGGAGTTGAAGGACAGATATGGAAGGACTTAGTAAGATAATTAACATTTGGATAAAATGGAAAAAGGATTCATACATTTCCTGATTCACATTCTTCAATAATCCAAAGAGTTTGCTAGGAAGCAGAAGTTGCGGAGTACACACTATATTTAATAACAACTGTTGTGTGGGGGAAGAGGGAAACAAAACATTTGTTCCCATACAAATATTTTTAAAATAATAATCCATGAAAACAATAATTTCCTGCACAGGATCTGTTTAGTCCAATTCAATAATCTCTCTTGCATGTGCTTCTTTTATCTTCTTGTTGAACAACTTAGAGGTGGTGCAAATGGCTCAGAAAAAAAGGATATGGAATCATAGGATTCATGTTTAACGCTTGGCCATAATATGACACCTTTGTTTTGCTTTATTTTGGATAAAGGAGTTCAGAATTAAGTTTAATCTAGTCCATCATAGTTTGGTTACCAAATAATGATCAACATCCTAGCTTAGCACAGTGTATGAACAGAGCTATTTTCACATTTGAGCAGTTCTTCTTCTAGAGCACTGAACACCTATGTTTAAAGACCAGTATCTCATAAGTGATATCCAGATTTAACCTTGTAACTGGGTAGAAGTTGAAAGGATTTCTCAAAGCTGGAAGGAAAAGAGCAGCTGAGGAATGACTCCATGGGGGTATGTTGAAAGACACAATACCTAAAACAATACACAACCTGCCAGAATTTTGAAAGCTGCAGCATTTTAAGAACAGTTTAAGACAGGGATCCCCAACCTTGGCAACTTTAAGACTTGTGGACTTCAACTCCCAGAATTCTGGAAGTTGAAGTCCACAAGTCTTAAAGTTGCCAAGGTTGGAGACCCCTGGTTTAAGAGAAGTTGATTTAAGGCAAGGAAGCAACTTTTTCTGACCTTATTGAATGAATGTGAATCCCAGATTTCAGTAATTATTTAAAATTAAGCAAGCCTGTCCTTCCTATTACAAGTACAGTTTTAAAATTTATTGAATTTTCTCTTTCTTTGTTCATTTCCAATATTTCTCTTAAGACAATGTAAAATCTTTCCCTCTTTTCAAGAGAGGATAAACATATATAGGCCAGCATTCTGCAGTGGTACAAAGCTTGTGTATTTCCAATCTCCAAGGCTGTTGTTAAGCATGGAGACAAGCCTGCCAAACACAATATTAAATATAGGCTGGAATTGTACACAGCCTATTAACTCCTGCTTTGCTTCACCATTCCTTATTGAATCAATCACATTTGACTGAGTTCATAGAATAGGCTAAGTCATAAAACATCGCTTACAAACCGCATCCTAGCTTAGAGCAATATGGAAGCAGAGGTTCAACGTATAAGCCGAAACAAAGACATACAGAATGCCTTGCAGTCAGCATTAAAATCCAATCAGCACATGTTTTTCCAATTCACCTTCCTTTTAGAAGTCTTTGGCCCACTTTTTCTTCCCTGCTTGTCTCTATTGTACCAATTCCAGCAGAGATGCTTCTGTAAAATCTGGGTAAGTCTGCATGTTGCCTAATTTGGCTAAATATGGGCTATGAATCTGTTTCATATCTCCTAGCAAGGTTGCATCTTCAAGACATCACATACCTAAATATTATAATAATCCCACAATTAGATATCTCATTAATTTTGAAAAGTCCCTTGACTTTCCGTTGGAGAACGTCCTCTCCACAAACAAACAAACAAATCTTATGGGGTTTCTGTGCATGTATCGCTGATGCCTTTGCAATCTTAGTGACTGCTTGAAGGGGAATATCAGTTGAAGAATGACTTAAGAATAGAATAGAATAGAATGAGCAATACATTCAGATTTCTTATTTTGATCATACATAAGACTGAAGACAACAGGGGATTCAAAAAAGAAAGCATGACAAGAGATAAGTTGATAATCTTTCCACAGAGTTTTCAAGAAGAAAAAAACAATGAGCAACTGAAGAAGGGGAGGATGATGAAGCAAATGAAGGAAAAACTAAACAGCTGTATAATTAAGAATTGAATAAGATAGGACCACCTGACCCAATGCATCCTTTTCAATGGCAGAGTCCTCCTTCAAATATTTTGCTAATTCGTTATTATTACCAGTTCCAAATCTCCCATTTTATTAAAACTTTGGTATTTATTAAAATTCACATCTCGAGGGCCACATGATCTACTACAAAAAAGATGTTGAGGCTTTGGAAAAAGTTCAAAGAAGAGCAGCTAAGATGATCAAAGGCCTGAAGACTAAACCATATGAAGAACAGCTGCAGGTTTTGGGTTTGGCTAGTCTAAAGAAAAGAAGAATTAGGGGTGACATGATAGCAGTATTGCAGTATTTGAGGGGCTGCCACAAAGAAGAGAGGATCAAATTATTTTCCAAAGCACCGGAGGGCAGGACAAGAAACAATGGTTGGAAACTAATCAGAGAGAGAAGCGATTTGGAATTAAGGAGAAACTTCCTAACAGTGAGGACAATTAACCAGTAGAACAGCTTGCCTTCAGAAATCGTGGGCACTCCATCACTGGAGGTTTTTAAGAAGAGACTAGACAGTCACTTGTCTGAAATGGTACGCTGTAGATTCTCCTGCTTGAGCAGGCGGGTGGACTAGAAGACCTCCAAGGTCCCTTCAAGCTCTATTCTATTCTATTCTATTCTATTCTATTCTATTCTATTCTATTCTATTCTATTCTATTCTATTCTATTCTATTCTATTCTATTCTATTCTATTCTATTCTATTCTTTTGTTCCCCACCTATGGAATAATGTTCCCTTCTGAATCTTCCCTTCTCCAGAATAGGCAATCTTTCTGGAATCAAAGCAGTGGTAGATTTTAAATTTTTTTTACTACTGATTCTGTGGGTGTGGCTTGGTGGGCGTGGCAGGGGAAGGATACTTTAAAATCTCCATTCCCGCCCCACTCCGGGGGAAGGATACTGCAAAATCCCCATTTCCTTCCGATCAGCTGGGACTTGGGAGGCAGAGAATAGATGGGGGCGGGGCCAGTCAGAATTTTTATTACCGGTTCTCCAAACTACTCAGAGTTTCCGCTACCGGTTCTCCAGAAACCCACCTCTGAGTCAAAGTACCATTGCACAATGTTGTGCAGTGGTCTGGGCATACACAAATATAAAAGAAATGCTGAAATGATATAAGTTTTTTTTCCAAAATCTTATAAGCTTTCAATGATATGATATAAAGGGTTGAAAAAATTCTCAAGATTTGACAGTCTTGTATAAGATCTCAATAGAATTCAATATTTTTTTTAAAAAAACAAGTTTTAGGCTCATCTCTTGGTAACAGGTGTTTAGGGACCATAGTCATTACTTCCATTATCAAACATCTTTTCCCAACGCTGAACATTCTCTGGCACGTTTTTCATGCACAAGCTGTAAAATAAATTCAATTATTTCCATCTTTCTCCAAGTTACATCCCTCCAAACATTTTGGACTCTTGTATAGTGATAAATGATGATGGAAAATATTGTCAAACAGCATCTGGACTGCTAGACATTCTCTCCCTATTCTGGATACAGTACTTGGGATCATACATACTTTATATCATGTGGCAAATGAGTCCGTTGGAGATAGGGCGGCTTATAAGCTTAATAAAATAAAATAAATTTAGGTTAATGAAAATTATGTTAGGAATTTGAGATGCTATCCAGGTGTAGTATTAGTAATCTTTAAAAGGAAAGAGTTATGCTTCTGCAGTACCTGCATTCATGCCATCCCTGATTCTATCCTTGGCACATCCAATTAAAAGGATCAGAGATTGCCAAAGAATTATAAAGAACTCTTCTACCAAGAAGAGAAGATTGCATGCTAGGTTAAGGTGACCAGATTTTAACATTGGTAAAGAGGGACATTGTGGGCGTGGCTTATTTTGTGGGCGTGGCTAGCTGGTCATGTGACCGGGTGGCCATGGCTATGTGTATAGGGTAAGGTGAACAGATTTTAACATTGGTAAGAGGGACACCATTGTGGGCGTGGCTTATTGTGTGGGCGTGGCTTGGAGACCATGTGACTGGGTGGGCGTGGCTAGCTGGTCATGTGACCGGGTGGCCATGGCTATGTGTATAGGGACTACTCAGAGGGCTGGAAAGTCATTTCTGACAGGTCCTCACACTTTTGACTGGTCCTCACACTTATGACCATCCTCACATTTATGCCCGTGCAGCATTCTTAACAACCATGTCACTCATTTCACAACTGCTTCTCTTCACCATGGTGACAAGATAGGGCAAAAACGTAAAATGTGAGGACAGTCGTAAGTTCGAGGACTGGTCAAAAGTGCGAGGACCAGTCAAAAATAACTTTTTCAGCCCTCTGAGTAGTCCATATGCATAAAAGGATACAGTAATTGAGAGGGATGAAGGAAGGGAAGGGAAATTAGAGTAGGAGTGACGGTTAAGAGAGGGAGGAAGAGAGGAGGAGAAGGAGAAAGGAAGAGGAAGTAGGGAGGAGAAGAAGAGGGGGGGAAGAGAAAGTAAGAAGGAAAGAAAAGAGAGGTGGTAGGTTTGAGGAGAAAGATTGCTGTACAATAAAAAAGATGAAAGGGAAGAAAGCCAACCCCAAACAAATATAAAGATATTAAGATAAAGAATGAATTGTTAAACTTTAAAGAATAAAAGAGAACAAATATGAATAAATAGCAATAATTAGAAACACACATACATACAATGTATTTTCTTTGAACAGAATATTTGGCTGGTTCACAAATTTAAACAGTGTTTAGTCATTTCAATTAAATTTACAATTTCTATATTTCCTTTTTGCCATATTTATTCCTCATCTATTTTTTTAAAAAAACAATATTACCCTTCATCCTCATCTCTAATCTTAATCAAATTCAATTTTTCCCTTCTATTTTATACCCCTTCCCATTGTCATCTATTTTTATATCCATCCTCACATTGGTTAATTATGTAATTATGTAATACAGTTGTTTAATACAAATTCAACATTTTAATATAAATCAATTAGTTATATAACTATCTTTTTTGTATATTAATCAATATGAACATGAATATTCCAATTATTTCCATGCAATCCAATTTCTTACAAATCAATTAATTATACTTACCAATAATAATAAACCAAATAATTTCCCCCATATATTCCTCCAAACCACAACTTAACCATTTCTGCTTTCAACACAGTATACAATTAATAATATCTCAATTATTACAATTCCCTAGTTAAAAAGAGCTTTTTTTTCTTTTGTGTTTTAAAATCTTGAACTCTCCTCTTTTGCCCTAAATAATTTTCCATTGTTTGCACTTATCTTTTTTGGTGAGGAAAAGGAAAATAAATCTGCTGCCTAATTTTCCAACGTTGCAAGCAAACCGCAAAGCCAACAGCCTGTTTTACTTTCACTTTCGTTTTGAGCTTGGTTTGCACAAAGAGGAAAAAGAAACTGAGCAATTTAGCAAGAGCAGAGCCCTGTGCAAATCAGCTGAGAGGGGGAAGCCGAGCTAATTAACGTAGGGCGGCCCTTTGAAGCCCCGCGGCAAGAGTTTAAACAGGTTTTTTCCCTCTAGCCATCAGCGGGGATTCAGGAGGCAGCCGGGAACCAGGAGGCAGAATAAAAAATCGGGACTTTTTTAAAACGCCGCGGGACGCGGGACAAATTGCTCAAAAGCGGGACTGTCCCGCCAAAAGCGGGACGTCTGGTCACCTTATGCTAGGTGGACAATGGGACAATTGCCAATCCTGAAGCTGACCTGACCGAAGCCATTTTTGACAGCTTCAGTGTTGCCACACTGGAGCTGAGGGATAGGGAGGGGGGATTTGAGATAGTTGGGATTCTGTAGCCAAAACAAAATACTTTCTCTTGGGAACCAAGGACATTCTCACACCTGGTCAGAGGAAGGTGGAGTGATGTCACCCGGCAATCTGACCTCGCCGTGATAGGATCATGTGACAGATTGTTTTGAGAAAGTGACAAACATTTACTTTTAATTAGGTGACAACCGTGGGAGTCTTCAGAGTCGGTTTTCACCAGATCTGTGCCAATATGATATATCCAATCCAAGCTATTCTTTGAGGTAGCTACCTGCCTCGGAGTTTTGCTTTCTATGAGTCTATTATTTGTTTGTTTGTCAACAAGTACAAGGAAACAAGTAACAGTATAGACATAGACATGGACACATGAAAAAAATTGGCACAAATAAAAGGATATAAATAGGCAAAACATAGCCATAAACACATAGAATGATTACATATAAATGGGGACGGTAGGACAGGGATGGTAGGCACGCTGGAGCGCTTATGCACGCCCCCTTAGGGACCTCTTAAAAAACATGAAAGGTCCACGGTAGACAGTGTAAGGTAAAAGGTATGGGGATTAGAGAGACTAAGAACAGGGTCAGGTAGAGTGTTCCAGACATTTACTACTCTATTGCAGAAGTCATCTTTCCTACAATCAAGATTAGAGCGAATTATATTGAGTTTGAATCTATTGATAGCCCTTATTATTATAATTATTATTATTATGGTTACTACTTGGAACCCTGACAACAATATGGTGCCATATTGCGGCCCCAATGCGCGACTCGTGTCCTGGGTTGTGCAGAGTCTCAGGCCCAGGGTCCGCGGCTGATGTTGTGTAATGCCAGGTCGGTTGTTAATAAAGCCCCCCTCATTTGTGATCTTATTTTAGAGGGGGGTGCGGACCTGGCAGGTATTACGGAGACCTGGTTGGGCCACGAGGGGGGGGTCCCCCTCGTTGAAATGTGCCCACCAGGTTTCTGTGCATTTCATCAGCCAAGGGCCCAGGGGAGGGGTGGGGGAGTGGCGGTGGTTATTAGGGAGAGTCTTTGTCCGAGGGAGACCACTGTTCCTCAGATAGCCGGATGTGAGTCCCTCTTTGTGAAGTGGGGTCGTGGGGTGCAGATGGGTTTGCTGACTGCGTACCTGGCTCCCTGCCACGTGGCAGCGACCCTGCCCGAGCTACTCAACGTCATTGCCGGGGTGGCGGTTGACACCCCCAGACTTATTGTCATGGGGGATTTCAACCTTCCGTCTGCGGGTGAGGCGTCAGAGGCGGCTCGGGAGTTCATGGCTTCCATGATGGCCATGGACCTGACCCAGTTAGTTCAAGGCCCGACTCACATAGGGGGACACACTCTGGACCTGATTTTTGTCTCTGGTCAGTGGTTGAATGATCTTGGTAGAGGGGACCTAGACATCAAACCCTTGTCATGGACAGATCATTCGCTCCTTCACTTGGACTTTCCTACCGCTTTCCCCCGCCGCAGGGAGACGGAACCGACCAAATGGTTCCGTCCCAGGCGCCTGATGGACCCCGAAAGGTTCCTGACGGAGCTTGGGCCGTTTCCTGAGACTCTGGCACACGACTCGACTGAAGAGCTGGTGGCCGCCTGGGAGAGTGCGGCCACCGGAGCTTTGGACCGCGTCGTGCCTTTGCGGCCTCTGACCCGATGCCGATCTCAATTGGCTCCTTGGTTCTCTGAGGAGCTGAGAGAGATGAAGCGTCGGAAAAGACGCCTAGAGAGCATTTGGAGGACTAGTCAATCTGATTCCGACCGGACACAGGTGAGGTCTTATATCAAGACCTACCTAGTGGCGATAAAAGCGGCGAAATCTAATCATTTTTCCGCTCTTATCGCATCTGCAGAGAACCGCCCAGCCGCCCTGTTTAGGGTGACCCACTCCCTTCTTCGGGGGGGAGTGCGGGAAGATCCCTTACAAGGCCGCGCTGAGGATTTTGTGCAATTCCTGCATGATAAAGTCGCTCGGATTTGGGATGGCTTGGACTCCGATTGGATGAGTCCAGGGGAGGAGACAGGGGCAGGCCTTGAGAATATTATCTGGGAGGAGTTTGATCCTGTGGCTCCCGAGGATGTGGACAGGGTTCTGGGTAGGATTAGTGCCGCCACATGTTTATTGGACCCGTGTCCCTCCTGGTTGGTACTGGCCTCCCGGGAGGTTACACGAGGCTGGCTCCAGGGGATTATAACTGCTTCTCTGAGTGAGGGTGCCTTTCCCGCCGCCTTGAAAGAGGCGGTGGTGAGGCCCCTCCTCAAGAAGCCTTCCCTGGACCCGGCTGAATTAGCCAACTACCGTCCGGTCTCCAACCTTCGTTTTGTGGCGAAGGTTGTTGAGAGTGTGGTGGCACGACAACTGCCCGGGCACCTGGATGAAGCTATCTATCTAGACCCGTGCCAGTCGGGCTTCAGGCAGGGGCACAGCACAGAAACGGCATTGGTCGCGTTGGTGGATGATCTCTGGAGGGCTCGGGACAGGGGTTGCTCCTCTGTCCTAGTCCTATTAGATCTCTCAGCGGCTTTTGATACCATCGACCATGGTATCATGCTGCGGCGGTTAAGAGGGTTAGGAATAGGGGGCACCGTTCTGCGGTGGTTCTCCTCCTTCCTCTCCGACCGCTCGCAGTTCGTGTTGGCAGGGGGGCAGAGGTCGACCTCGAGGCATCTCGCATGGGGAGTGCCACAAGGGTCGGTCCTCTCGCCCCTTCTGTTCAACATTTATGTGAAGCCGCTGGGTGAGATCATCCGTGGTTTTGGGGTGAAGTGTCATCTGTACGCTGATGATACTCAGCTGTACATCTCCACCCCAGACCACCCCAACGATGCCCTTGATGTGATGTCTCGCTGCCTGGAGGCCGTGCGGGTCTGGATGGGGAGGAACAGGCTCAGACTCAACCCGTCCAAGACCGAGTGGCTGTGGCTGCCGGCGTCCCGATATAGTCAGCAGGTGCCATCGCTGACTATTGGGGGTGAATCTTTGCCCCCCACAGAGAGGGCTCGCAATCTGGGTGTCCTCCTGGATGCACGGCTGTCTTTAGAAGAGCATATGACGGCCGTGGCCAGGGGGGCCTTTTATCAGGTTCGCCTGATCCGCCAGTTGCGGCCCTTTCTGAACCGGGACGCCTTGCGCACGGTCACTCATGCCCTTGTCACCTCCCGGCTGGACTATTGTAATGCTCTCTACATGGGGCTCCCCTTGAAGAGCACTCGGAGGCTCCAACTGGTCCAGAATGCGGCCGCGCGGGTGGTTATGGGCGCAACTCGTTGTGCCCGCGTGACACCCCTCCTGCGCGAGCTGCACTGGCTCCCAGTGGTCTTCCGGGTGCGATTCAAGGTGTTGGTTACCACCTTTAAAGCGCTCCATGGCATAGGACCCGGGTACCTTCGAGACCGTCTTCTGCCACCAATAGCCTCCCACCGACCAGTCCGCTCCCACAGAGAGGGTCTCCTCAGGGTGCCATCAGCCAAGTTATGTCGGCTGGCGACGCCCAGGGGGAGGGCCTTTTCTGTGGGAGCCCCAGCCCTGTGGAATGAACTGCCCCCGGAAATACGCAAGATCTCCGACCTCCGAGTGTTTCGTTGCGCACTGAAGACCCTGTTATTCCGCCAGGCAGGGCTATCAACTTAATAATTTTAATTGGGGTATTTTAAATGTTTGGGGTTTTAAATCGGCCAAATCTATGTAATTATTTTAATTTTTAATTATTGTTGTGTGTTGTGTTTTTAAATTGGCTGTACACCGCCCTGAGTCCTTCGGGAGAAGGGCGGTATAGAAATAAAATTATTTATTTATTTATTTATTTATATAGCTTGTTTTCCCTGAGATTTATCTCAAATATTCCATAGACCCCCCAATTAAAATATTTAACATGTCTAGTCCAGAGATTATTTTTATTTTTTAAAAAAATCAACTTTATGAAGGAAAAGAGAGATGATGTAGTGTAGGCAGACTCACCTTCTACTCTAGTTCCAATCATAGAGGATCACTGGGTGACCTTGGACCAGCTGTTCATTTTCATCTCAACTTCAGAAATGTATTATTGAGAGAAAAATTAGGTGAGAAAGTATTACATTATTATTAATTAAATTTATATGCCATCTGACTCAATAAACTGGGCTGCCATCCTGTGCTCCTGGGAAAAGGGCAAGTTACTTAAACACAATAAAATGAAAATAAAAAAAAAGCCACTTGAGACTTACCAAACACATAGAAGAAAATTAATTTAAGTCAGAACTATATCAGTACATGTTGTATATCAAAAGCAAATTCTCATGAGACAGAGAAATACCTTGGTCTTAAGGTTGTTCTTCCATATTCCTAATTCTGGTTTCCATAAGGAAAAACAGTCTTTGTATTCAGTATTCCTGCGGCAAGTAAAGACCAGAGAACCCTTGTTTAAATGAAGGGAGTTATCAATATGTTTACCTTTTAACTGAAGATAGGTAATAGTGCCTTTAGAGGATGGAAGGCAGTTTGAAAGAGCACTTGCTCCCATCAGAGATTGTGTTCACCCATTTTCATTGCTGGTAAACACTTTGGTTGGTTTTTGTGATACTTAAGAGAGACAAATAGACAAATAGGGGACAACAGAAATTGGCTTCTACCACAAGAAAAGATGTCTCGCTGCAACCACTTTGTGATTTCCTAAAAGTGCCCATCCTCTATTGGCCATACAAGATGAAATGCTTAGTGTCACTCAAAGGATAAATAAAACTAAATAAGTTGGTTTTTTTTCTCTATGTCTTTTGCTACATTTATCCAAAGAAGGATTAGTGAACAGATTTATTTTTTTTAAAAAGGAGAATAAATAGTGCTAAGAATTAATAATGTTCTATTAGGACTTGGCAGACCAGTGAGGCAAACTGAGCCGATAGTCCAGTTCTGGAGGGAGGTAGTCCAAGCTCCAATGGGCCACAGACCAGAGGTGAAATGCTACCGGTTCGCACCAATTCGGGCGAACTGGTAGTGATAAAAACTACCGGTTTGGGCGAACCGATAGTAAAAAAAAAGCTACCAGTTCTTCTGAACTGGTATTTCCGACGATCAGCTGTGCCGCGTGATTTAAAATCACTAGAAAGCAGGAAATCCTGCTTTCTAGTGAATCTAAATCACGCGGCACAGCTGTTCCCCCCCTCGCTGTTCTACTTACCTTCCCAACCCTCCTTTTTCTGCGTATGCGCAGATCACTGATGACGATGATGCAGATCGCAGATCGCTGATGATGACATCCGGGGCGGTGGACGGAGCCTCCAGCCGGTTTTACTACCGGTTCTTATGAAGCGGTCTGAACTGGGGGCAACCCACCACTAGTGTACACTGCGCATGCAGTGTGCATTTGGCACACACCGTGCATTTGGGACACAGTGCGCATGTGCAGCCAGCGAACCGGTGGCAAACTGGTTCAGATTTCACCACTGCCACAGAGAGATGTTCAATGTTCTGCAGCACAGTAATCATAAAAGAGTCCAAATGTGGTTACCATCTTTTTCCAAGGATGGATTGTGAAAAATGTTAGGGCTTTTCAGGGCAGGGTGGACCCTGATTGTAAAGTCAGCTATCAGTGTTTTGGATAGGATTGCTGTTTCTTGTTCAACATGGCTTGTTCTTCACCAGCTGAGTCCAGTAGTGAATCGAGTACAGTTTTAAATGAGAGAATCTATGGGAAAATCCTGTCTTGAAAACTCTCATTGCCTTACGACTCTTGAGCTATTTCAGACCAGGGATTAATTTCATGAGATTTAGAAAGTGTTAATCTTTGCACAACCAATTTTCAGGTTTTTTTTAAATTCGTGGCCTATTCAGTGTTGCATATTTTCATTGATAATGAACCTGTGGGAATTGGAAGCGACATCCGAGGAAGTAGAGCAAAGAAACCGTGGCTCTTCAGATCTCATTACTGGATTGTGAAAATCTAATCCAGTTACAAATCCAATCAACCTTGGATCAAATTGAATAGGATAGGATATAGTTCTGTATAATAATTAATTAAATGTTGGCTACATCAACTGAAGATTGATATAGTCCAATACTCTCTGGAAGGCAACAAATTGTTTTCCATTTTCTCATCTCATTGATTAGCAACGATTTTTTTCAGGACTTCATAATAATTTGTGTCCAAACACTGTTCAATTAAGTCAAGAATTGGACCTAGAACTTCACATGAAAAGTGTGCCCTCATCACTAGTTTCAGTCTTCAGTGCCTGTACAGCTGTGACCATTGTGTGATTATCCTCCCCCCCCGGGGGTGGGTTCTACTTACCTTTACTACTGGTTTGCAACAGGATTGTGCGTGCGCGCTTGCATCACTCGTGCGCGCGCCTTGCTTCTGCACATACGCAGAAGCTTCTGCGCATGCGCAGATCGCTGATGATGACATCCAGGGCAGTGGGTGGGGCCTCCCATCAGTTTTACTACCAGTTCTTGCGAACTGGTCCGAACCAGGGGCAACCCACCACTGCTCCCCCACTTATGTCATGAATCACTGCTTTCTACATGGGGCTCCCCTTGAGGAGCACCCGGAGGCTCCAAATGGTCCGGAATGCGGCCGCGCGGGTGGTTATGGGAGTGACATGGCACTCCCATGTAACACCTCTCCTGCGCGAGCTGCACTGGCTCCCGGTGGTCTTCCGGGTGCACTTCAAGGTATTGGTTACCACCGTTAGAGCACTCCATGGCTTAGGACTTGGGTACCTACGAGACCGCCTTCTGTCACCGGTAGCCTCTCACCGACCAGTACGCTCCCACAGAGAGGGGCTCCTCAGGGTGCCGTTGGTCAAACAGTGTTGACTGGTGGCCCACAGGGGGAGAGCCTTCTCTCTGCCCTTTGGAACGAGCTCCCCCCGGAGATACGGAGGATCCCGGATTTACGCACTTTCCACCATGCCCTCAAAACTTTTTTATTCCAACAGGCTGGGCTGGCCTAACTCTTTTTAATTGTTCAATTTTAATTTGCTTTTCAAAAAGGGGTGTTTTAATTAGTATGGGCCAAATTTGTTTAATATGTTTTAATTGTTTTTTAAATTTTATATTGTATGTGTTTTATCTTTGGCTGTTCACCCCCCTGAGTCCTTTGGGAGAAGGGCGGTATATAAATCCAAACTAAACTAAACTAAACTAAAAATTTGATCTTGCTCTGATCAACAATACAGGCAAAAAGAGATACTTCCAGGTATAGGAGTAAAAGATACTTTCAATTTAATTTAGGGGGAAATGTGTTGAGTGATCAGAAACTGGAAAATACATTCTAAGAATAGACTCTGGTTTTCTTTTTGCAGAACTTAGAAAGAAAGATTTCTCAAACCCCATTATGAATAATTTTTTTTTTAAGTAAACAGTTTTTAAAAGGCAAATACTCATGGGACAGAATGAGGATAGTTGTTTCTTTAAAGGGCAAAAATGCATCGATCAAATTGCTGAATGCTTAGAATGGCAGCAGACTCCTGTGAGAGGAAAACCATGAAGTAGAACAGCTGGAGCATTCCAACATTGGCAAGGGACTGTGTACGTGAAACAGGAGTCAATGGAGGATATTGAAAATTACTCTCCTGGGCTGGAAATCTTAAGGGGACACAGTCTCTGTGTGTAATACACAGTGTGTAACTCTGTGTGTAACCATTCACAGTGAAAAATGACATTTTTTTCCCCTCCAGCCCTCAATACTGTCTTTAAAACCAAAGTTTATGGGAATGGCAGAACAATAATCAGATATGCATAGATTACAGAATAGAATACAGAATAACAGAGTTGGAAGGTACTTGGGAGATAGGGATGGGTTCTAAAATTTTTTACAACTGGTTCTGTGGGCGTGGCTTATTTTGTGGGCGTGGCTTGATGGTCATGTGACAATTATTTAGGATTTAGGAGAGGTACTGGTTTACCAGGCTTTTAACTGCTTGCAGAGCTGTACCGATCTACCATTTATTTTTTGCAGGCACTGATCTACTCATGTATTTTTGCAGGCACTGATCTACTCATGTATTTTTGCAGGGACCGGTCTACTCATTTGTTTTCTTTTAACACTGATCAGCTGTAGGGCGGCCCTTTGAAGCCCCGCGGCAAGAGTTTAAACAGTTTTTTTCCCTCTAGGCATCAGCTGGGACTCAGGAGGCAGCAATAGATTGGGGGTGGGGCCAAATAAAAGGTAAGAATAACGCGGGGGGTGGGTGGGGGGCGGGGGGGTGGGGGGACAGAACCGGTTCGGTGACATCATATCGTCACTGCTACCGGCTCAGGAGAACCGGGCCGAACCGGGAGGAACCCACCACTGTTGGGAGGTCTTCTACTCCAACCTCCTGCTCAGGCAAGAAACCCTATACACAAATGGTTGTCCAATCTCTTCTTAAAAACTTCCCGTGTTGGAGCATTCACAACTTCTGGAGGCAAGTTGTTCCATTGATTAATAGTTCTGTTGGGGAATTTCTCCTTAGTTCTAGGTTGCTTCTCTTCTTGATTAGTTTCCATCCATTGCTTCTTGTCCTGCCTTCAGGTGCTTTGGAGAATAGATTGACTCCCTCTTCTTTGTGGCAGCCCCTGAGATATTGGAACACTGCTATCATGCCAGCCCTAGCCCTTTTTTAAATTAAACTAGACATACCCAATTTCCAAAAAAACTGTTTTTTATATGTTTTAGCCTCCAGTCCCCTAATCATTTTTGTTGCTCTTCTGTACACTCTTTCCAGAATCTCAATTTTTTAAAAAATATTGAGGTGACCAAAGCTGGATTCAATATTCCAAGTGTAGTCTTACCAAGGCATTATAGAGTGGTATTAACACTTCACATGATTATCAGAGGTTGCCACTCCTGTTGAAAGAAGACTTGTAAAATGTCCCTGAATAGCAGTTATGTCATGTGCAGTTCAAAGCTCTGAAAGGAGACAAACAGATCTAAGATTGGAAAGTTACAAGAATGGCATTGTGGGGAAATAATGGTTTCAAGGAAACCACAAAAGGGAAGAAGGCTTTCTCAGAAACAGAGAGGAGGAATTGTTGCTCAGACAACAATTATCAGCTTTAAAGCCCTTCGTGGCAAAGGGCCTAGCAACTTAAAGGATTATTTATGTCTAATAGTGTCAACATATTTTAGATCCCACTGCTAAAAGAACATCACTGAATGGGACTCAGAAAGCAGTTTTTCTCTACTGCTGTTCCTGCCCTGTGGAACAATATTCCCAATATGCCATTATTTTTTTAAAAAATGTCCTTAAAATCTGTTTCTCTCTCAGGTTTAGGCCAGTTTGGGCAATGGAGTTCTTAACAGGACCCTCGTCCTTGCCAGTCAGATTGGTCCCCACCCTGCCAAATTTTAGACAGATATCCAAATTTATTTGTTTTCTGAGGGTGAGGTAGCTTGATATGAGCTTGTGGAGTTGTGGACCTGTATGCAATGGTTTATATATGCATTTATTATTAGCTGTTTTAATAGTATAATGAAAAAAAGATTGCATTTTTTATTGTGCTGGTTTTTATTGTAAACAATTTTAAATTTGGGATCTCAATATATTACCCCATCTTGGGATCTGCCTTTGGACAGACTTGTGGACAGTTTATTCATCTTCTTTTTGGCAGGAAAACATTGTGGGAAAATTGTATTGAGGGTACAGTATATAGATAGACAAGAGTAGGCATTGTATAAAAAGGTCACAAAAGGCAGGAAAAAGTCTCAGATCCAAGTTTTGAAGACCAGAGCTTTTGTTGAGATTTGTATTAGTCTTTGAAGGATACTACAACATGATTAATGAAAAATGGAGTACTCTTCAGTACTTTACTGAAAAATGCATTCAATAATTGCCAAGTAAATCCATGCTGCCAACATTTTCCTCAAGAATTTAGGGTTTGGTCAAATACTTAATTTAAAAGGGTACGATCTGCAAACGAGATTATAACAGGGTTCAACTCTGGGGTAAATTAGGTTGTTTTAATGTGGAAAATGTTGTTCTCCTACGGAAGACAGAATATGCCAGGGCCATCCCTTGGTATTTCCCAGGGGTGAAATCCAGCAGGTTCTGGAGAGCCGGTAGCGGAAATTTTGATCAGTTCGGAGAACCAGTAGCAGAGAACCGGCAAATACCACCTCTGGCTGGCCTCAGAATGGGGTGGGAATGGAGATTTCACAATATCCTTCCCCCAGAGTGAGGAGGGAATGAAAATTTTGCAGTATCCTTCCCCTGCCATGCCCAACAAACCACGCCCACCAAGCCACACCACGCCCACAGAACTGGTAGTAAAAAAATTTGGATTTCACCACTGGTATTTCCCATTACAAATATCAGGGAATCCCTGATGGGAAGGACTCATAGGAAGCCAGTGCCAATTGATGAGGCAAACTGGATTAGAGGTAGAAATAGTCTTGAACAAATTCTCATGTGTTTATCTCAGCTTTTCATGTTACCTAATAGAAACTTCCTCACTCTGGCACTATCGACATATGTTTGAGCTACAATTCCTAACTTCCGCATTTTTCATGAACAGTGGATGAGAGGATTGTAGAGCTGTTGAATTATATCAGGTTAGAGAAATTGAGACTAATATTTACAGTAATGGAGAATAATGGACAGCTTTTAAAATAAGTCAATCCCCCATTCTCTGTGACAGCCCCTCAAGTGCTGGAAGTATTTTAGGCTGCCTGAAGTATCACTTAAGTTGGCTCAAGTACAAGGGAACAAAACATGTTGTTTCTCTGAGGCAACAGAGGACAAGACAAGAAGTAATGGGTAATTGTTAAAGAGAGATCCACCCTAGAAGTAAGGAGAAATTTTCTGACAGTGAGAACAATTAATCAATGGAATAGCTTGTCTCCTGATGTTGTAGGTGCTCCATCACCGAAAGTTTCAAAAATAGACTGGACAACCATTTGACTCGGATGGTATAAGTCTCCTGCCTTGAACGGGATTGGAGTAGAAGATCTTTGAGGTCCCTTCCATTTCAATGATTTTATGTTTCCATGTTTTTATACCCACCAGATAGAGAAAGGAATGGAATTAATTTCATTAATCTGAAAAAATGATTAAGTTTGTTGTTGGTTTTTCTTATGAATAGATACATATGATGTTGTATTGTAAGGCTCTGGCTATAATAATATTTACACAATAAAACTTGTTTATTAAAAAAAACAAAGTTATGAGAAAAGGGAGAATTAATGATCCAACCCCAAGATGCTTAAATTATTATGCAATTTACATAGTCTGTTGACTTGGGATCCTGGGCTAGATTATTAACAAACAACATGAAAGTCATTATAAAGATCCCATAAGCAAACCTCTCTCTGATTTATCAAGGTTGCTCTGAATTTTCCATGCAGCTGGAGAGACCAAGAGAGATGCATCAGCAGGATTCTATTAGTTTATTATGTATTTCTCTTGTCCCAGTGACTTGGCATCTCGTGCCAGACAAAATTAGACCAAAATAGCACACACTGCATTTAAGCCCCGTGTCAGCCAAATATGATTAATTTACCCTTCAGTATTTCTCAAGATGAAAATAGCAATAGCACTTAGACTTGTATACCACTTTACGGTGCTTTACAGCCCTCTCTAAGTGGTTTACAGAGTTTACAGCCTATTGCCCCCAACAATCTGGGTCCTCATTTTACCCACCTCGGAAGGATGGAAGGCTGAGTCAACCTTGAGCCTGGTGAGACTCAGATTGCCAAATTGTAGGCAGCCAGTAGCCTGCAGTACTGCACTCTAACCATTGCACCACTGTGGCTCATAGGTGCACTGTATGTATATTGGTAACACCAAGAACACCTTCCTGTTTGCCAACATTTTGTTAGACAAGTAGAAGACCTATCCCCACTAACAATGCCATCATTTATCCTCCTCTGGTTTTTTGGTTTTTTCTTTTTAAAGCATATATGACTTCCTCATGCTGCTGCTCCCCAAATATATTGGAACTTAAGTTCCCAGAATTCCTAGGCAGTGAGCTCAGTGATATGAATATGGTACAGAGGATCCCAAACTATCATGAAGTTGCTAGGTTGTAGAAGGCTAGATTGTATCATCATGAATACCAATGCATAATGAACATCTTCAGCCACAATGGCTGAAATGTTCAAGTTATGCACTACATCAGAGGTGGGGAATATGTGAATTTCTAGATGGAGTGGGATCACAACTCCCTCCCAGTCCAGACTACACTGTCAGTATTAAGAAATGCTGCAAACTATAATTCATATTTTGTGTGGTTCTGCACTACAATCACAATTACCAAAAATTAGCAGCAATTGCCCATTATTTTGAGATAATCACCTAAAACTAGTACCATACACTCAAATTCCTTAGTCCTTAAAAAACAACAACAGAGAATCTCAAATTCCTTTCCCAGTGCAGGGAGAAAGCCCCCTGCAAACCCTAGTCCCTTCTCTATGACTCTGCTCTGATTCCACCCTCTTTCTCTCACCAATATGTGTAATATCTAAGCCTTTCCCACCAAAACAGTGCTTACTCCTGATTTGCTGGGCATAGTGGCATGTTATTTCCAACTCTAATATACATGTGTGAAGTTACCAATATGTATTCCTAGAATCAAGGAGTCTCTGTCACCATCTTTTGGGAAAAGAGAGAAATCAAAGACCAAAATTCTAGTTTAATTGAGTATGTTTGCCGGTTTTCGAGTATGGTTTTCCCAGTTGCAATGTATGGCTGTGAAAGTTGGACCATAAGAAAGGCTGAGCGCCAAAAAATTGAGGCCTTTGAACTATGGTGCTGGAGAAGACTCCTGCGAGTCCCTTGGACTGCAAGGTGATCAAACCGGTCAGTCCTAGAGGAGATCAACCCTGACGTCTCTTTAGAAGGCCAAATCCTGAAGATGAAACTCAAATACTTTGGCCACCTAATGAGAAGGAAGGACTCACTGGAGAAGAGCCTAATTCTGGGAAAGATTGAGGGCAAAAGAAGAAAGGGATGACAGAGACTGAGGTGGCTGGATGGAGTCACTGAAGCACTGAAGCAGTCAGCATGAGCTTAAATGGACTCCGGGGGATGGTAGAGGACAGGAAGGCCTGGAGGAATGCTATCCATGGGGTCACGATGGGTCGGACACGACTTTGCAACTAACAGTAACAACAGAAATCTGATGGCCACAATTTTGAATAGAATTTTGAAGATCCCAAGAGTTACAGAAGGCAAAGCAAATTTGCTTGACAGTGTTAGTCCAACTTCATCCAGAAGGGGCTTTCTGTTTCACTCCATTCCACTCCATTTCACATAAAAGGCAGTTTAAGGAGAGCCTCAATGCAAAGATGACAGTGGGGTCTTGAAATGTTGCTAGTACTTTGTGTACATGGCAAAGTTTGAAGGATCAGGAGTACAGCAGGCAATTATAAAGAAATCCCCTGAGGAAGATGGAAAGAAATATCATGCTATAATATCTGGATCTTTCAAAGAAATGGACAACTTGGTAAAGTTGTTCAAAGAAACATTTCCTTAATCTGGAACTAATACCCCTTCCCCAATATATGAACATGACTTTCAGACAGACAGCATTCTAGAAATTTCAGATAAATATTCAGATAGTTTATCAACTAAAATCAAAATTCTCTGTAGTTTATCCCCAATCATATACATATTAGATTAAAGCCCAACATGGCCCATTTTGGAAAGTTGTTCTATGATTAGAGGTTGTGTTAAATTGCCAGTTCATGACATCACACCTTTTTTTCAAGTAATTCACAGAGACCTCTAGTGTTGCACACTAAATACTGGATGATATAGTTATGATCTATCTGTTCTAGCAAACCAATTCTTGTCTTTGTATAACCTCCACAGGAATGTAACTTTTGTTATTAGTTTGTGCTTTTAAAGTATTAATAGCTTAATCCTTATAGCAAACATTCTTGTGGAAGCATGAGTTGCTAAGAAAAATTGCATCATAGTTGTTGAATAACCTTAGAGAAGGGCTAGGAGAGATCCCATAGAGAAAAACCCTTAGAACAAAAGAACTGCAGGAGGCTGTGGTATTCACCAACAATAAGGTAGGTAGAGGAAGTGCAATCAGGCACTATCTCAATGAGAAAAATGAGAAAAAAATGTGATAGCTTGGGTGTGCATGGGAAGCTTTTGATTGAGTTAAGAATTAAAAAGGACATGTAAGATCAGAGGTGGGATTCTACTGGTTCAAACTGGTTCGCTAGAACTGGTTGTTAATTTTCTAAGCAGTTCAGAGAACCGGTTGTTAGAAGAAATCTCCTTTTGTTTTTTCCCACTTTACAGGGTTAATCCTGTAAGGAATTACAACATTCTGGTGTTGTTTCTAGCCTACAAGCTAATATTTGTAGACAAAATCAGAAAAGCTAAAAGGGTATAGAAACTTCAGCTCACGAGAGAAGTTAAAAGTAGTAAAAAGGATTTCTCTTCTGGTGTCGGAAGAAAGGGGAAGAAATGGGTCACTGCTTACAGAAGGTGGAAGATAGTATAGGTGTCAGGAATAGGAAGTGAGTCTCTGTGACTGCTATACTGTAGCTGGAATGATTGACTTAGATGTGGAAACCGCTGGGTTCACATCTCTTAGACTGTGTAATGAAGAAGTATCTTGTAGCCTAACCAACTTTATGAGCCGGGTTTGCATGACATGATTATCCATGGTAGGTAAAGATGCTGAGCTTCTCAGATTGAAAGCTAACAGACCCGGGTTCAAGACCCAAGAGCTGCGTGAGGGAATGAGCTCCCTTTCTTTGGCCCAGCTCCAGCGGTGAAATCCAGCCGGATCTATCTGGCTCACATGAACCGGTAGGGCTGGCGACGGGAGGCTCTGCCCACCTGCTGGGACGTCATTATGTCCTGTTTTTGACTCTCTGCGCATGTGCAGAAGGCTCTGTGCATGTGCAGAAGAGGCACGTGTAAGCGTAGCGAGCGCGTTTGCACACACACTCTTATTTCTGAACTGGTAGCGAAGGTAAGTGCCTTTCACCGCTGCCCAGCTCCTGCCAACCTAGCAGTTTGAAAGCATGCAAATGCAAGTTGATAAATAGGTACCCCTTCAGTGGGAAGGTAACAGCATTCTGGGCACCTTGGCATATAGTCATGCTGGCCACATGACCATAGAACTGTCTTCAGACAATGTTGGCTCCCTTGGCTAAAGGAAGGAAAAAAGCATCGCCCCTTAGAGTCGGACATGACTGGATAGAGGAAACCTTTACCTTTAGTGGCAGGTGATATGAAATTGGATGGATAGCAAATATGTTAGGAGGCAGAAATAAATTCAAAACAATTCTGATGGTTTGAAAAACGGAGTGAAAGCAACGTAATTAAAGTTAATAGAAGGCAGCTGCAAAGTTTTTTAGAAAACAAATTCACAGATGACTAATATCTAACTTAGTCATGAAAATGAAAAAAATAAAATAAATAAAAATTCCTGCAGCCGTAGTTGATTGCAAACTGAATGCTTGGAAAAAAGGCAAAGGCAATTTTAGGCAAATACAAAATTTGAAATATAACTACCAAATCATAGGTGTAATTGTTCCACTCCATTTTATTTTGGTCATATGCCATCTAAAGAATTATGTACAGTTCTGACATTCAGAAAAAACAGACATTCAGAATGAAACAGTTTCCTAAAAGGCAATAATTATGATCAGGGGACTGGGAATATGCTGGCCTTGAAATAGACAACTAAAGGAGTTATAAACATAGTCTTCAAATATCTGAAAGGATGTCACATAGGACTTATTCTCTCTTATTTCAGACATCAAGACATGGAACAGATTGTAATTGTACATTATAAAAAAATTGACAGTAAAAGCAAGTTAATAGTGGAACCAATTACCTGATAGATGATAGGCTCCCCTTTGTAGGACATTTTCCAGAGAAGCCAGGTAGCTCTCTCTGTTTGGTATGTTACATTGAGCATGGCCTAAATGACTATTTCTAATATTATGAACCATAGTTTACTATCTTGGAGGTTCTCAATCATCCAGATCAGGGGTATCCAACCTTAGCAACTTGGCAGTTTTGCTGGCTGAGGAATTCTGGAAGTTGAAGTCCACAAGTCTTAAAGATTGGAGACCCCTGATCCAGATCATGGTTGTCTAAAACCCAAGAAAATCCAGTTGCCTTTGGGACAACCATGGTTTACTTAGTTATCCTAATTTTCATATTAACCATGGTTAATCACAGATGGTATGAAATTACATAGAGTGGTTTGCACAAACTGCACAACAGTTTCACAAAACAAACAAAATCTAGGTGTAGCATCTTAAAGCCTTGTGAAACGTAAATGTATGTTTTCTTGATATCTTATGGCGATATATTCATGATATAAAGGAAACATTGATTATGTGCAAATTGTTTTTGACTCTTGGAGACCACATAGATAGATTTTCTCCCTGACAATCTATCCCTAACTTGGTCTTTCAGGTTTTCCAATGGTGCTGTCAGGGTTCTAGGTAACACCCCCAACAAAAGAAAACTCTGAGGCTTGAGTATCCTCAAAGTTCCATTTTATTAGAGATGTCATATTGGCACAGCTGGGAAAACCCGAATATGAAATCTTCCAGGTTTTCCCCACCCAAAGGAAAGTTCAAGTCCCTGCCCAACATCCACAAGTCCATCACATGGTCCAATCCAAGCACCATCCCAACTGGAGGTGCCTCCCAGTTTCAGCTGTCCAGTTGCAGGGCAAGATGTCCTTGACTTTCTGAGAAAGGAATGTTATTATGACTATATATCACCCTGATTCCATACAATCCCCCCTCCCGGTTTCCCAAAGTAGTAAATGTGGCAGGCCTTAAGATCCAGTGAAAAAGATGGCTTCCAGGCCTGACAGGTTGAATCGAATAGCAGAGTTGGAAGGAATCTTGGAGGTCTTCTAGTCCAACCCCCTGCTTAGGCAGGAAACCCTACTTCAGACAAATGATTACCCAACATCTTCTTAAAAACTTCCAGTGTTGGAGCATTTACAACTTCTGGAGGCAAGTTGTTCCACTGATTAATTGTTCTAACTGTCAGGAAATTTCTCCTTAGTTCTAAGTTGCTTCTCTCCTTGATTAGTTTCTACCAATTGCTTCTTGTTCTACCCTCAGGTGCTTGGAGAATAGCTTGACTCCAGGGGTGAAGTGCTCCGAATTCGGACTGGATCACCTGATCCGGTAGCGATGGTGGCGGGTGGTTCAGAGAACCAGTAGCAAAAATCCCTGCCCCACCCCCCATGCCCGGCTGAGCTGTGCAATCATCAGAGGCTTTTAAAAAAAAATTTAAAAGCATTTTTTCTACAACCTCTTCGGCCAAAAAAATGCTTTTAAAAGTTAAAAAAAAAAGCCTCTGATGATCGCGTGGCTCAGCTGGGATCGTCAGAGCCTTTTAAAAGCATTTTTTTTCTACAGAAAAAATTTGTAGAAAAAATGCTTTTAAAAGCCTTTGACGATCCCAGCTGAGTTGCCTAATCGTCAGAGCCTTTTAAAAGCATTTTTTAACAGCCTCTTCAGCCAAAGAGGTCGTAAAAAAATGGTTTTAAAAGTAAAAAAAAAAAAAAAGGTGGCCATGCTTACCCAGTCACATTACCCTCCCCCCCCACCAAGCCACGCCCACAGAACTGGTAGTAACAAATTTTACATTTCACCACTGCTTGACTCCCTCTTCTTTGTGGCAGCCCCTGAGATATTGGAACACTGCTATCCTGACTCCCCTAGTCCTTCTTTTCATTAAACTAGACATACCCAGAGGTGCCCTCATGGCCACTGTAATTGAGTCTACATCTACCTTGCTGTTGTCATCCTTCTCTTTCCTTCCAATTTACCCAGCATTAGAGCCTTCTCCAAAGAGCTAGGTCTTAAAGGGAACCTTGTTCCTGGGAAACATTTATTTGCTCATCAGGTCAGCGGGATCAGTTCTGCTTTCCATTCTCCTAGCAACCATGCCATGGCTTGTTTCTCTCCAACAGCTTTTCAAGAGGGATTTAACATATGAAGCTTCACTTACAGAAGCTTGCAGGGTTTCGAGTTTTTTTCATTACTTGCAAACACTTCAATTCGAGACTCCTCGACTGAACCTGGATCACCTGCATAAAAAAACAAATAGCAATAGCACTTAGACTTACTGTATATACCATTTCACAGTGTTTCTACAGTAAGGTGACCAGACGTCCCGCTTTTGGCGGGACAGTCCCGCTTTTGAGCAATTTGTCCCGCGTCCCGCGGCGTTTTAAAAAAGTCCCGATTTTTCATTCTGCCTCCTGAGTCCCGGCTGCCTCCTGAGTCCCCGCTGATGGCTAGAGGGAAAAAAAACTGTTTAAACTCTTGCCGCGGGGCTTCAAAGGGCCGACCTACAGCTGATCAGTGTTAAAAAAAAATGAGTAGACCCATGCCTGCAAAAATAGAAAAAACAGCCCCTACAGCTTCCGCTAGGTTAATTAGCTGCAAAAAGTTCCTGGAGCAGATTTTTTTCCCCCTAGCTATGCTGAAAACAAAGGCGAAAGTGAAAGTAAAGCTGCAACGTGACAAAATGAGGCAGAGAGAGATTTCTTTCTTTTTCTTTTTCCTCACCAAAAAAGGTAGGTGCAAAACTGCAAACAATGGGAAATTTAGGGCAAAAGAGGAGAGTTCAAGATTTTAAAACACAAAAGAAAAAAAGCTCTATTTAACTAGGGAATTGTAATAATTGAAATACTATTAATAATTGTATATTGTGTTGAAAGCAGAAATGGTTAAGTTGTGATTTGGAGGAATAAATGGGGGAAATTATTTGGTTTATTATTATTGGTAAATATAATTAATTGATTTGTAAAAAATTGGATTGCATGGAAATAATTGGAATATTCATGTTCATATTGATTAATATACAAAAAAGATAGTTATATAACTAATTGATTTATATTAAAATGTTGAATTTGTATTAAACAACTGTATTACATAATTACATAATTAACCAATGTGAGGATGGATATAAAAATAGATGACAATGGGAAGGGGTATAATATAGAATAGAAGGGAAAAATTGAATTTGATTAAGATTAGAGATGAGGATGAAGGGTAATATTGGTTTTTTTAAAAAATAGATGAGGAATAAATATGGCAAAAAGGAAATATAGAAATTGTAAATTTAATTGAAATGACTAAACGCTGTTTAAATTTGTGAACCAGCCAAATATTCTGTTCAAAGAAAATACATTGTATGTTTGTATGTGTGTTTCTAATTATTGCTATTTATTCATATTTGTTCTCTTTTATTCTTTAAAGTTTAACAATTCATTCTTTATCTTAATATCTTTATATTTGCTTGGGGTTGGCTTTCTTCCCTTTCATCTTTTTTATTGTACAGCAATCTTTCTCCTCAAACCTACCACCTCTCTCTTTTCTTTCCTTCTTACTTTCTCTTCCCCCCACCCTCTTTTTCTCCTCCCTACTTCCTCTTCCTTTCTCCTTCTCCTTCTCTCTTCCTCCCTCTCTTACCCTCACTCCTACTCTAATTTCCATTCCTTCATCCCTCTCTATTGCTGTATCCTTTAATGCATATGGACTACTCAGAGGGCTGAAAAAGTTATTTTTGACTGGTCCTCACACTTTTGACCAGTCCTCGAACTTACGACTGTCCTCACATTTTACGTTTTTGCCCTATCTTGTCACCATGGTGAAGAGAAGCAGTTGTGAAATGAGTGACATGGTTGTTAAGAATGCTGCACGGGCATAAATGTGAGGATGGTCATAAGTGTGAGGACCAGTCAAAAGTGTGAGGACCTGTCAGAAATGACTTTTCAGCTCTCTGAGTAGTCCCTATACACATAGCCATGCCCACCCGGTCACATGACTAGCTAGCCATACCCACCCAGTCACATGGCCTCCAAGCCACGCCCACACAATAAGCCACGCCCACAATGGTGTCCTTATTACCAATGTTAAAATCTGTTCACCTTACCCTATACACATAGCCATGGCCACCTGGTCACATGACCAGCTAGCCACGCCCACCCAGTCACATGACCAGCTAGCCACGCCCACAAAATAAGCCACGCCCACAATGTCCCTCTTTACCAATGTTAAAATCTGGTCACCTTATTCTACAGCCCTCTCTAAGCAGTTTTACAGAGTCAGCCTATTGCCCCCCCAAAATCTCAATCCTCATTTGACCAGCCTCGGAAAAGTGGAAGGCTGAGTCAACCTTGAGCCTGGTGAGATTTGAACTGCCAAATGGCAGTCAGCCGGCAGTCAGTAGAAGTAGCCTGCAGTACTGCACTGTAACCACTGCGCCAGCATCCAGCGTAAATTACGCACGGTTATTCACGCCCTTGTCACCTCACGCCTGGATTATTGTAATGCTCTCTACATGGGGCTCCCCTTGAGAAGCACCCGAAGGCTCCAACTGGTCCCGAATACGGCCGCGCGGGTGGTAATGGGAGCAATGTGGCGCTCTCATGTAACCCCCCTCCTGCGCGAGCTGCACTGGCTCCCAGTGGTCTTCCGGGTGCGCTTCAAGGTTTTGGTTACTATCTTTAGAGCGCTCCATGGCTCAGGACTAGGGTACTTACGAGACTGCCTCCTGCCACCAATAGCCTCTCACCGACCAGTTCGCTCCCATAGAGAGGGACTCCTCAGGGTGCCGTCGGCCAAACAATGTCGACTGACGGCCCCCAGGGGGAGAGCCTTTTCTGTGGGGGCACCTACCATCTGGAACGGGCTTCCCCCGGAGTTACGAAACATCCAAGACTTACGCATTTTCCGCCGAGCCCTGAAAACATTTCTATTCCAACAAGCTGGTCTGGCCTAACTCTCCCTTTTTAATTGGCTTTTAAACTGTCTTTTAAATTGGGTTTTAAACCTCTTTAGATAAATTTGGATGTTTTTTAATCTTTGAGCCTAAATTACTTAATCTGTTTCTTAATAGTTTTTAACTTCTATATGTATTTGTATTTATTATGGCTGTTCACCGCCCTGAGTCCTTCGGGAGTAGGGCGGTATACAAATATGAAAAATAAATAAATAAATAAATAAAATGCTGAGTTATATTCCCTTCCTTAGAATATGTATAAGTGACATTTGGCAGAGAAAGTTTTCTTAAAACTTTTTCTTAAATGTTCTTGATTTTTACTTCATAAATATTACAGTTTAAGTATACAGTTTAATAATACAGTTTAATCCTAGACACTATCCTGGTTGCAAAAGTTGAAACCTCAAATATGTTTAGTTTGGAAAAGAATGATTTAAAAATAATAGGACTGCCATTAAATATTTAAAGGGCAGATTTACTTTTCGTATGGCACATTCACGCACTGGGGATTTGTTGGAAACACATGTCAAACTCACCATGCACTGTTTATTCCTTTCCCTTTTAGTAATAAACTGACTATGGACCACACAGTTTATGGATTGTGATTTTAGTATAGCTAGACCATGCATAATTGAAAGACTGGATTTTATCATAGATTTTATGATCTGTTTTTATTTTATTCTAGAATTTTTAATTGTATATTTATTGAGTGTTTTTATTTGTTCTGGTCTCCGGTCTATGACTGTAATAAAAAAAAGGGAAAAAAGTCACATTTCAATAAAACACGAGATTAAAAACACAAAATATGAAATGTAAAGTCAAAAGTATTATAAATGTATGTCTAGATTACAGATATAATTTTCTGCTTCATTTGTCGCAGTCAGGAAATCAACAAAGTCTCTATTGTAGGCTCTATTTTGGCACTCTGGCACTATCATTTGTTTTTCGACCCCATAGTCACAATTCGGGAAATATTTTGCCCCACTTATAGAGGCCGTCTGCACATCTACCATGGCCAGGGCGAATTCGGTTAAAGGACAGAATATTGGTTTTAAAAAATAAATTGTATCTCTCTTCGTGACATGCAGGCCTCTAGCTGGTTGAGGGAGCCACTCTTGAAAGGTTACCGCTTTAGGTGTTCCTCACTCCCAAGGCCGAGAAAACCTGACTTTTTACATCTTTCCTTTGTTCTCTCTTCTTGACTAATACAAAGTTTGGAAATGATTTCATATCCAACTAATCTGTTGTTTTTTTCTCCCCAGGCGTGGGATTCAAAAATTTTAGCAACCAGTTCTCTGCCCAGCTGCTGGGTGGGTATGGCCATGGTAGGCATGGCCTACCCGGCCTCCTGCACCATGGCGGGGGTAAGTGGGTTTCACCCTTCCCAAGCTCCGGAGGCTTTTCTTGAGCCTCCAGGAGGTTGATAATGGCCACCCCCAGGCTCTGGAGGCCCTCCGGAGGCTGGAAATGGGCCTGTTTCCAGAATTCTGGAATTTCTGGGAGGCCCGTTTTTTGCCCTCCCAGAGCCTCCATGTGGGCGCTGCACTTACCTAGCATCCAAAAAGGGCTGCATGGAGACTTCTGGGAGGGGAGGGGCGGGATGGGATGGGATGAGTGGGTCCAACCAATCCTTGCAACTACTGGTTGCAAGGATCATCTGGTTCGGTGAATCAGATGTAAAATTAGCATCCAATTCACCCAAACCGATCCGAACCGGATGAATCCCAACCCTGCTTCTCCCCCCCCCAAGCAATGCAATACAGTAGACATTACTGTGTATTAAAAATGGTCTATGCTTAGGCAAGCCAAACTGAGTTGGAGGAAAGCAAGCTGGATGTGACAGTTGGATGGAGCACAAAAGCCCTGTTACAAATAGCACTAAGCACTTAACAAGGTCTTCATTCTCTATCATCACAGCAGGCTAAATTCCAGGGGCGATAAGCAAGAGATTGCCCTGCCCTGCCTTGATTTGCCTACCATTCTCTGTCCAGCTGTGGCCAGCACACTTCAGTGATAGACGTCGCAGGGATTGGGCTAAATGACTGACAACTTAATGCCTCAAATCGACAGGCAGAGCTGGTTCCTAAACCATTTATCCATTAGTACACTTATTATCCCTTGTGACTTCACACATGCATTGTAATGTTTAATTAACAATTCTAAGAAAGCTGGGGTAGATGATAGTAGAATAGTAATTCCCAAACTGCGGGTTGGAGCATACCAGAATGCTATGTGCCAGAGGGGGAGACCAAATGTAATTGAACGAAAGTCACCTGTGAAGCTGGAATGCCCTCCTGCTGATGCAAAAGAGGATAGTTAGCTGTGTCACTGCATGATCACTAGTCTATCTTTACTGTCAAGCTGGGGAGGCACTGGTGAAAATGCGAACTGCAATGGTATTCCATTCTCAAGACCTCTGCCTTCCCTGCCCATTCAGTCCTTAGGAACAAGAAGAGAAAACTCCAGGAAGGCTCTCTATGAGTTTCAAAAAGTTCTAGTTATAGGTTGATATCCCTATGGCTGTTTGTAAATCCGCGATGATTAGAAGCCACAGGTCAATGTGCCATGATTAAAACTTGGAGGAAACTTTGACCACCAGGAGGCATCATGTGGCCAGTTTCAACAAACATGGGTAACCAGAGCTTATTCTACAATGTTCAAACATCATGTTGCTGGAATTGAACTCATGGATCTTTGTACTTTAGATGACTTTATACAGCATGAATAATTGTTACATTATGGTCAGCTTCTCTAAGAAGATGTAGCCAGTTCCCCAGGTGGTCATCCCTTTGTGATGAACAGGTAGAGCAAAATGCCTACATAATTAGAATCGCAGTTCAGATACTAAACCCTGCCCTGCCACATATCCAGACATTGATTGTGGTTGATGTTCCTGATGCTAAGAGATGTAGAATTGGCAGAGCAAGATAGCCAAGAATCCTTCATCCACTACCCTGAAAGTACTTTCCATTACAATGTACTAAGGTAGTAGTGTTGTTAGTTGATAAAGATGGCCTGTAAGAGTATATCAATATTTCTTTTCTCCTGTCTCAAGGAAGGGTCAAAAGCCTATTGACATGGCTTTGACAGTCCATAGATTTGCAAACGGTTATATTAGCTCTGAAAGAGACACGATGGCTCAATGGCTAAAAGGTCAGCAGTTCAGCGGTTCGAATCCCTAGTGCCGTGTAATGGGGTGAGCTCCCATTATTTGTTTCAGCTTCTGCCAACCTAGCAGTTCAAAAGCACGTAAAAAATGCAAGTAGAAAAATAGGGACCACCTTTGGTGGGAAGGTAACAGCACTCTGTGCACCTTTGGCATTTAGTCATGCCGGCCGCATGACCACGGAGACGTCTTTGGACAGTGCTGGCTCTTCGGCTTTGAAACGGAGGTGAGCACCGCCCCCTAGATTCGGGAATGGCTAGCACATATGTGTGAGGAGAAGCTTTACCTTTTCCTTTAATGAAGAAAATATGGTAAACTCTGAAGAAACAAGGTCTTTGCTAACATATGTGAAGATCATCATCCCTCCTTCTCATCCCTAGCCCACTTTTGTAGCATTATCTTAAATGAAAACCCAGGAAATAAAAGTATATATCATCATCATCATCATTTAACGACCCCATAATCCCTTGTGTGTGGAGTCTGTGCCACTGAACAGAGCTAGCAGAGCATTTAATGGCCGGATGCCAGTGGTGAAATGTAAAATTTGTTACTATTGGTTCTGTGGGCATGGCTTGATGTGGGGGGAGGTAATGTGACTGGGTGGGCGTGGCCAACTTTCTTTCTTTTTTACTTTTAAAAGCATTTTTTCTACAACCTTAAGAGGTTGCAGAAAATAATGCTTTTTAAAAGCCTCTGATGATCAGTTAACTCAGCTGGGATCGTCAGAGGCTTTTAAAAGCATTTTTTTCTACAACCTCTTCAGCCGAAGAGGTTATAGAAAAATGCTTTTAAAAGCCTCTGACGATCCCAGCTGAGCCGCGCGATCATCAGAGGCTTTTTTTTTTTTAACTTTTAAAAGCATTTTTTCGGCCAAAGAGGTTGCAGAAAAAATGGTTTTAAAAGTTAAAAAAAAAGCCTCTGATGATCGCATGGCTGAGCTCGCATGGCAGGGATTTTTGCTACTGGTTCTCCGAACCACCTGCCACCATTGCTACCGGATTGGGTGATCTGGTCCGAACTGGAAGCATTTCACCCCTGCCGGATGCCCTTCCTGACGCCAATGTAGGGCTTTGTTCAGCAGATACATTCTCATTGTTCCCAGAGAGAGAAATATCTGCCTCTACCTACGATCGAACTCACAGCCACCTGATTGTGAGGCAAGAGCTCCACCTCTTGGCCACCGCACCACGCTAATTGGCATGGGCCCAGGGTATTTGCAGGATCACCTCCTACTGGCCTCCCACCGCCCACTGCGCTCACATAGGGCTGCCCTCCTCTGGGTCCCCTTGGCCAGACAGTGTCGGCTGGCAGTTCCCAGGATGAGGGCTTTCTCTGTGGTCGCACCGACCCTCTGGAATGGTTGCCCACCAGGCTCTGGACAGCCCCCGACCTCTGCACCTTCCGCCCCGACCTAAAGCCATGGCTCTTTCAGCTACTTCCCTGATCTGCTGTGGATTTTAACTTGGGGATTTGGGGATTTTAAATTGGTTTTTAATATTATTTAATTTTTATCTATTGTCGGGTTGTTTTATTGTTGTGAGCCGCCCCGAGTCCTACGGGAGAAGAGCGACATATAAATCTGACAAATAAATAAATAAATAAATTAAAAGTATATACAGTATGTATAGGTGGAATTATAAAGTGTACCTCCATTCTATTTCAGAGGAATAAGGCTATACTCAATTTGGAAAAAATGAGGATGTATCATGGCAAGAGACAGTTGCTGCTGTTTTTCCCATTGAGGCTTGTTCCAAGCACAGTATATGTGGAGAAATACACTTTCGCGTAGTTACTGGGCATGCTTTCAAGAACAGCATATGGAAATTATACACAAACAGCATCCATTGCTGCAATTAATGGACTTTTCTCTATATTCTAACAGCTGCACTTGGGAAACATATGGCTGACCTGGCAGAGAAATGGCATGCATATATATATATACATATTTACCCCTTTGTAAAAGGGTTAGCTTTATGGAAGAAGAACTTGTGATTTTGAAGGACACTAAAAGGGCTTAAGATCATCAGGGGCTGTCACCTTTTTGATGCTGGTCATGCTGCTGTACTTTGCATTAACATGCAAAAGTTCAGAGCTACAGCAATTTCTTTGTAATTTTATTTCAGGAGCAAGGAAACTGAATATGCAGATGTTGTTTAACATTGCACCCATCAGCCTCGGGCAATAGTGGGAGTCTAGCAATTGAAAACCATACGTTTTCCATTCTTGCAGCAGCATGAAATATGGGGAAACAGCCTTTTCATTTCCCAAATTAATATTTAGTGCCAGATTAACATATGCATGCACAATAGGAATGCATGGGTTTGTTTGTTTTTTTGCACATATGCAGATAGCATAAATATGACCATATATCCTTCTCCTTCCTGTCAAGACTTTTCTTCTCAAGTTCACTAACCAAAAGTCACCGTCTTCCAGATGATCATTAATTAACTAATTAATACGTCTGGTGCGCCAGTTGCATCCCTACTTGGACCGAGATGCCCTACGCACAGTTACACATGCGCTGGTCACCTCACAGATTGACTACTGCAATGCTCTCTACATGGGGCTGCCCTTGAGGACCACTCGGAGGCTTCAGCTGGTGCAGAATGCAGCCGCGCGGGTTGTGATGGGAGAATCCCGATACTCCCATGTTACACCCCTCCTGTGCGGTTTGCATTGGCTACCGGTTGCCCTCCGGGTGAGATTCAAGGTGCTGGTGTTGACCTATAAAGCCCTACATGGCTTAGGACCAGGATATTTGGCTGACAACCTACAGCCAGCAACAACATCCCATCGCCCAGTTCGCGCCCATAGAGAGGGCCTACTCGGTGCCGTCGGCTAGACAGTGGCGGCTGGCGGTCCCCAGGGGTAGAGCCTTCTCGGTTGGGGCACCCACCCTCTGGAATCAACTCCCCTTGGAGCTCCGACTAGCGCCTGACCTTCGCATCTTCTGCCGGGAATTAAAAACTTGGCTTTTCAAATCCCTTGACCTGGTCTGATGACGGGGTTTTAAGGGTTTTAATGGGTTAATTTTAAATTTTTTAGATTTTAGTCTTTATTTTTATTGTGGCTTGTGTTTTATTGTTGTGAGCCGCCCTGAGTCCATTGTGAGATAGGGTGGCATATAAACCGAATAAAATAAATAAATAAATAAATAAATAAATAAATAAATAAATAAATAAATAAATAAATAAACTGGTGATGAACAAAGGATTAAGTTAGGCTGATGTGGTAGGGCTTGTTGGATATTTATCCTACGTTTGGGTAGGTAATATATAGAAAAACTATGTTTGTGACTTTAAATGATATAAGAAGAATGATTGGCTGTGCTATTATCAGGCAGCCATAAAAGTAGACAGGAAGCCCAGGAGCTCCTGCTCCTGCTATTTGATGATCTCCTGAAGAGGGACTGTGTGTGACTGAAGAGAACTGTAAGCAAACTATGTTTTGTGTTGGAGAATGATTATTCGAAGACGTGTTATCATTGTTTTGAGAAACCAAGTTTGTTTTTTCACTAAGAGTAAAGAATGTTTTTTTTCACCATTCAGAGTCTGTGGGTATCTGTGTGTTTAACCAGCAACGTATCTCTTTGCTGTCCGGTCCATTGCCTACTATGCAGAGGGAAGTTTTACCCTCAACAGGGCTCCTGTGATACCCCCGAAGGATGTTTGCATAAACCCCAAATTAAACAAATATGTAAATTAAAAAAAGACTCGTAAGATTGCCAAATTTCTAAAGATATTAAAGATAAAGATAAAGGTTCTCCTGCCTTAAATCTCATGAGTGTTCATCTGGAAGTGGCTATTTTGTATGGGATTTTAGGCAAGAATGCCTGGGATTTCATAAAACGATTGATTGATTTAATTTGATTTGATCTTGGTACTGTCTGACTCCAAACTGACCCTGAGTAGTTCCCAATATAAAGAAAATTATATGAAACACAACAAGAGTAAGAAAAATATTAAAAAGTGAAGTAGAAATCTAGATTATCAATATCAATCAGCTGCAGTAGCGCAGTGGTTAGAGTGCAGTATTGCAGGCTCCTTCTGCTGATCAGCTGCCAGCAGTTTGGCAGATCGAATCTCACTAGGCTCAAAGTTGACTCAGCCTTCCATCCTTCCGAGGTGGGTAAAATGAGGACCCAGATTGTAGGTCCTCATTGTACCATTCAGTTCTGACTGAATGGTAGAAAATGGAAGGATTTCTATTCCTTGCAGTCTAGTCATTAGCTCTCTCTCTGAGAGGCATTGAGGCCACATAGAGGTTTATTGGTGCCCTCAGGGTCACCCAAATAGTGCAAATTGGAACCTTCTTGGAACTGCTGAAAGGTATGTGTTCTAAACAGGAGATAGGTGGTGCCCTCCCCCCATTGAGAGAGGGCTGTTCAATTTTAATTTAGATGGCCTCTTTGACCCCTCTTTCAAACCAGCAGTCCTTTCTGTCCCGAATGTGGACCCTACTGTCTTAAAAAGAGTGCCCTTTGTCTTTCAAATGCAGATGGACTTCTGAATCTTGTCCTGATGGGTTTGTTCTTTGGGACCATCACCTTATGGGTTGCGTCCTTTCCCCTAACATAACAAATATTCCACCATGCTTTGCTGTACAACATTTCCGATCTTGGAGTGAGTATTTTAGAACATGAATCGTTCTAGACATTTCATTTGTTTCTTTGGTTTTGATGGTAGGGTATAGAATTCTTGACTGGCCACAAAATAAAAGCCCCTTTTGTTTGAGGAAGTCACTATTCATAATAGCAGATACAAAAAAGAAAATGGTGGGTGAAGGAGAAGGAAAGACTGATAGATCGCTGCTGCTTTCTACCATCTTAAAAATAGCACTGGCTGTTCCTAAGGCAAAACAATCAGTGAGATTGTTCCTGTTGATTCATATCTTTTGCTCATAAAACATTTTATTCTGCCTTCCGTTAGGACATTAGTTCAGCAGTGTTGGCAGAGCTTGGAAAGAAGCTCATATGGATGGTGATTTACAACCTCTGTTCATTCAGTCAGTTTTATTTAAAAAGCAAAGTGCTGCAGATTCAGTTAACGTTATTTTTCTACTGATTGTTGCACAACCAGGGCTGGATTTATGAAAAGATGTCTGAGCCTGCCTGTATCTTTTACCTCTCAGGTGAGCCTATCTGATACAGGTTTGACCATTCACTGAAATTGGGAGCTCTGGTTACCTTAGATTGGTAAACAAAAAGAGAAAGTGCAACGGGGAAGCTATATACTGTCTGATTATTTATTGTTCAATTATATGGCACGACTGACTCATAACTCTGTTCATAGGAAGGTTGCAGATGAAAGTGATTACAGTGTCTGTTCTCCTACAGAAGCAGAGTTGCAAGAAGATATAGCACCGTGATGGTGAACCTATGGCATGCCTGCCTGAAGTGGCACATGGAGCCATGTCGCCTGACACATGTGGCGTCACCTGTTCTTCTTCTGGGCTTCTGGCACGCATATGCACATGACAATCAGCTGGCCTTTGTGCATGCAGCGATGCCAGAAACTGGAAGAGTTGGTCTTCCGTTTTCCAGCGTGAGCATGCACGCTGGCCAGCTGATTGGCACGTGAGCATGTGTGGCAGTAACAGGAAGACTTGCTGGCTGGCGTGCATGCGCGTGCCAGAAACCGGAAGTACCTTATCCGGCATGTGCATGCCACCTGGGCAGCTCCTCTTCCTGGTCACAGCCCTGACATGCATGAAGTGCTCCTTTTTGGCAGTCAGTGCCGAAAAGGTTCCCCATCACTGATATAGCATGTGACCTCCATACTGGCCAAAAGTCTTTAGAGATTCTCAATCATCCTGGTCATGGTTGATCCTTTTTTCTCCTGAAAAAAGCATCTTTGGTACAACGATGACCTGGATGACAGAGAATCTCTACAGACTTTTAGCTATACAATTTGGGATGGACACCCTTTGAATGGTGTGGGAGTAGGAATGGGTTTCCAGAGGGGAAAAAATTGCAGACTACTGGAACCAGGAGAACTACTCAGGTGATCCTGAGGACACAGATAAACCTCCAAGTGCTTCAAGAAGCTGAAGATTCTTTTTGGATGAGAAGTGGAATGTCTTCAAAAGAAAAAAAACAAGAAAGTGCAGTTGCCTCTTGAAAAAGCATCTTTGGAACAACCATGATCTGGATGACTCTCTACAGACTTTAGCTATACAATTTGGGATGGACACCCTTTGAACGGTGTGGGAGTAGGAATGGATTTCCAGAGGAAAAATTGCAGACTACAGGAACCAGGAACACTACTCAGGTGACCCTGAGGACACAGATAAACCTCCAAGTGCTTCAAGGACCCTCTAAAAGGATGCCAATGACCAGCTGTCTGCAAGGAATATAAATCCTTCCATTCCCCACTATCCTGTCAGAGCTGAAGAAGCTTCTTGGATGAGAAGTGAAACATTTTCAGAAGAAAAAACAAGAAAGTCAAATTGCCTACTGGGAAAAAAGCACCTTTGAGACTTCCATATTGGCTGTATTGCGGATGCATAAAGATTCTGTTTGGAGACCACTTTCTCTTGTTTTACTAAGCATATGGTAGCTAGCATGAGAGATATAACCCTCCAGTTATAGCAATATGCATGTCTGCCCCAATGAAGCTTGCATGCCATTAAAAATAAAAACAGATGAACATTCTCAGGATCTTGTGGAAACAAAAATATTCTATGCAGGAGAACATATTTAGCAATGTGAGAGATGATGATCGCGACCCCACAGATTTTTAGCACTGTGTATAAAATTAAGTGATATGATAAAGTTTATTGAGCATTTAGCTATAATCCCAGTAAGATGGAAGTAATTTAATGGCACATTGTCCCTATGGCAGGTGAATATGGTTGTAATTCTCTTTCTGTTAGAATACCAAACGTGCTAGGAACTGTCCAGTGCTGAAATATCAGGATATCTTGATCCTTTGCCTGTAATCTGCAACAAAGTTCTTTACTCACTGTACTGGAATTTCACAGTGCACACAGTTAAGATAGGAATTAAATAAAAAGGGGGGATTATATATAATGTTGAGAAAAGTATGTAAGAAAAGAGCTTTTTTTCTCTGGGAAAAAAAACCTAATTGAGAATTAATTTAGCGTGAATATTTTAGAATCAGTATAATATATTACAGTAGTATTATGACTTTGAAATTCTCAAAGTGTTGTACAACCTCTGAAGACTGTTGAACAGTTTCTAATGGTGTGCAGGCAGTGCATTTGGGTGAAAAAGAGTTTTGAAGGACACTTATTATATTGAAAATGCTCCCCATGATTGCTGCTGATTTTTTATCAGTTAATGAAAACCTCGTTTTAAAAAAACCCATATTTCCTCACTTTGAAATGGGCAAGGTCTTTACATGATGGGCTGCAGTTGTGTATTGAGGCCAATTATTGGTGCTACTTATTGTGTGATTGACTGCTATAGAATAGAAATTCCCAAGAATATCAATAGCAATAAATCCAGAAGTCATAGTAGAAATAGCAGTAGCTGAATTGAATTGAATACCAGTAGTTGACGTAGGAAATGAGACATGGTTGTTGTCCAACCTCTGGACAACAATCATGTGTGATAGTTTGGACTTGCCTCAAATCATCCAGTAAATTTTCTAGTCAAGTGGGGACTTTAGCCTGAACTTCCTAGTCCTGGTCTTTTGTTTTGACTAATACATTTCACTGACTTCTACAATTAAGAACAGGGAAAAAAACCTTACAATAGAAGAGAAGCTCAAGGTTGAATTGTGTAGTCCTTGGTGCTCTTTGACCTTGGTTGTTTGCTTGCAAATGCTTTATTATCTAACTAGGTAAGATAATCAGTATTAGTGAGTGTGACATTTTCTCTCTGTTGATATATGCAGAAATTTGCCCTGCTCATGTTGGTTTGGTAGAGGTATGGTTTTCTCCTTGGTAGTTCCAGAAGATAATTTTCAAAGGTAGTTCTCCAAGATAGTTATAGAACTACTAAGGAGAAAACTACATATCCATCAGCACTAGCAGGGCAAGCCACTGTATGTAAACAGGGATTGAACCCCATACTCACTTGCGCTGATTACCTTACATAATTGAATAATGAAATGTCTGCAGGAAAATAACCAAACTCAAAGAGCTCCAAGATTTCATAGGAAAAAAACTGAAGTATTTCCTTAGAAATATATATGGTAAGATGGAAAATAACTGATGGTCTTATGCTTGATTCATAAGCATCCATGACAAGGGAAATACAAAATGGACAAATGTTTTTCAGTTTCAATTACCAAATTCTGTCTCACACATTCTTCTATTCTAAAAATGCACCCATGTCCTTTAACTGTGTTCAAAGAAAAAAAAACTTCAATCCTCAAAAATCCAAACTTAATCAACAATAAATGAAGAAAATTATGGTTTATTATTATAGATTAAGTTTATATGCCACCTCTCTCACTGATAAGGCAACTCTAGGTATAGAGAAGTTATCTAATTCTATAGAATGCACCCATTAATCTTAAGTAAAACAGCTACAATTTCAGCAATTTATGGAAGGCAACACTACTCAAGACTGGAGGCGTCTTTGCTGGCTTGTAGCTGAGTGTCAAGGGATTGTTCTCTCCCTTTTTTCTTATTCTGTTTGCTCACTCATTTGGACTGAAATAGCCATTAAGAACCTCTGGGGTTTCATAATGCTGAGTTTCTTCTTTTTAATTCTAATAAATTATGAAAAGCTGACCTGCTGCCTTGTGCTCTCTTCAAGCTTCTCCTGGGGAGATTGTTTCTTGCAGAATTCCCAGGCATGTTAATAAGGTTTGCACTAGGAATTTATGGCAGATTACACACTTAGATCAAAAGAAAAAAAAATCAAATATGTTGCTAACCCACATATATATATTTGTTTCAGTCCCTTAATTGAGATGTTTGATTTAAGTTTTTTTTTTAATCTTGTCTCTATTATTTTTATAAGTAACTCAAGGCAGTGAACATATCCCAGGGATGGCTAACCTTTTTGCCCTTGTGTGCCGAAAGCCCGCACGTGCGCACAACAGCACACATGCCCACACCCATAATACAATGCACGCACAACACCCCCCTGCGCATGTGCATGCCACTCCCTCACACGAGCTCCTCCCACCCTCGTGCATGCGTGTGTGACCCCCACGCACCCCGTTTTGGGCCTAGCAGGCCTCCCTGAAACCTCCTGGGACCAAAAAAGGGGCATGGGGGGGCATGCTGCACCTCCCTGTGCTCCCCCCACCCCCCTGCATGCCTACGCTGTTACAGGTATTATGTCTGCCTTGTATGCAGCTTTATTCCTCTCTAGCATTCATCTCCATTGTTCAGTGATGCATTTCCTGCCTCTCTAGGATTTATCTCTATCTGCTCCTGTGAGGCACTTCCTGTTCCTGTTGGATGTATATACAGCTCAGCTGGGGTGAGGGCTTGCGTGCCAGCAGAGAGGCCTATATGTGCCACCTGTGGCACGCATGCCATAGGTTCGCCATCATGGACATACAGTATCCAATACTCAATTTCTATTGAGAGTCTCAATCATCTTGGTTGTCCCAAAGGTGCTTTTTCAAGAGGCAGCTGGACTTTCTGGTTTTTCTTTGAAGACATTTTGCTTCTCATCCAAGAAACTTCTTCAACTCTTGAATGTAGAAGCTGAAGAAGCTTCTTAGATGAGAAATGAAACGTCTTCAAAGAAAAACCAGAATGTCCAGTTGCCTCTTAAAAAGCACCTTTGGGACATACCCAATACTCTTTCTTCCTCCTATTTTCCCCACAACAACAAACCTCTGAGTTGGGCTGAGAGAGTGACTGGCTCAAAGTCAACCAGCTGGTCTTCATGGCTAAAGTGAGACTAGAATTCAGTCTCCTGGTTTCTAGCCAGGCACCTTAACCACTAGACTAAGCTATTCCTATGCAATACTAAGTAACTGTGGAGCGTGAATGTATCATTTGTGCTTTTCTGATGCATAAGCGTAATAACGTCTTTATTAAACCAGCTGAATTTGCAAAAGTTAGGCTTTGCTTTGCACAAATCATGGGTGAAATCCAGCAGGTTCTAACAGGTTCTGGAGAACCAGTAGTGGAAATTTTGAGCAGTTCGGAGAACCGGTAGCGGAAATTTTGAGTAGTTCAGAGAACCTGCAAATACCACCTCTGGCTGGCCCCAGAGTGGGGTGGGAATGGAAATTTTGCAATATCCTTCCCCTGCCACGCCCATCAAGCCATGCCCACCAAGCCATACCATGCCCACCAAGCCACGCCCACAAAACCGATAGTAAAAAAAATTAGATTTCACCACTGGCACAAACACTGGTAAAGTTATGAGTGCTAATAAAAGAACTACTGCAGATTCAGGAATATCAATTCTTGCTCAAATCGATGGAGAAGAATTTGATTTAAAAACTATTTCAGAAGAGACGTCAGTTTTAGAGAAATTGTCATGAGTGGAGTCAGATGTTTTTGGTCATCTTTAGTGACCTGGTAGCCCCTGAGGTGTGTCTTTCATGGTGGAGCAATATCCATTCTCCTGAACTTCCTCAGCTTCCATTTAATCTCAAAGAAGAACATGAGGTCTTTTCCATGGTGGCAGGTCCACCACCAGTAAGAGAGAATATCACTGCTGAGAAATTGTTGGAAAAGAAATTTCTCTATTTGCAAATCTGAAAATGTTTGAAAGGCCCTTTGTGCTCAGCTCTAAAAATAATAGTATACATTGCAAAAGTTTGTTCAAGCATCACGTTTGACAATGAATACAAATCTGTTGTGTGTTTACAATAATCACTCCTTCCTTTTTGAAAAAGGGGAAAAAAATCAGGGTTAGAAACATCTTTGCGAGCCATCAGTGGAGGAAAAACACAATGAAAGAATGATCTTAGGGCTGATATGGATGCCAGGAGTGGTTGCAGATATCAGTGGTGAAAAACAGATTTTTCAGATTTTTCTATCAGCTTTGCCTTCATGTTCAGCCTTAATGTAACAGCTTTCAACATACATTATATTCCAAAGGACCAAAACCCAAAGTCAGAGAAGTCTGAATGATGTATTCTCCATGATTGTTTTCTTTGCTGTTGCTTTGTTACAGTTGTTTTCAGCTTTCTGTTGCTAAGTTTTGGGGAGCTGGGAGGTAAAACTAATCCCTTTGTGGGTATGTTCTTTTCTTTTTAATGGATGCTTTTGAAGAATTTGATTATTTTCCTAAGTTGATACTTTCTCATCAGAATTTCCAACAGAAGTGCTGTGCGGCAGGGATTATCAGAGCTACACCTGCAATTCCTAGGGACTTCACATGACTCATTCACACATCATTCAATAAAATGATTAACATTCTAAAATACTTTCAAGTCCTTAGATAACTTCAAAAAGACACATTGTACTCTCTTTGCAAATAAATTGTAGGATAAACCAGGGGCACTGGATGGTGGTCAAATATGATTCTAAACTTCTCCGTGGCTTCTAAACTTCCTTCCAGACCTAGTTCCAGAATTTAGTGACTATGTTATAAATGACAGTGCTTTTGATATCCTTCAGTCATAAAATCCCAAAGATAGTTTTCTGTTCCCTCCCTTTTTGTTCTCAGTAATCTTTGTGGTCTCTCATGCTGTCTAGATTAAAAACAACAACAAAAAGAAAAAAAAGAAAACACATGATGTCTTCAGCAGAATTTGAACTGTTGAATAGTTGGATAACCATTTGTCTGACGTGGTGTAGGGTTTCCTGTCTAAGCAAGGGGTTGGATTAGAAGACCTCCAAGGTCCCTTCCAACTCTGTTATTCTGTTCTGTTCTGTTCTGTTCTGTTCTGTTCTGTTCTGTTCTGTTCTGTTCTATTCTATTCTATTCTATTCTATTCTATTCTATTCTATTCTATTCTGTATGAAATGGAGGAGATGAATTTATTGTTTTAAAGAAGCCAATTTGAGGGAGAATGTGAAAAGCAAAGCAGAAATGTCGAAGAAGCATCATTTTGCAGCTGTTCCTGCACTCCACATTAATTTCATTGAATGGTTGCTAGCAAGATAATAATTACACTAGATTTAAACTATTATATGAAATGGTGATTAAGATAACTTAACTTACAATAAGGCTTAGTTATAGACTGATAAAGAACACTCCACCGTGGGAGGCTTAGTGTGCATCTGATATGGTACCCTGAAAAACATTTCTTGGTGTCTATATGAAATTTTAACTTATTTTAAAGGGTCTTTTTTTCAGTAATAAAACAAACAAATATGAATCTATTAAATTTGTCTAAATATTTCAGCTGTTCTGGAGAATTCTGAAATGTTCCATTCTTCGTTGAGACCAATCAGTTTCATTAATTGATGAGTAAGTTTATAAAATGGTTAAATAAATAAATGCTACAAAATTTCAGATATGATCTATGGTCAGTTGACATCCAGAACACCACAACCAGTTCCTAGCATGCAACTAAACACACATCAGTGCAAAGTTCATATGTATCCCAGAGACATTGTTTTAAAAAATTGTTAGGTGATTGTATTTTGCTTTCTGAAGAATATGTATCTTGTGATTTGCCATAACCATTAAATCAGAAAGTTTGTTTGTTTTTGTTTACAAAATTTATAGGCTGCCCATCTTACCTCAAAGTAATTCTGGTCTGCTTCATAAGACATTTCAAAAATATACAATATACAGTAAAAATGTCCAATAACTTCAAAGATTTGCAGATTTCTGTTTTGGTGTGTTCTATGAATCAGGGTTATTATGATTTCATAGTCTCTTACTTACACTCCTGGTGAAACTAAATTGGCTAATTGTTAAGATAGCAAATTCAATTACATGGAGAAAATATATCAAGGTAGCTTGAGATGAATCTGGTTGTTGATCTGTACGAGATGACCAGGCTGAGCCCCAGGGAGGGGTCAAATGCATCATCAGTCTCAAGTCCCTTCACACCCACAAGAGATCTAAGTCCAACCCACCTTAAATTCTTTTGACTCTTAGCTACTGCCAATTTGTTTTGACCATTAATAGTTCACATTCTTGTAGAGAACTTAAGCTTGCAATAAATCTTTATAATCATTAGAACTGCCTCAATTTTGTGATTTCCCTGGTGCTTGACATAATCAAGGCAACCGGATTCTTCAACCTTACTACTAATCTATCTATCTATCTATCCCACTCATCATGAAATCTCCAGAACGGTAAAGCCTACAAACTTGAAATTTGGCATGTATGATCCTCTTGGCTTGCTAAGAAAGGATTTTTTGAAATGACAATCAGATCATTAGTATTTCATATACAGTATTATATTCACACGGTCTGATGCTAAGGAGTTAGATGTTCTACTCCCCCTCCCTACCTGAAAAGAACTCTGTTCCAACTGCCAGTTGCCTTATATTAACACGCTCTGATGCTACTCTTCACTAAACCGGGCATGGGCGTGGCCAGCGTGTGACTCATTCGGCCTGCAGGATGGGACATTCTACTCCCCCTCCCCCTCTGTTCCAACTGCCAGTTGCCTTATAGTAACACGCTCTGATGCTACAGAGTTACACATTCTACATTAAGTTTCAGGCTTTAAGTGTCAATTTATCACGCCTGATCACATAGTTTCGTAATGAAGCAGGAGTGTCCAGCTAGTATATTATATTATAATGTAAGATGCTCAAAATTCCATAGTTCAAATCTGTTTTTGAACTAGCCACTTTTTCTTGTCCCCAGGATAGCCCTCCTCACAACATAAATAGAACAATGACCTGCTTTTGTAAACATCACTGTGCTAGGATTGTTGTGATAATTGATGGAACAGTTGGTCTATTATTGTGTCCCCATTTTTAATGCACTAGATAGACATAAGGCATAATATGCATTTTGTATCGAAGCTGTGTTAAGGAAATTGCTTGCATCACATTTTTTGGTAATAATTTTATTAAAGTTCTAATTACAGTGATAAAAGATAATAGAAGCTAAAAAAGAAAGAAAGAAAATGGTGAAAGGAAGCAAGAAAAAGAAAAAAGAAAACAACAACAACCCCCAAAAATGATTTCCCACCCTCATTACAATGATAAACAATTTCACAATCTCTTCAGTTCCTCTTAATTAACAGCTATAAAGCTCCTCATCCCATAACTCATTTCTTAACTATAGGCAAGCATCTTCTCCTATCCAGGTGTCAGCAAAACGTCCAAACAGACCCTTAAAATAGTAACATTAATTAACATATATAAAACTCAAAGTTCCACATCCCAATCCTTAGTTTGAGCAAGTCCGTTCAGAATGCATAAAGTAGTTCCTATATCCTAGTGTGGACAAAAAACAACTAATGTTTAACATGTAAAAGGTCAATTTCTTCTTTAAAGAAAGCGAGCTCACAAATATCCCTTATTTTATGTGGAAAGACAATGAGATAGAAAGCTAACTTAAATGATATTCCGATTAAAATATATAAAGTAATTATAGAAAAGGGGCTTAAACATCATATTAATTGTAAGCAAAGCCAACACAAGTTTTCTATTCCAAATGACAACAAATCCAAAGGGAACCACTTCAAATAAACCCATTCAAATAAACATTCCATATCTCAACTCTTAACTATAAGCAAAATCACTTTTAAAAGGCATAAAGTAATCCCAGTATCCTAGTATAAACAAAAGACTGGAATTTAACAAGACAAAGAGGAATAATTTTTCCTTTAAGGAGAACAAGCTCACAAAAGTTCATTATTTTAAGTAAAAATACAGTTTAATACAAAGTTAGTTTAAATACTCTCAGATTATACATAACTAGCCTTAAACACCATATTAAATTTATTTACTTACTTACTTATTTACTTACTTACTTACTTACTTACTTACTTACTTACTTACTTATTTATTTACTTACTTACTTATTTACTTACTTACTTACTTACTTACTTACTTACTTACTTACTTATTTATTGCCCATCTGACCATAAGGTAACTAGGTGGCTTTCAGATAGACACACACAAATTTAAATTAAAAGCAAGAATTAAAAATCAAGGAGACATAGGCAGGTCAGGGACAGAAAAGGAGAGGTGGGATCTATTGTTACACAATCAAGCACCTTCATTGTACAGTTCCCCCATAGGGGCCCTTATGAAAAGGATAGGAAGGTTGGCGCCAACCACACACCAGGGGGCAAGACATTCCAGAGGGCAGAAACAGCAACAGAGAAGGCCTATAACATGTAAAAATCCAATATTCAAAATTTCCCCAAATCCACAAATCAACCAAAAATAACATTATATCCCATTTTAGCCATGATCAAATATACCAACTTTGTATTCCTTCTTTTTTTTTCTTTTGACTTGACCACTGGTTTGAAGGTGGACTCCCCTCCAATGGTTTTGGAAAGTATAACCTCCCTGTGGTTATTAGTCTATTAAACCCTGATAGGGCAGCTTCATAACAGCCATGGGCTTGGCCCAGGTGATCTCAGCCTCCTACACATAGGTGATCACATGTTAGGCCTTGTGTTTAGTTTGGGACACTTGTTAAATAATATGAATATCATGGTATTAGCATTCTCCTTTTGTCACAATCAGACAAATTCCTGACTAGTTGATATTGATGCCTCCATTCCTTTCAGCCAGTCTCTCCCAGATACCTCATGGATCCACTGAACTTCTGATGGGTCATTCAGGAATTTTCTGTCAATCTCTTGGGTGAAGCTGTCAAGAATTTGTTTTGCCACTGGCAAATCTGAATGAAATTGCCCAGTGGTAAAATCCAAATTTTTTTACTACCGGTTCTGTGGGCGTGGTTTGGCATGGTGTGGCTTGGTGGATGTGGCTTGGTGGGCATGGCAGGGGAAGGATACTGCAAAATCCCCATTCCTTCCCCACTCCTGGGAGAAGGATATTGCAAAATCTCCATTACCACCCCACTCTGGGGCCAGCCAGAAGTGGCATTTGCTGGTTCTCTGAACTGCTTAAAACATCCGCTACCGGTTCTCCGAACTGCTCAAAATTTCCACTACCGGTTCTCCAGAACCTGTCAGAACCTGCTGGATTTCACACCTGAAATTGCCCCTAAGCAGCTTCTTTCCCTTGACTATCTTCTTGGTTGTCCAAGGACCTCCAGGAAATGAGGTGGTAGAAACAGGAGTATCGGTGGAGGACAATTAACAATGAATCTGACAGAGCAGGGTACACAACCATATCTGGCATATTCCTTGGTGATGAGAGGTGAAGTGTTACCTCTCTCATTGCATTGGTGAGATGTTGTTCAGTCTTATTCTGAGTAATTAATCCCCTTTTGGATAAGAATCAACCAGTAGAATTGCCCTTCTATATTTGCTGGCCATGAAGCAGTAGGTTTGACTTGGCTACTTAACCCAGTTAAGAGTGGTATGGAAGCATCCATGAGCCATTATACTAGGTTCTTAGAGGTTCGGGTATATAAAATAAATCAAATGTTTGGGTTTGGGAGTTCTCACAAACACAACTGAATAAGTGGGTTTGCTTTAACCCTATGTAGGATCGATTTGTTAAAGGTTGATTTAACCCTCTGGAGGTTAATTGACTGTATCAAATTGACCTCTTTTTTTAGTATTCTCAAAGCACATTAATTGCTTTGTTGACCCAGTTAATCAAGTTGCGGACACACAGATAGTGATCCTCTGTTGATCATTTAATTTCTTTCTCCAAACAAGCAGAAGAAAACCATTTAAACTTCATTGCCTGTAAAATAGTGATGAGGGAAGGGAATAAAAACCATTGCTTGTAAGTTTTCAGTGTCTTCTGTCTGATGAAGGTGATAATAGTCAGGTGAAACCAGGTCTTTAAGTTAGCCTTAATGGCGGCTTTTGCTTGTCAGTTTCTGTGGCTTTGTAAGAGAAATGTCATTTTCTAGTGGTAAATTTATTTATTATTTATTTATTTATTATTCATATTTCTATGCCGCTCACTCTCCGAGGACTCTGGGCGGCTTACACCAAAGACAGTATACTAGATAGCATATTGCCCCCAACAATCTGGGTCCTCATTTTACCCACCTCGGAAGGATGGAAGGCTGAGTCAACCTTAAATAGCCACCCAGAGTTGCTTTCAGGGTGAGATAGATGGCATATAAATTAAACAGACAATAAATGTATGTATGTATGTATGTATGTATGTATGTATGTATGTATGTATGTATCAGGGGTGAAATCCAGCAGGTTCTGACAGGTTCTGGAGAACCGGTAGCGAAAATTTTGAGCAGTTCGGAGAACCAGCAAATATCACTTCTGGCTGGCCCCAGAGTAGATGGGAATGGAGATTTTGTAATATCCTTCCCCCAGGAGTGGGGAGGGAATGGGGATTTTGCAGTATCCTTCCCCTGCCATGCCCACCAAGCCACGCCACCAAGCCACACCACGTCCACCAAGCCACACCCACAGAACCAGTAGTAAAAAAATTTGTATTTCACCATTGGTATGTATGTATGTATGTATGTATGTATGTATGTATGTATGTATGTATGTTTAGGTGCCTTCAAAGTCAGTATGTGATTGTATACATCTGAGGTATTTTTAATTGTAAGTCCCATGTGGAAATTCAGTTCTTAGAGGCATATTAAATTTTGCCATTATATTGTTTGATTGTTGGCTTAGCTCAGCCATTGTGGTTTGTAAAGCTCAGGTCATGGTTTTGATCTTTTGTGTAGTAAGAAACAAGGAGGTTTTTCAATAAAACATGATTAAGGAAATGATAATTTAACTCCTTTATGGATTGAAATGGACACAGTAATGTAAATATTGTGGGTTGTGTTTGGATAGGGCATGATATCACCGTTAGTCAAAATGCAAAAATTAATAGCTGGAAGCACAATGGTAAACTATAATCCCAAGTGTAAGGAAGAATCTTTCCTCTTCTTATAATTAGGATGTCTTGGGCTGCCCAACAATATAAAAGTTTAACTTTCTGGATGATGCAGAAATAGGTTAGTCTAATTAGAGCTTTCAGTGCATAATGTGGAGGATAAGTGTTGGATTGAAATGGGAAACATTAAGTGTTGGGTGGAATTTGGTAGTGGTGATACCACCTCTGGAAGAGATTTATATTAGAGAAAGAAAACATGAACATTATATTAAAGCAAGAGCTGGCCATAATTTTTATGGCCCTCACTTAAGTTTAAAAGCCCTGTACAAAAAATAGTTCAGGAGTCAGAGAGAAATGTCCCTCCCTAGCAACCCAGGAAGGGACATTTGAATAGGGAGGAAGAAGGAAGGAAGGAAGGAAGGAAGGAAGGAAGGAAAGAAGACAGGCCTTGTCACAGTATTTCTCCCTCCCTTTGTGTGATTACTTGTATAAAGGGATGCAATACTAAAGTTTTTGTTAGTCGGTCTGTCTATCTAGAGCAGGAGTGTCAAATTCATGGCCCATGGGCCAGATGTGTTTTGCGCTGGCCATACCCATGCCCGGTTTAGCGAAGGGGGAAAAGTTGTGATACGTCACGCAACACCACCGTGATGACACAAGTTTGAGTATACTAAAGCGTGACACTTTCTCTGTTCAGGAAGAGGAGTAATTTATTTCTTTGGCCATAAAGCCTGGGAATTATGGATGTTAATCCAAAACATCTGGATGACATCAAGGTCTGAAGTTGCTGAGGGAGCAACTGCTAGGATTGGAGAGTGTGGGAGGAAGGGGCAGAATTTTCTATCTCCATAATAGGCAAACCACTAATTATCGTCAACTAAATCACATGTTTCGCATCAATGCACTAAATGGAACAAATTAATCATTTGGATCACATTGTCCTTTGGAATTTGTGATATGGTTCTTAGCTTTATCTGGGCATACAAAAAAGCTCATTTTAGGAAACAATACTATATGAGTATGCATTATAAAACTAAAATGGATCCAAAATGTTTTAGAAAATTTGTATCATTTAAACTCAAATGTTGTAATTTAAAAATGTAATAGAGATTATACTACTGATTTAGCAGTGTCTGAAGAAGCTGGGGGGAGGGCACATAGTCGGCAAGATAGTGGATGGAATGTTGTGATTGAATCCATACCCCTTTTTGTACATGTATTGGGCACCATCACAACCATGTTCAAAAGAGGTGGATCTTACCTCTTAAGTTTCCTCCTGTTGAGTTTGACCTCTTCCCCAAGACCCTGCTGAAGTCACAAATAAACTTTTGCTAATTTCTTTCACAAGAGAAACAGCCAGGGAGTTTTAGAACAAGTTCAAATCTCGGTGTATTGCTGATATTGTCACTGGCAATATGACTATGCCTTAAGGTGATTTGTGGAAGGTAAGATGTTGTTGCTGATTTTTTTTTTGTCTTGCAGTCTGATTTGCTGAATTTAATTTGAATCCAAAGAATAACAGATTTAAAACATTTGCCAGTGAGATCTGGGTCTCAGCTATGTGTCTTGATGCTGAGTGATTCTAATTGATCCTTAAAAACAAACCTTATAAGCAGATGTGGGCTTCAGCCGGTTCAGACCAGTTCAGGCGAACCTATTGTTAAGATTCTGTGTAGTTCAGCGAACTGGCAAATCTCACCACTGGCTGGCCCCGCCCACCCCACCCTGCCCTATCTCACCTTGCCCGCCTTGGTCGGTTGCTAGAATCATTCCTGCGCCCAGCTACTCTCTGGCGCAGACCACATGGCCCAGCTGATCTCCTTGCCTTGCCTGCTTGCCTGTCTTCATCACAGCCTAGCTGAGACTCTGTCTCTTTGTTCACTCTGAACCACACCTAGTTACTTGCTTGTCAACATCACATGACTGAACCTAGTTTTTTTTTAAAAAAAAACATTTTGAGAAGTCATTAAAAGCAAATACTACAGTTGTAAAGCAAACACTGTGGTTAAGAGAACTTATTGTCCCCAATCAGAAGTGGGTTTCAGCAGGTTCTGACCAGTTCTGGAGAACCAGTAGCGGAAATTTTGAGTAGTTCAGAGAACCGGTGGTAAAAATTCTGACTGGCCCCGGCTCCATCTATTCTCTGCCTCCCAAGTCCCAGCTGATCGGGAGGAAATGGGGATTTTGCAGTATCCTTCCCCCGGAGTGGGCTGGGAATGGAGATTTTACAATAACCTTCTTCTGCCATGCCCACGAAGCCATGCCACGCCCACAGAACCAGTAATAATTCTTTTTGAAACCCACCACTGTCCCCAGTGGGCATTTTTTGCTGGAAGTAAATGCCAGGAACTGGCAAAAAAACCCATCACAAATCACAGTCAGATGACCACAGGATGCTGCATATAACCATAAAGTGCCCAAAATGCAATCATGTGCATTTTGGGCACTTTGGGGGGGAGGACCAGCTATTGTAACTTCAAAACCAAGTTTTTTTTGGGGGGGGGGTGTTGTAACTTTAACTAGTTAGTAAGCAACTGGTTATAAGTCAAAGATTACCCTGTATTTGTAAAAAATTAAAGCAAGAAAAAGAAACCACAATGGAATTAATTATTGACTATCAATAGATCCATCAAGGCACATGAAAAATAGTATATTGTATCCCAGGTTTTACATACTATATACTGGTATAATTATTTTCACTTATATTGTATTGTAGTGGGGAGTTATGGAATGGAAAGAGAGCAGAGGAAAAACCAGAGATTTTTATTTTTAAGAGAAGACTTTTCTTTTGGACTTTGAGATTCACATAATTTTATAGTTATAAGTTAATTTGGAGATCATCTGGTTTTCCAACTTTGTGCTCTCCAGATGTGTTGTATTATATAGTAGCTCATGGACATTCCAGGCAGTATGGTAAATAACTACTGCTCTGAATCCCTGTGAGCTTTAATCCTAGCACATCTGGAGTACCTTTGGACTGGGAAAAGGCTATTTAGTCCAAATATAGCACAGTGTAAGATCTACAACATAGGATAAAACAAAACTTTCCTGACAGATGGGCATTCAACCTCCATTTAACTAGTTCTAATGAAGGAGAACCTAACATTTTCTGATTTGTTCCACCATCTTCTGGCTCTTAATACGAGATCAATTCTTCTGACATATGACAAAAAACCCATTTCCTGCAGTTTCTATCTGTTGGCTCATTTTTGCGATCAATATGTGTACATGTATAGTGCAAAAAACAGTGGGGTGTCTTGGACTGCTGCCTCTTGAATGCTTAATCTTTTAAAGGGTTTCCTCATATTATCCAGTTATGACAGATGGTAAAACAGATTATCGTTGAGTCTCTTTGATTTTAAACAAAGAGTGAGCAGGATCTTGTTTGGTAAGGTAAAGAACTTACACGAGGATGAGGATAAATTCTTTCTACAATAATGCACGAGGCTATTCCTATCTTCTGTCTTTTGCACAGAAGAAATCTGTCATTTGTGTTCTTTTCACTCTCTTCCCACATTTTAAGAGATGGTTAACTTTAAGTGTAATTCTGTTGGACGCAGGGTAGATTTGATTTAAATCATGATTTAAATCACTAGTAAAAAGGCTTGATTTAAATCAACTCGATTTAAATCATAATTTTTAAAGAGCAACTGTCATCTCTGCTACTCCTTTGACCCATTGTTGACTCACCAATAGTCCCAGTGTTGCAGAATATACAGCCTCATGCTACATAACTAAGCTCCATTTCATGCTGAATAAACTAAGTTATTTATATATCTTAAATAGAAAACTATCTTATGATAGATTTTTACCCCAAAAGTTTTTTATTAAAATAAATTTGATAAAAATAAAAAAAAATCTGATTTAAATAAAAAAAAATCTGATTTTTTTGATTTTTTTTTAAAAAAAACCATTGATTTTTATCTACCCTGGTTGGACGAATAAGTCATTAAATGCATAGAGAATAAACACATTAATGAAATGTACATCGCCATCTGTACTAGTCCTATCTATTTATCTCTTGACCTAACTTCCTTTCCAGACTGAGTCCAACATTTTCCTCAAAGCCAAGTATAATTTTTGTCCCCCTAAAACTTGCACCTCCTTGGCATGCAAGAGGTCAGCATGTTCTAGAGTGGGGTGGGGGAAAGAGAAACGATCATATCAGTGTTGCATTTTAAGTACAGTTCTTAGTTGTAAACTTTCATTCTGGATGTGCATTTGGTGCCCAGATGGTAAAGGCACAGAACAGAGCCCACCATGCTGTCAGGGCAGACGGGCGCCTATGTAAATATTGTGCTTTTCCCCCTATAATATTTGCCTTTCTCTAATCTAATTGCTGTCAAAGGCAGAATGTTAGGAGCATGCAAGGAAAGCAAACAATGAACACCTCTGGTAACTTGGGAAGTTGTGAACCCGCCTATGTAGTAGTAACTAGTAATTTAGTTGCAAAATGCTTGACTCATCCTCTGATATTTCTGGTGCATTCATGCCAACTGCTGTTTTAGGACCTAACAGTTTTCTAAAGCTCATTGGATAAAGAGAAACGGTGAAAAATAAAATCACGATGAATCAAATATCATACGCCAAGATCACTTACAGAATCATGTTCAGATAATTCAGGTGATGTACCTTGGTACCAGCATACATTCATCAGATGTCATGTCTAACCTGATTTTAATAGATTCTTCAGTTTTAAAAGGAAAGCTGGCATGCTGTCAAACAAATCACCAGCATTGATTGCACATCACCACCAAATTACTGAAATTAAGTTTAATTTATTTATTGTTTATTTATTGGTTCGATTTATATGCCACCCTTCTCCGGAGATTCAGGGCGGCTTACAATGTGTTAAGCAATAGCCTTCATACTTTTGTATATACCTGCTTAGTAGAGCTTTTGGCCCCCCCCTAAGCGGTGTTCTTTTTTATACAAAGTCATCTTATTGCCCCCACAATCCAGGTCCTCATTTTACCTACCTCAGAAGGATGGAAGGCTGAGTCAACCTTGAGCCTGGTGAGATTTGAACTCGCAGTAATTTCAGGCAGCTGGCAGCTAAGTGCTACTTAACAGCATTTTAGTCTGCTGCACCACCAAGGCTCTTGGTGGTGCAGTTTAAGTTTAAATTATCATTATATTTGCTGAGGATGTTTTAATTCTGTATTTCTCATTGAACTGTGGATGTTTTAAATTGTTAGTTTGTAAACCACTGGAACTCTTGGCACATTGAGCTGTATTCAAGAGCAATAAACAAGCAAATAAAAACATTTTGCCAAAAAAAAAATTTGCCCTAGATCTCATATTGTCCCTATGGATATTCTTATCTAGGAAATAAAAATGATGGGTGACTATAACCCAGTGTTTTGTTTGAAAGTGTGCCCAGTTATTGGCTATTGTATCTGTGTTGCAGAATTACAGAGGATCATAAAATAGCAGTGAAGAGATACAGAAATACACTTTGCTGAGTTGCTAGTGGCTATTTGGATTTCTACAGTCCAAATATGGTAGGCCTACCAATTGTACTAGAGAGAGAAATGGGGAAAAGCATAGACTTCTGTAAAGCTTTTGATTCAGTGGTACACGACAAATTACTTCTAAAACTAAAATCCTATGGCATTTTTGGACTCCTACATATATGGATAGCTGCCTTCCTGTCAAACAGACAACAAGTGGTCAAAATAGGAAGCACTCTATCAAATCCTGGACATGTTAATAGTGGTGTTCCCCAAGGCAGTGTTTTAGGTCCAACACTCTTCATACTTTACATAAATGACCTTTGCAATCATATTAAAAGCAATTGCGTTCTCTTCACGGATGATGTAAAACTGTTCAACACCACCGACAATGCAACTACCCTTCAAAAAAACCTTGACTATGTGTCAGATTGGTCTAACAAGTGGCAACTTCAAATCTCAACCAACAAATGCTCTGTCTTGCACATTGGCAAAAAAAATCAAAACATAAAATACAAATTAGATGGACCTGATCTTGTAGATGACCCTCACTCTGTCAAGGACCTTGGAGTACTGATTTCTAAAGATCTAAGTGCCAGAGCCCACTGTAACATCATTGCCAAAAAGGCATTAAGAGTTGTTAACCTAATCTTGTGTAGCTTCTTCTCTGGTAATATTCTACTACTTTAAAACATTTGCTAGACCAATTCTTGAATACAGCTCATTTGTCTGGAACCCGCACTGCATATCAGACATAAATACAATCGAGATATTTTACGAGAAGAGTCTTCCATTCCTCTACCCGCAATAAAATACCTTATGCCACCAGACTCCAAATTTTGGGCTTACACAATTTAGAACTACACCGACTTCAGTCTAACCTATGCATAGTACATAAAATTATCTGCCACAATGTCCTACCTGTCAATGACTACTTCAGCTTCAACCACAACAATACACGATCAAATAATAGATACAAACTCAAGGTAAACCACTCCAAACTCGATTGCAGAAAATATGACTTCAGTAACAGAGTGGTCAATGCCTGGAGTGTACTACCTGACTCTGTAGTTTCTTCCCCAAACCCCCACAACTTTAACCTTAAACTGTCTACCGTTGACCTCACCCCATTCCTAAGAGGTCTGTAGGGGCGTGCATAAGTGCACCAGTGTGCCTACCATCCCTGTCCTAATATTCCTTTTTACTTACTCTTTTCATGTATTCAAATTATGTTTATACTTTTACCTGTTATCTTATATACGCTTGACAAAATAAATAAATAAAATAAATAAAAATAAATTGTGATAATAAAAAGTATCTTGAAAATGGGGTTGGATTGGGGCTCAGGATAATTTGCTTTCTTGTAAAGGGATGTTTCTTAAGTTATATCTGGGCTTCAGAGGATCACTAGATGAAAGAACCAATGTTTTCATTACCCCTTTGTTGCCACCTCGTTATATCATCCATGGTTTGGTAACCCAGATGTGGTGGTAATATTTCATGACTTGCAATGCCTGCTGTGGCAAAGATTTTGTGTAAATGCTACCCTGCCCCGCGTCACAGCTGTGGGAAGGATCTCATTGCCAGTTTCCAAATTCAGATTGTAGCTATTGGCCTTTGAATTCTCCAGTAATAATATGCTTGTATTCTACACTGGTAAGGTTGAAAGTATAATTCTTTAGTCAGTTGTGGGTCTTTTAGAGAAATTGCTGGCAATCTAGAATATAGTTAGAGGGGAAAAAAACAATGAGATCTGGTAACCAAATCTCAAATCCCAATAGGGAAAGCTAAAAATATGTTTACCCTGGATGGAAGAAGATTAAGAAGAAATAGCAGTTGAATAGATTTCTGCTCCAGAAACAAGGACTAAAATTCCAAGAGCGAAAATTGGATGGAAGCAATCTATAGCTAAAAGGGCAGTTTGGGAATAATTAGCAAAAACTACTGTTTCTCAGTCTCAGTCCTGTCTGTGCAACATGAGGAAATAATGAAAATCTATTTAGGGATGTAATCCGATTAGGTAGCATTTATTTATTAATCATAAGGATGATTTTGATTTGTGTATAAATGGATCTAGGAATTTACTTTTTTTTTATTTACTTAAGGATTCACTTCATTTGCCTGTGGTTAAAAATTATATTACTAAGGCAAGAAGCTCCTTTTTCATGACATCAAAACACTTCCGCCTAAGACATGTATCTTATTTTGCCTCACGGTAGGGCTTTATCTGTCAAGCTTTATTCTACATTTATCTACCTTGTCCTTTCATTAGCACCAGGACCTTTGAGTGTGTTCGGTGGTTTGGGGAGCCCCACATCTAGTCTCTTTAATAGATACACTTGTTAATACTAATGCCGGGCAGAAATTTCTCCATCAAAGGGGAAATTGGGTGGATGATGTCTCCACATTTCTCCAAAGGAAGGATAAATTCACAGAACTTTGTTAAGGGTGTGATGATGATAATGATGATCTATTCAATCATTTCCATCTCTTGGTGATTCTATGGGTCAGGTCTCTCCACATCTTCCAATCTTTGGGTAGATGATGTCTCCACATTTCTCCCAGGAAAGAATAAATTCACAGAACTTTGTTAAGAGTTTGATGTTGTTGTTGTTGTTGATGGTGGTGGTGTTATCTATTCAGTCATTTCCAACTCTTGGTGATTCTATGGGCCAGGTCTCTCCATATCTTTCAATCTTGCACTACTTCTTTGAGTTTTTCTATGTCCTGGCTGGTGTAGCTTTGATGGTGTCCAGATGAAGGGTATATATTCCTTCTTAATGGTGATGGCAGTGTTGCCACTGAATGAGCCCAATGGGAGATATTCCCTTTTGATGTTGACTTGAGGAATGATCTTGTATGGAGGTTCTAGCAGGGCTATAGTGTACTTTTCTCTGAAGAACAGTATATCCTTCTAACTGGGATAGCCATCTTCATCCACTGAACTGCAGCTTTAGGAAGGGACACAGATAAAGCAGTAAGAAAGGAAGAGGACATCCATCTCACCAGCCGAATCAACTGAAATCAACTCCGGCAATCAATGGAGTGAAAGCTTGGGAATTTAATGAAAATATGAGGCTGTAAAAGACTGTGTAGTGAAAGACAGAATATTCAGATACATCTCTTGCCCATTTTGTATCTAAGTAAACTGTTTACAACATCCGTAATGATGCTTCATACTGATCTGATGTAGCACTTCATTTAATAAAACAGTATTATTGTGGCATCAGTCATGTTATGTTTCCCATTTCTTGTCTTTGCAGGAGCCATCGACCAATGTTCATACATCAAGTACCACTACTCCTCAGCAACCATTCCTAAGAATCTAACCTACAACATTACTAAGACCATCCGTCAAGATGAATGGCATGCTTTACGTAAGTTTCTCGCCTCTTTTCTTCTCCTCCCAGTATGGAATGTTGATTTCAAATTGTGCAGGTTGCGAAAATATGGAAAAAAAACCCTACATTTTCTATTACTCTGAATAGCTCTGCTGATTTTGTGCCTGTGCTGAAAACATTGCAACCAAGTATAACAATATGTCCAGTCCTGTTGAGTTACAAATGTCATGATGCACGATGACATGCCTACTTCTGGTTCTATCAAATTTTTAGCATGTTCACTGTTTTGTATTTGTGATGGTACGGTAAATTTTACAACCACACTCCTCTCTTAGTGCGTGAGAGGGAAACTTCAGAGTTAGCTATGCAACCTTCAATTTTGCTGAAGTTGCCATGGGCAAATGCATTTTTAGCATGGAGACATGATCTTCTGAACAGTCTGATCTGTATATAGAGCACATGTGACTGGTCCTTTGATGTCTTGTTGCACAGCATAAATTATAAAGTTGTGTGGATTGAAGAAATAGTGTCATCTTTCTTCCCTTTTTCTTTTTCTGATATATACCGGAGACAGTTTTCAATCAGAATTTGTACTTGGGTATGATTGCTCTTGTCTAGGCAGGTTGATAATTGACCTCAAGAGTCAGATCATCACCCTGATTTCTCTAGCTTGTTCTCATGAAGTTCTTTCTTCTTTCATCTGAAGCCTTGCCCCACACTCAAGCCAGCTTTTCCCTTCTTTTTGCCGTGGGCAGTGCACAGAAGGCTACCAGGACTCTGGCTGATTTTCACTATAAGCAGTGGACACTGAACAGTTTCTGAAGCAAGCATAATTGATAGGGAAACAGTTGCCTTGAGGCAGATGGCTGACACTGGACATGTGGGAAAACTTGGGTGGAGAAAAAAAAATAAAGAAAGGAAAATGGATATTTATTTAGAGGCAAGATACCCATTGGCTCATGTCTCTGGTGGCAAAGCTGTAATAATTCTTTCTCTCATTATTTCTGTGCATAATGGTGGATTTCTTTGGTCTTTAAACAGAAACTTTCAAAAGAGGGTTACTGATATGGTTCCTTAATTAAATTTGAATGATGTCAAGGAACACCAAATGGAAAGTCACAGGGAAAGATAAATATACAAAAACTGGAAGAATGTTTACAGCAGCCTTCCCCAAGCTGGATAACCTCCAAGTGTGTGGATTTCAGCTGCCAAAATTTTCAGCTGGCTGGAGGAATCCTGGGAGTTGACTTCCTGGTATAAGGAAGGTACTCAGGCTGAGAGAAAATTGACCTACTGTTGGTTGAGAAAATGAATATAACATATATTTTCATCTGCTGATCTTCTTCTTCTTTTTTTTTTTAAAGGAAGAGAATAAAATGTAGGGATGGTTTTCATATCTTCTTCTTCCTAGCAAGATGTTCTTGCGAGTGCAGGATCCGCTTTTCATTGAACATATGAATGGTTTTCATGTGAAGCCACCTTAATTGAGAAATGGACAAGGGCTCCCATTACATTTTGGGGAATCTGGAAATTCATGCTGAAAGATCCCAAAGGTTACTTTTACAGCGAAGCTAATGTTATTCCACTATGATGCTCCTCATTCTAAGCAGGGTTCTAGCTCACGTTTGGGACAATTTGGGATTGTAGAACATGAGTCCAGTGGTGGGCTGCTGTCGGTTCAGACCAGTTCGGGCGAACTGGTAGTTCTGACGATCAGTTGGCCCTGCCCACCCGCCCTATCCTGTCCTATATTTTCTCCTTTCTGGCTCATCCGATTCGCACAACACAGCTGATTTCCACGCCTCCGCTGTTCCACTGACCAGGGCTGCCTTAGAAGGTAAGCAGCTGAACTTCAGATGGCTGTATTTTGAACACTGCACAGAAGGGCATTAGGCGCACAAACCAGAGGTGGGTTTCAGCAGGTTCTGACCAGTTCTGTAGAACCGGTAGCGGAAATTTTGAGTAGTTCGGAGAACCAGTAGTAAAAATTCTGACTGGCCCCGCCCCCATCTATTGTCTGCCTCCCAGGTCCCAGCTGATTGGGAGGAAATGGGGATTTTGCAGTATCCTTCTTGGGGACCAAGTTGTGTAACATGTAGCTGGGCTACATGTTTTATAACCCATCTGTGGTCCCTCTTGTTTCATAAAATAAACGGGGACATCTCCTAAAGCTTAGACTGATTTACCGTTTTTGTAGATTTGCTTCAAGATGGAAATCGCTTATCTTGCATCTCCTTTATAGCTTGTTCTTTTTTCCAATAAATAGTTGACAACACACTTAGGTTCTTTTTTTTTTTGTAGACACTATGGGTGCTAAAGGCAACTATCCCCAAGTGTTTTTGTTATATTAGGGTAGAGTACAAGTAGTTCTCAACTTACAAAGTTCATTTAGTGACCCTTCGAACATACAACAGTACTGAAAAAAGTGACTTATGACTATTTTTTCACACTTAATGACTGTTCCAGCATCCCTATGGTCACGTGATTTATATTTGGCAGTTGGTTCATATTTATGACGGTTGAAATGTCCCAAGGTCATGTGATCCCCTTTTGCAAACCTCTGACCAGCAAAGCCAATGTGGAAGCCAGATTCACTTAACAATCGTGTTACTAACTTAGCAACTGCAGGGATTCACTTAACAAATGTGGCAAGAAAAGTGGTAAAACGGGGCAAAACTCACCTAATAAGTTTTTCACTTAGCAACATAAATTTTGGGCTTAATTGTGGTCGTAAGTCGAGGATTACCTATATTTCTGTTCATCATTAGAGAGAGATGGATCATGACTAGGGATGATTCTTTTAATTTAAACTACATTTTAGAGGAGTTTGTGAACATCATACTCAGTGGTGGTATTCAGCTGGTTCGGGTGGCCCCATCCCATCCCACCCCTCCCTGCCCTGTCCCTTCCAAGAGTCCCCAAGTGCCCCATTTTGGCTCCCAGGTAAGTGCAGGGAGCTACTAGGCCCAAAATGGGGCACGGGGATGTGCGGTGGCACCACCCGCAGCCTGTTTTCACTCCCAGGAGGCTTTGGGGCCCCTCCTAGGCCCAAATTGGGGCACGGGGAGTGTGGCACAGACCCTCTGCGGCCCGTTTTTGCTCCCAGGAGGCTGCAGGGAGGCTTACTAGGCCCAAAATGCGGTGCGGGGTGGGGGGGGGGGTGGCGCTCACCATGGCCCATTTTTGCTCTCAGGGGGGTGCAGGAGGCCGAGTGCTGCATGTCACACCCCCTGGCCACACCATGGCCATGCCCACCCAGCTGGTCATTAGGGCAGAGAACCGGTTGTTAAATTATTTGAATCCCACCACTGATTGTACTCAATAGCTGAATTCTCATGACCCAGTGATACTGGTCTATGATGAATATGGCAGCCATTTTTTAGCCCTTCCAATCTCTGCAAAGGGGGCTGGAAGGCTGTCTCTCTCCTCATTCTGGGCCTTTCTCCCTCTGTGGGGTTCTCAGAACCCTGTTCCTTTTGCCTCCCCCCACCCTCCATGTGGCTGCAGGGTGAAAATTCATCTAGCTGACAATCCTAGAGGTATTCTGTATTCATTGGGATTTTTTAGGGCTATTTCTCATTCGTGGGAATGAAGTGGATCTTCAAACTCCCAAATAAATCCTTGGTCTACACAATATGCAGGAGTTAATAACCCGAAGGGAGTTAGTTTAGTTCACACCGTACATAACTATTGGGGACTAAATATGTCTCTCACTGATTGAGGTTGTTTGTGTGATTGGAGAATTGCAAAGCACACTTACCCCTCTCTGTGACCTAGTGAAGCGTATGGAAACAGGACCAATTTATCCTTTTTTTAAAAAAAGGTGTTCTTTCCTAGTCATGTTCTTGAATCATCATAAGAAGGTTCATCCTCTTCCCTTCATTTGTTAAAATGCACAAAGGAAGGGGCTGTATTGAGTCTAGGCAGATGAGTACTCCCTGCCAGATACTTGTTTGACCTCCCTGTGAAGTTGAACTCATGGAGCTTGAAGTTCTAGTCCAGGGGTTGGCAACCTTAAACACTCAAAGAGCCAAAAAGGTCCTAACCGGAAGCCCCCGTTCAATTCTGGAGCCAATTCTGGAAGTCTGGTTCCCCCATCATAGAGTCCCCTCCTAGCATGGGGTCCTTTTTCCTCTACCTGTCCTAATCGAAAGTCCTATCAATTGTGGAGCCGACCAGCAACAGGGAGCCGCAGCAGAGGGTTGAAAGAGCCACATGCGGCTCCAGAGCTGCAGGTTGCTAACCCCTGCTCTCGTCCATCCCTTTTCCAAGGGCAGGAAGCCTCATACCATCCCATGTATGCATAAGGGCTTCTCATGGTACGGAGATTTCTGTGCATATATCAACGTACCTCTAGGGTAAAGAGGATGAGATTATTTTCACCCGTGTCAGTTTACTACATGCTCATTTATAATTTACTTCCATCCCTTTTCCACATGAATCTATGCCTTCCTTATTTTAATACACATTAAATTAAAAAATAATGCACACTTTACTCTAGATAATGCACTTCAGTGCATTTTATCCAAAGAAACAAACATCCTTGTGTGCAACTTTATGCAAACATCGTATATAACTTGAGCCAAGATCTGAGTCACAACATTTAGAGAGATGTTAAAATGAAAGGTTAATTATATTCTTACCCATGAATTAGTCTAGGAAGTGCAAATTAAACTGGTTTGCTTGAAAAATGCTTGCTGGTTGAAATTCTAGAGTATCCCTAGTCTAGGGCCATCACACATTCTAAATTTATTTTGGAGCACATGGGTGTAATGGTATATCCCTACCATACATGAAAATGCTGTCTTAAAATGTTGTATTAATCCCTGGCACTGTTGGTATTGTAAATATGCTTTATGTGTTATTATGAATATAAAGAAGTTAATGAATCAGTTATCTGTGTGTGCTTCTGGATTTGATTTTTGCAAGAAATTCTGATGGAATGGGACAAGTTAAAAACATGGTACCTCTCTAGGACTGCAGCCTTAGTAATATAAACCCAAATAATCCCTAGGCAACCTGGAGAAACCATACTAAAGTTATAGCAATAGCAAAAGCACTTAGACTTATATACCTCTGCACAGTGCTTTACAGCCCTCTCTAAGCGGTTTACAGAGTCAGCATATTGCCCCCAACAATCTGGGTCCTCATTTTACCCACCTTGGATGGATGGAAGGCTGAGTCAACCTTGAGCCTGGTGAGAATCAAACTGCCAAATTGCAGTCAGCCGGCAGTCAGTAGTATTGCATTTTAACCACTGCGCCACCGCGCCTCAGTTCGTATAATCAGACAAAACTCACTTAACAACTGCTTTGCTCAGCAATGGAAGTTTTGAGCGGAATGGCGGTTGTAAGTGGAGGGCTACCTGTGTTTGACGGTTTGTACAGTTTGACACAGGAAAGTCATGAGTTTCGCTGCCAGTGTAAGAAAAAGGCAAAAGACAAATACAAATTGATTTGGGAGTATATGTATTTTGGGTTGATAGTTGACTAAAGGGATAATTGTTAAGCATAGAAATGAGTTAATTGTATATAAGTGATAATGTAAATAAAACATTTAATAAGATTATGCATAATTGCAAATGTAACTTCAATTCATATTTTGCATTGCAAATAGAGTTCCTCACCAAACAGTTCACAAATAGGGTTGATGCACATCATTGATTTACTGTTTGCATTTCATTTGTTCCGGATTCTTTCAGCTAGATCACCTTGAAAATAAGCAACGTTACAATGCATCTAAAACTTTAGCTATGCAAAAGCTGAAACAGTGCCGGCTTTCGTTTCATTGAAAAATTGTGATAAAGTAACTTTTCTCCTTTCCAGTACTTTAAAGTGTTGCACCAATGTCATTTTTTTCCCTTAGTGCCTGGATGTTCTTTTACTCTGGCAGGAGATTCTATGTTATCCTGCTTTGCTAGTGTATAATCCTATACATGTTTATGAAATTCTAAATTCCATTGAATTCTGTAAGGCTTGTTCCCAGGTAGGTGTGGTTAGAAGGTACGAATTGTGGCCTTGAACCGATTCTTGGTGTTCAGTAGAAATCACTCCCTTGTGAGCATGCTTAGATTGCTCTGCTATCATCATCTTCTTTTAATGACCCCATAATCCCTTGCCGGGTGGAGTCTGGGCAACTGAATGGAGCTGAGTGTTTACTGGCGGGATGCCCTTCCTGTTGCCAGTGCGGAGGTTTTTTTTTCAGCAGATATATTCTCACTGTGCCCAGAGAGAGAAATATCTGCCTCTTCCTAGGATTGAACTCACAACCTCCTGATTGTGAGGCGAGAGCTCCACCTCTAGGCCATTGTACCACTCTTAGATTGCTATCCTATGATTAAGCATATTTGGGATTTTGCTTCACGGTTTCTTCATTTTGAGGACTAGAAATGGAATGAGTGAAGTCTTGATTTTGGTAATGAAAAATGTTGCTTGTTTTATCTATAAGTATAAATGTATGTATAAATCTGGGCATTTAGGCATTGTTGGAGTTTTGGTAAAATTGCTGATATTATTGATGCCATTAATTATTTTTTGCTTTCATTACTGGCCGTTATGAGCAACTGATTGTCAAGAACCGAGTAAGTTGTTAGCAGCATCTTGTGCTAGATGCATGTTTGTAGCCTTTGGCCAAAGGCATCCTTCCCCCAACTGTATGTCTCTTAAATGTGTTGGACTGAAGCTTCTGCCATTCCTTGTCATTATTGGGAAAAATAACTGGTAACTAGATATGAAACAAATTCAAACAGTAGAGTGCAATTTGAAAAAAATTGCTATGGGATGGTATGCCAATCCATCTAAGCCATATACAATTCTATTACTTTTAAACACTTCTGACATATGGAAGTATCTAAATTCATAATTTCTTCATGCTAGAACAGCTTATTTGGAAACTGGGGTATTGCAAAGAAATCCCACAGGTTGACCCAAAGGTATTTTTTCAAAAGGCAACTGGACTTTCTGGTTTTTCTTTGAAGATGTTTCGCTTCTCATCCAAGAAGCTTCTTCAGTTCTGGGCTTGGATGAGAAGCGAAACATCTTCAAAGACAAACCAGGAAGTCCAGTTGCCTCTTGAAAAAGCACCTTTGGGACAACCATGACCTGGATGACTGAGAATCTCCATAGCCATAGGTTGACAGTTTCCCATTATCCTAGGGCAGTGATGGCTAACCTTTTTGCCATCGCATGCCAGGAGTGTGTGTGTGTGTGTGTGTGTGTATGTGTGTGTGTGGCGTGCGCCCTGCCCCTGCCCCTGCGTGTACAACCCCCCCTGCTCCCCCTGCTCCTGGCACGTGATGGCATGGTAGGCCCATTTTTTGCTCTCTCCAGTCTCCAGAGCCTTTCTAGGAGTCTGGGGAGGCTGAAAATGGCCTTCCCCACCCCCCAGAGGCCCTCTGGAGGCTGAAAATGGCACATTTGCCAACTTCTGGTGGGACTGGAATGTTAGAAAAGTTTTTAGTTTAGGTTGTAGAGGTCAATAAGATCTTGGAATGTCCCAGCAGCTACAATTAAGCCAGATTTCTTTTATCAAGAAAAACTTTGTTTATTTAAAATCAATAAACTATTTACATTTTAAATCACAGAACATTGTATCTTGGTCTTTATTTATTTCTGAGGTCAATGTGCCTAGAGCATAATCCCTTCTTCTCTCTTTTCTCCCGTGTGTCTCCTCTGTGTCTCCCCTGTGTCTCCCAAGTGTGTGTGTGGGTAAAGGGGTTATATTTATAGAGTGGCTAAGCCACTCCCACTTCAGTCCCTTAGACAAAATGGAGGGAAAGTATAAACACAAAACTATCCTTCCAGTATAGATAGTGTGGTTCAGTGGCACTGTTTCAGATAATTATCTGACATGGAAGGCCCGTTTTTTGCTTTCCCCAGCCTCGTGTGCCATAGGTTCGCCATCACAGTATTAGGGCGTTGGGAAAGAGATCCAAGTTTGGGTTAGGAAATTTTTCATGCCATTTCCTAGCTGGTTTTCTCCACATCTGTTGGACTACAACTCCTGGCATTCTTCAGTTAGGATGTTGATTAAGAATATTGGAGACTTTCTTCATCACATCTAGAGAGCTTCAGTTTGAGAAAGACCTTGACAACTTTAAAGAACTTTATAGCTATCAGTTTGGTGGAAAATGTTGAAACGTATGTTATTTCGACTTTGGTCCAGAGATCAGAACCATGGGTATCCATGGGAGGAGCATGTCATGACATCATAATGTGAATTATACTTACATATGTATACTTTATTTATTTGGCTAAGTGTGGTTAGACACATAAGGAATTTGTCTCCGGTACAGAAACACTCAGTGTACTTGCATAACAACAGAATATAATAACAACAATACTAAAGTGTACATCCAATAATAGGGGGAAAGTAAAAAAGAATAAAGGAGATAAATAATAATGCAGCAGGGTTAAAATACGTACAAATAAATACATACAATTGTGGGATTCGTTGTCTAATTTGGAAATAAACAATCACAGAGCCAAAACTTCCAAGAGAAAAGAATGGTAATGGTACATTCTTCCAAGAAAGAATGGTAAAATTACCAAGGTAATTTTATTCTTCACTTTGCAAAGTGGGTGGACCACCAGATATAGTGGTCACACCCTAACGCATCAATACATTTGCCTTATATTCCCCAGTACCATTACTCCCACCTCTTCTTCATTGGCTTAGTAATAATGATGTCACAACCTAACCAAAGTGTCTAAAATGAATACATTATCTCCACCCCTGATTACATCTCCTATTATTCTAATTCTATCTGCCCCTGCCCTTATTTGTGAATTTCCTTTTATGGTCCTAGTTCCTAGGGGTTGTCTCTAGAACAGGGGTCCCCAAACTTGGCAGCTTTAAGGCCTGTGGACTTCAACCCCCAGAATTCTCCAGCCATATAGAATTCTGGGAGTTGAAGTCCACAAGTCTTAAAGCTGCCAAGTTTGAAGACCTCTGCTCTAGAGTAACTATCATATCAGTAAATTCTGGTTATGGCTGGTTTCTAGCATAGCAAAGGCCTCTAATCCTAGTTCCTACATACAATTCTCAGGCTTCCGCCTAGCTCATGAGATTTATTCAAAATCTCAATTTATTCAAAATACAATTTATTTTCTTCACAGGCCAACATGTCTTCTTATAATTCTGTAAAAACAATACAACTCTGTTTCCCACACAATTATATAACTTATAGCAGTTGTATGACAGCAACTGAGTTTGTGCGATTTGTGTGATCGTGCCATGATGCATGAAGAGTTAGATGCCTGCATCAAAGCTTCTCTTCATCACAATCCTGATTGTTTTCTGCCTATAGCAAGTGTGAGAGAGTTTGTTTCAGCCAGCATTAGGAAGAGATGAATTGTTCCTATCATTTCTATACTTACAAGGGGTCAGGTTCCTGGGCCTTGAGAGAAAGAAGTTGGTTTCTTCAGTAGGAACATTTTTCCTAGCCACATGAAGATGGAAGGACTTTCAGGATGGGGGCAGGTTTATATAGGTTTTATAAACAGACAGCCTGTCAGGCCTGGAAGCCACCTCTTTCATTGGGCCTTCAGGCCTGCCACATTTACTACTGTGGGAAACAGGGAGGGGGGATTGTATGGAGCCGGGGTGATATATATAGTCATAATAACATTCCTTTCTCAGAAAGTCAAGGACGTCTTGCCCTGTACCAGGATGGCCAGAACTGGGAGGCATCTGCAGTTGGGACAGTGCTTGGATTGGACCATGTGATGGACATGTGAGGTGTTGGGCAGAGACTTGAACTTTCCTTTGGGTGGGGAAAACCTGGAAGCTTTCAGATTCGGGTTTTCCCAGCTATGCCAATATGATATCTCTAATAAAATGGAACTTTGAGGATACTCAAGCCTTGGAGTTTTCTATCATTGGGGGGTATTAATTGAAACCCTGACACAGCCAGTTCAAAAATCTGAAAATATAAATCAGCTCCATTCTTTCTATTTTTAATTAGAGTGTGTTCCTTGTCAGCTAATATAGTAACTTCCAAGTATAACAAAGGGGAGTTTTGACTAATAATCCTTGAAAAGTGAACTGTGATTTATATGTACAGTCAATGCGAGAATTTTTCCTCCTCATCAAGTTTCAGCACTATCCACTCATCTATGGGGTCAGCAAAAAACTATACTGGTACAAAATTTGCTGTCCATGTTGGTGACCCATGTTGTGCAAAGCACATCATATAAAAGAAACTGTAAGAAAAGAAGATGGTGCATTGCTGCTAAATAGCTTCCTTGCCTTGTTGTATATGAGGTTTTGTGGTTGACCGCACCCATTGTAGGCAGCCATTTTGGTATAGTGGTTAAGGCAGCAAGCTAAGAAAACGTGAGACAATGGCTTCTAGTCTTGCCTTGGCAAACCACTTCCCAAAATCTTGCCAAGAAAACTGCAGGGATTAATCCAGGTAACTGCTAAGAGTTAACACTGACTTGAAGGCATGCAAGGAAACTAATCAAGGAGAGAAGCAGCCTAGAATTAAGGAGGAATTTCCTGACAGTGAGAATAATTAATCAGTGGAACGACTTGCCTCCAGAGGTTGTGGGTGCTCCAACATTGGACGTTTTTAAGAAGAGATTGGACAACCATTTGTCTGAAATGGTATAGGCTTTCCTGCCTGAGCAGGGGGTTGGACTAAAAGACCTCCAAGGTCCCTTCTAACTCTGTTATTGTATTAAGTGTGCATAAATAAATCCATCTACCAATCCACCCATTATGTCAACCATTGCATGAGAGTGCCCACAAGACGCTGTTGCTTTTTCGTTTTATGTATTTCTAACCTTTTCCTGATGAAACTCCATGTTGAATGATCCTAGAAGTACATTTTTTGCTATTATTTTGCCTTGGTCTTAAGACAAGGATAGCGGTAGATTGCTTGGTCTTTTTTTCTCTCCCAGGAATTTAAATGACCCCCTAATCAGACGAAATTGGACATCATAATGCACTGGGAATGGAGAAGGGAAATGACTGATATATTGGTTAATAAGCAATCATATTTAGCAAATGCAGCTGCTGGGAAATTCAGCAAGATAAGTGTACCCTGAGGGTTGGTTTACAGGGATGGGGGGCAGCTTTATGTCTTTAGGATTTAACTAAGTTTCCAAGCAAATTACTTCATTGATTCCTAAGAAAAGTAATCTGCAATTTGTGCTAAATTGTTAATGGGGGGCAGGTCCCAGTTGTGTTGAAAAGGTCTGCAATATTGACAGGCCCGGCCTTTTCTCTGCCCCTTTTCTTCTGTGCCCAATCAGAGGCCATACGCTCACCTTGCAACAGTCTTTTTTGTGTTACAGTCAGTTGTTTATGGTGGGGATAAAATGCTCTGAACTCTGAAAAATGAAATGGAACGAAGGGAATGAGATAGAAATGTAAAGGGAACTTCAAAAGGAATGCAGTTAGTCCTCGCCTTATGACCGTACAATTAAGGTCATAAGCCATGATGGTTATAAAACAGGTCATCACATGATTTTATGACCTTTTTTACAGCAGTCATTAGGTGAATGCCAGAGTCCTTAAGTAAACCCAGAGGTGCTATTCAGCAGGTTCTGACAGGTTCTGGAGAACTGGTAGCAGAAACTTTGAGTAGTTCGGAGAACCGGCAAATACCACCTCTGGCTGGCCCCAGAGTGGGGTGGGAATGGAGATTTTGCAGTATCCTTCCCCTGGAGTGGGGTGGGAATGGAGATTTTGCAGTATCCTTCCTCTGCCATGCCCACCAGGCCACCCCCACCAAGCCACGCCCACAGAACCAGTAGTAAAAATTTTTGAATTCTACTACTGAGTAAACCCATTGTTTGCTGTGAATAATTTTTGCCAGAAGTCAGAAGAAAATACCGGTTTCTGGCAAAAATGTCATAAATCATGGTCACCTGTCCATGGGGCACTGCAATAAATTTGGGCCAGTTGGCCATCAGAGTTTTGGAATTGCGTTGTCAATAAGTTTTGGAAGGGTCCATCATAAGTTTGAACAGTTGCTAAATGACCTTTCGTAAGTCAAGGAGTATCTGTATATTCCATATGTGCTCATTTAACAGTCCTGCCTTAGCAAATGCTGAAGCCTTACTACTTCCACCCAGCAACAGAAATCAATAGAGCCCGACTCACAGGCTGTTTGTTACCCAAATCATCAAAAAGAGTTCCTGCTTTGCTATGTGTGGTCCCCAAAACCCAAAGCAGAAGGAAATAAATGCAGGGGTGGGCTCCTGGGGGTTTGGCAGGGTTCAGACGATCCTCTAGCCAAGGATCGCTGGGGTTCAGTGAACCCCCAAATGCCACCCCTGGCTGTCCCCCCCTTCCCACTGCCCCTCCCCTCCCAGGAGTCTCCATGTGGCCCGTTCATCATTCCAAGTAAGTGCAGGGGCTGCACAGAGGCTCTAGGAGGATGAAAAACGGGCCTCCCAGAAGTTCCGGAAGTCTGGAAACAGGCATGTTTTCAGCCTCTGGAGGGCCTCCGGACCCCAGGGGAAGCAGTTTTTGCCCCAGGCTCCCGAAAGCCTCTGGAGCCTGGGGAGGATGAAAAATGCACCCCACCCATGGTGCAGGCAGCCGACTAGGCCACGCCCACCATGGCCACACCCACGCAGCAACGGGGCAGGGAACCAATTGCTAAAGGATCTGAAGTCCACCCCTGAATAAATGTTTCTTTTTCCTTTTGTTTGAAGAGCTTTTTCTGCCGATTTTGTGGTCCCCCCCCCGTACTTTACAAAATAGGACTGAGCATTATCAGACACGAGAGAAAATAATTTTGATTTGTTTATTTTGATGTAGAAGCTTTCCTTTCTTTCTGAAAGATGTAGTGGGGCAGGGAGGGAGCTTTTCTTGATATGGAAAGGGAACTGATCTCAAGTCATAGGGCATTTATTGTTGCCTATATAAAGTCTTGTGTGGCTATTGCTGCAGTGATACTATGGGCAAATTATTAGAGGCTAATGGCTGCGCCTGGAAATCTACAACAAGAACAATTCATAGGATCAAGGTCTTTCAACAATGTTATCTCATATTGGGACCCTGTCACAAATGAGGAAATTATACAAAGAAGTAACTCCCAAAAACTCTCTGAGATAGTGACAGAATGAAGAATGCACTTTGCTGGACATAGTGCTCCGCATGAATAACAAAATAACAGAGTGGGAAGGGACCTTGTAGGTCATCTAGTCCAACCCACCGCCCAAGCAGGAGACCCTACACCATTTCTGACAGATGGCAGTTCAGTCTCTTCTTGAAAGCTTCCAGTGATGAAGTTCCCACAACTTTTGAAGGCAAGCTGTTCCATTGGTTGATGGTTCTCACTGTCAGAAAATTTCTCCTTATTTCTAGGTTGAATCTCTCCTTGATTAATTTCCATCCATTATTCCTTGTCTGGCCTTCAGGTGCTTTGGAGAATAGGTTGATCCCTTCCTCTCTGTGGCAGCCCCTCAAATATTGGAACTCTGCTATAATGTCTCCCATGGTCCTTCTCTTCACTAGACCAGCCATGCCCAGTTCCTGCAAGTGTTCATCATATGTTTTAGCCTCCAGTTCCCTAATCATCCTGGTTGCTCTTCTCTGAACTTTTTCTAGAGTCTCAACATCTTTTTTATAGTGTGGTGACCAAAACTGGATGTAGTATTTTAGGTGTGGTCTTACTAAGGCTATATAGAGTGGTATTAGCACCTCACATAATCTCAATTGAATCCCTCTGTTAATGCAATTTAGGATTGCATTGGTTTTTTTGACTGAGTGAGCAACATCCAACAAAAACCACAATCCACTGGATACCACCAGATAGTTGGAGAAAAAGAGGAAGGCCAAATATTTCAGGAAGATCTGAAAAACATTAACCTTAAATGGAAGGATGCAGAGACTGTAGCTGTGGACCGAAAATTGTGGAATATGCTTGTGGCCCAATGTGCTTCGCATAGGACATGACACAGGATGACGACAAATGACTGCATCAAGTGATAAGGGTGAATGGTATTATTATTTATTTAGATTTATTTGCTGCTCAACTCTAGTGGACTCTGGGTAGCATACAAAACTAGAAAAAACATAAAGACAACAACAAGCATAAAATCAGACAGGCAGCCCAGACGAAAATAATCTGATAAACAGCAAAATTAACAAAGCAAAACAGAGGCTTTTAAACAAATCATAAACATCAACCATATGCTGGGAAAAAGGACAGTTTTTTTCCCCCAGATCCCTAGAAGAGAGGATGCTGTCCTTATCTTTGGAGGGGTGCTGTTGCAGAGGGTGGGGGCTGCCATAGAGCAGGCACACTTCCTAAATTTCACAAGATGTCCGTCCTCAATTGAGAGGATGTGGATTGCGCCCTCTCAGTTAGAATGTACTGGATGGGCAGAAATGATCAGAGACAACTAGTCTCCAGTCCTATGTCATACAGAGCCAGCATCTTGACATGTACTTGGAAATTGACCAATGCAGCTGGCCTAGAGTGGTAACAGATGGACCCACTGAGAGATGCCTGTTACTGCTCATGCCTCTGCATCTGGATAGTCCCATGAATGGAGCTGCCTAGAGATTTCCTTATTTTTCTGTTTTGTTCTTTACTGCAGACAGCAAATGTGGTGAGAGATGAAGGTCAAGGATGGAGATGAAACTTGGCTACTTGTTGATTTTTCATATTTTCCCATTGTCTGGCTGGAGGGAGTTCCTAGCTGTCTGGGGGTGGAAGGTGGACTCTAAAGAGAGTTGGGTGATAGCTTAGAAATAGCAGAATCAAGTAGGAGTCAACAGTGTGTGGCAGCAGCCAAAAAAGCCAATGCAATTCTAGGTTGCATTAACAGAGGGATAGAATCAAGATCATGTGAAGTATTAGTAATGCTTTATAAAGCCTTAGTAAGACCCCACTTAGAATACTGCATCCAGTTTTGGTCACCATATTATAAAAAAGATGTTGAGACTCTGGAAAGAGTGAGAAAAGAAAAATAAAGATGATTAGGAGGCTGGAGGCTAAAACATATGAAGAAAGGTTGTAAGAATTGGGTATGTTCTAGTCTAGTGAAGAGAAGAACTAGGGATGACATTATAGCCGTGTTCCAATATTTGGGGGGCTGCACCAAAGAAGTGGGAGTCATCCTATTTTGCAAAGCACCAGAAAGGCAAGACAAGAACCAATGGATGGAAACTAATCAAGGAGAGAACCAACCTAGAACTAAGGAGAAATTTCCTAACACTGAGAACAATTAACCAGTAGAACAACTTGCCTTCAGACGTTGTGGGTGCTTCATCACTGGAGGCTTTTAAGAAGTGACTGGACAGCCATTTGTCTGGAATGGTATAGGGTCTCCTGCCTGAGAAGTGGGTTGGAATAGAAGCTCTCCAAGGTCCCTTCCAAATTTGTTATTCTGTTATTAGGACTAGGAGGCAAAATTAGTTATTAGTCTTTCAAGGTCATCCAGGCAAGAAGTATAACCGGGAGCATTAGCACTATATTATAAGGTTACATTAAACAGACTGAAAGTATTTCTCCCCATCTGTCTTTTTAGTCTCTGAAAAAAGTAGGGTGCATCCTTCTGAAATGTTTCCCATGCTTTTCCTCCACCTAAGGATGATGATGCCTCTATCAGACTGCAGGTCTTCCTACTGTCTCCCAAGGTCATTTCAACATACAGTCACATGAGAAGAACATGGAAATACTCAAGGGAAGTATAGATGGGGAATGAAGAAATGTGTTTGTGTGTGTGTGAGGGGAAGGGGTTAGTCAGCAAACCTCTGTTTCATCATGTAAAATATCACCTATACATTTAATAACATTATCCATTAAAAATAACAAGAAAACATTTGTATGAAAAATAGTATCAAGGAATAATATTTGCAATTAAGAAACTGTTAGATGATATTTTCAATAAACAATCAATGGAAAGTTATTTTACCATTCGGCTTCAGGCTAATCCAGGAGACATTCTGTTAAAATATAAATGATGATTCATAATAATTAAAGCTGCCTTATTGTTCCATATTTCAGTTTCAAAAGTGAAAAACTAGCAGTCATTTCCTCTATCTTTTAATGCTTTTACATGCATAGGATGTAGTTAATTTTTGCCAAAATCTGAGGTCCTTAGTATTGGATAGAAAATATTTCCAAATTAAGATACCAGATGCTCTTCCACTGTTGCCCAGTGTTCTTCAAAAAGAAAATTGACAGAACAAAGCAAACAAAAATCCTGCTGAATCTACAGTAGGTTTGCAGGGAAGCTGCCATCCAGAAATGGGTAGGTGAGTTGTCTGTACTTTACTTGCATTTACTTCCATTACTCTGCATTAACAGAGGGATAGAATCACGATCATGTGAAGTGTTAATACCACTTTATAATGCCTTGGTAAAACCATAGTTGGAATACTGCATCCAGTTTTGGACACCACAATGTAAAAAAGATGTTGAGATTCTAGAAAGAGTGCAGAGAAGAACAACAAAGATGATTAGGGGACTGGAGGCTAAAACATAAAGAACAGTTGTTGGAATTGGGTAAGTGTAGTTCAGGGGTATCAAACTTGCATCGTCACAACGGTGTCACATGATGTATCATGACTTTTTCCCTCTTTGCTAAACTGGGTGTGGGCGTGGCCAGTGTGTGATGCATCTGGCCTGCGGACTGCGAATTTGACAGCCCTGGTCTAGTTTAATGAAAAGAAGGACTAGGGGTGACATGATAGTAGTGTTCTAATTCCTAAGAGGTTGCTACAAAGAAGAGGGTATCAATCAATTCTTCAAAGCACCTGAAGGCAGGACAAGAAACAATGGACTGAAACTAATCCAGGAGAGAAGCAATCTAGAACTAAGGAGAAATTCCCTGAAATAAATCAGGATAAATTAATCAGTAGAACAACTTGCCTCCAGAAGTTGTGAATGCTCCAATACTGGAAGTTTTAAAGAAGAGATTGGACAACATTTGTTTGAAATGGTATAGGGCTTCCTGCCTGAGCAGTGGGTTGGACTAGAAGACCTCCAAGGTCCCTTCCAACTCTGTTATTCTGTTATTATTCTGTTATTGAGTGTCCTTTAGCTTTGAATAAGTAAGATGTTGTATTGTAGAGTGCTCCAATTCAAGTTTCCAGTCGGGCCTTGATTGAACACAGAAGAAGACCAAGAGCCATACACCTCCAAAGTAACTCTTTTTGGGATGAATTTTTAATGAAAAGTTGGTTTAAATGTCTTCAGAATAAAAGTTGAGGTAACCATGTAGCACAAATTACTCCTGTTAAGTTTCCCTCTATGTCTATAAAAGATGCTGGATCTTTGACTTTTTGTATCTGTTGATCCTAGTCCTATTTTTATTTTTGAGCATTGATGGTGCTGTGTGTGTAATTAAAGGCTCTGAAGAATTGTCATTACCTAAGTTATTTGTGGGAGGACATGAGATTGGTTTGTGTAAGAATGTGAAACCAGAGGACAGAGACGACAAAACCCAGAAATCTTGGCACCAAGATCCCTTTGGGAGGTGCATAAGAAGGAACCAAGTTCTTAAGAATTAAAGGAGAAATATCACCCCCAAAAAATAGACCAAGAAGGGAATGTACCCCCTCATACTGCTGACAGATATCAGCAGGCTTTGGGCGATAAAAAACCTACCACTTTTTGAATAGTTGGTGGCTGCCCTTCCTGGCAGTCTATTTGAGAAGGACATGGTTAAATGGGGATGAATGTATGACTATGTGAGAGACTGTAATTAGGAAAGTTTTGTTAAATTCTTTGGGTCTCTACAAATTTCATCAGAATCTGAGGTTCCTTAGTGTTTGGTTGAATAGCAATAGTATTTAGACTTATATACCGCTTCACAGTGCTTTACAGCCCTCTTTAAGCCATTTTACAGCCTATTGCCCCCAACAATCTGGGTCCTCATTTTACCAACCTTGGAAGGATGGAAGGCTGAGTCAACTTTGAACCGGTCAGGATCGAACTCCTGGAGTAAGCAGTGAGTTAGCCCTCAGTACTGCATTCTAACCACTGCACCACCACAGCTCTTCAACTGAAAGTGATTTGCATGTGCTCTTAATTACTTCCTGGCTGTCAACCAGGTTGTGTGTCTCATATCCTCTAGCCATACTCATCTGGAAAACCCAGGCGGAGAGCAAGGAGAGCTGTGAGATCTATGTGCCTCCGGGCTTTGTATCCATGACCATAAATCAAATCTGAGACCACATGCTATTAAGTGCCATTTTCACTGTACAATAATTCTACTGGAGACAAGAGAAATTATCCTGCATTTTTCCTATCAGTTTTTATTCCTATTGATAAACATTTTAAACAAAATATTTAAAGGGGAAATAGATTTTCCTAATATTACTATCAACCCCTTTCATCTAGGAAACTAGGAAAGCAAGAAGTTCATGGATTCAAAGTAGACAGGTTTATTGCAAAGAAAAGGAGTTTGGTTTGCAAACTGGATATACATATATTGGCCCTCATTTGTCCATGAATCAGGGGTGAAATCCAGCAGGTTCTGACAGGTTCTGGAGAACCGGTAGCGGAAATTTTGAGTAGTTTGGAGAATGAGCAAATACCACCTCTGGCTGGCCCCAGAGTGGGGTGGGAATGGAGATTTTGCAATATCCTTCCCCTGCCACGCCCACCAAGCCACACCATGCCCACCAAGCCATGCCCACAGAACCAGTAGTAAAAAAATTTGGATTTCAGCACTGTCATGAATATATTAAGATGTGACTCCTCAATATATACTCCTGCTCCCCTTGATCATTTTTCTGACTGAATCTTAGTTTAATAGGGAGAATGCAAATCGCTTATTTGATGCCCCCCCAAAAGATCCAACTGTTCTATTTTTTTTTTTATTTATTTATTTTGTAGTACTTGGAAATGTCAATTTTCACTCGCAGGCCCAGAAAATTGTATCACATTCTTGTGAGGCAAGAATTCTTGCATTTACTTAAGTAACAAGTGGCTAAGATTATATGTAAACATTCCGGTCTTCCCTGCAGAATCATTTCTCCTACAGACTGTAGCTTCCCTGGTATCCACATTGCCATTAAATCCCAAGGGAAGACATCAGAAGCAAATCTTCCTATTGAAGTTTTTTTTTCCCCAAGAAAGAGTCCTGCCCTCGATAAATCATGGAACACTTTCTGCTTCTCGTTTATGTATTTGGAGAATCATACACTGAACATCTCTGCCAGCAGATTGGAGGGAAAAAAATTCAAAATGTCATTTGTACCCAGTTATAATTGATTCCTGGTATCTGAGCTTGCAATGCTTTGTAGCTCAGAAAGGCAGCAAAAAATGATCTCTTCTAGAACTTACTGTTGCCATCTCAGCTTTTCCTGTCAAGGGCGAAGGATGAGCAGCTGTGTTTTATGTCCAATAATTCAAGGCACATGTTATATCTGGGCATGGAATGATTGTGGAATTGCTATGGAAACAGGTCTTCCTTTCAGTTCAGAGTTTGAATAGAAATCATGTCACCCGGATTCCGTAGAGAGTGCAACCTTCACATCTAAAAGCTGATGCTACTTGGAAATCATTGTGCATCTCTCTTGCCCTATATTTATTTGGAAACATTTCCAGGTCTCCTTCTGTCCTTATTTACATACTATTTGATAGTATCATCGCCGATAATTCCCTGGAAACACGCACACACATACACACAGCCTGTTTTACGGTGACCAAAGGAACTGTTGCCTTTTGGCATGTTTACTGAGCGAGCAGGCTGTCCGACGATCTCCCATTTTAAATCACATAATTAAGTTTATCTATACAAAGGGTGTTGTGGCCCACCAGCGGCCAGTAGAGCTGGCAGCAGATTCAGACAGTGAGGAGATTGGGGTGGAACATGGGCCAGTCCTGGAGTCTGGGGGAGGCTTGGATGAGGGCTCTGAGAGGGGGCCATGGCCATTTGGTAGTTATTTACTGCCTCTGGAGCCTCCTGACATTAGCGAGGCAGAAAAACAGCTGGAGCCTGTTCCCAGTGTGTGAATGCACAGAGCTGCCAGAAGACAAGAACAATTAAGAAAACAGGGTCGACTTGGGAGTAAGGCTTGGAGATGAATGCCCCCTCCCATAAGACATAAAAGAGGAGTGAACGGGACGTGAACTTTTGCAGGAAGCAATTAGTTCATCTGGTCAGTTCAAGCTTTGGAAAGTTCTGTTTGACTCTGTGCTAAGTTTAGCCTTGCCCTGCATTTGGCAATTAGTTCTCTGGCAGCATTCTAAGGGAGATAAGGTGGGTGTTTATAAACATTCCCCTGAAAGACTGTTTGTGAAGCCTTGTGGACTGTGAATGACAATAATTCACAGCCGTATGAATAAAAGAGGTTTGCCGGGACTAAGATTGTGCTTTATGCTTTCTAAGGAAGCCTAGGTCAGAACAGTGGGCTTGCTCCCCAATCAAAAAGATAAGACTCACTTGTTTAGCATCAGGGCACAATGCAGGAAGATGCCTCTTCTTTTACTGCCCAAGAATTGGCAGAGCTGGGGAAGAACCCATAGATAATTTTCAGAAGAACCAATAGAAAATCTGCATCGTGATTTTATTAGATATATTTGATGATTTTAATGCTTTTATGTTTTAAGTTGCCCAGAGTTGCTTTGAAATGAGATGGGTGGCAAATAAGTTTCATAATAGAATAGAATAGAATTTTTTTTTATTGGCCAAGTGAGATTGGACACACAAGGAATTTGTCTTGGTGGATACGCTCTCAGTGTACATAAAAGAAAAGATATGTTCATCAAGAATCATAAGGTATAACACTTAATGATAGTCAGGGTACAAATAAGCAATCAGGAAACAATATCAATATAAATCGTAAGTATACAAACAACAAAGTTACAATCATACAGTTATAAGGGGAAGGAGATGGGTAATGGGAACAATGAGATGATTAATAGTAGTGCAGACTTAGCAAATAGTTTGACAGTGTTGAGGGAATTATTTGTTTAGCAGAGTGATGGTGTTTGGGAAAAAAAACTGTTCTTGTATCTAGTTGTTCTGGTGTGCAGTGCTTTATAGCATCGTTTTGAGGGTAGAAGTTGAAACAGTTTATGTCCAGAATGTGAGGGGTCTGTAAATATTTTCACAGCCCTTTTTGACTTGTGCAGTATACAGGTCCTCAATGGAAGGCAGGTTGGTAGCCATTGCTTTTTCTGCAGTTCTAATTATCCTCTGAAGTCTGTGTCTGTCTTGTTGAGTTGCAGAACCAAACCAGACAGTTATAGAGATGCAGATGACAGACTCAATAATTCCTCTGTAGAACTGTATCAGCAGCTCCTTGGGCAGTTTGAGTTTTCTGAGTTGATGTAAAAAGAACATTCTTTGTTGTGCTTTTTTGATGACGTTTTTGATGTTAGGTGTCCATTTTAGGTCTTGAGATATGGTAGAACCTAGAAATATGAAGGTCTCTACTATTGATACTGTGTTGTCTAGTATTCTAAGAGGTGGAAGTATGGAAGAGTTTCTCCTAAAGTCTACCATCACTTCTACAGTTTTGAGTGTGTTCAGTTCCAGATTGTTCCGGTCGCACCATGAGGCTAGTTGTTCAACCTCCCGTCTGTATGTGGATTCATCATTGTCTCAGATGAGACCGATCATTGTTGTGTCATCTGCAAACTTCAGTAGTTTAACAGATGGATTGTTAGAGATGCAGTCATTGATATACAGAGAGAAGAGAAATGGGGAGAGCACATAGCCTTGGGGGCCCCCCCGTGCTAATTGTACAGGTATCTGATGTGATTCTGCTTAGCTTCACCTGCTGCTTCCTGTTTGTTAGGAAGCTTATGATCCACTTACAAGTGTGTTCAGGTACCTGTAGCTGGTTTAGCTTAATTAAAAAATAAAATAAAATTTAAAAAATTAAAACAGAGCTGGGAAAAGCATTGGCAGGGTTATTTTACTTGTGCTAATGATTTTCTCAAAGTACTGAGGGCCACTGCATTCCCCAGAAGGCTCAGCATTGTTGCTCTAAGGTAGAGGTGTCAAACTCAAGGCCCAGGGGCCAGATCCGGCCCGCAGGTGCTTAGATCTGGCCCGTGGGGCCACCCTGAAAACAGCGAAGGACTGGCCCGTGGTGCCTCTGCCACCGAAAATGGAGCTCCGTTTTCACTGGCAGAGGGTTGCAGGAAGGGGTCGCAGCCAAAAATGGAGCTCAGAAAACCGTTTTTTCTGGCAGAGCACTCAGGCCACCACAAATGATGTCAAGATGGCCATGCCCACCCTGGCCATGTCCCCACATGACCCTGAGGTAAAAGACAACCCTGATGCGGCCCTCAATGAAATCGAGTTTGACACCCCTGCTCTAAGGCTTTCTCTGTTTCACTTCATCTTACTAGCAAGCATGGCAGAAGTACAGGATTTTCTGTGGGGGCAGGGGATGGGGGTGGGGAGGGTTGAGTGTGTGTGTGTGTGTGTGTCCAAAAGGACAGGTTGATAGCCACATCAGTGCAATCCAACCCTCTGCCTTTTGTGTCTGTATCTTCAGGGTCCCATGCAGATCGAAAGGAGTGGGGCTTCTGTTGCATTGCTGTGAGCACCATCTTGCTTTATCTGACGTGCTTCTGTTCAGATGTGCTATATCTGTGCATCTGTGGTGTGTGTGTGTGTGTGTGTGTGTGTGTGTGTGTGTGTGTGTGTACATGGACATGCAGAGGCAGTCTTCTAGCAGATCTCCTGAAGTGGGATTTTCCTGGCAAGTTTTATGCTTTAAAGAGAGGTGTTTTCAAAGAAAAACATCTAGCTTGCCAAAGGAATTGTGGAAAAGAGGTCTCCATTTTATGTGCAAGACTCAATAAACACCGCATGTTCTTTGCAAAATCATGTGATCAAGGCATAAAGTAGGATGGTAAGTCATGATCCTCATACCATTGGCAAACTTGGCATAATTGTTTGTTTGTTTGTTTATTTATTTAAAATTTTATATGGCTACCCAACTCAATCATGGTGACTCCAGGCAACTTACAAAGATAAAACCTCAGTATAAGAATCAACAAAACCCTATATCTCATGTGACAACTATCATATGATTTTATGGTTTCAAGATACCCTAGAATAGATTTATCAAAATAATTGTTGCCATTTTTTTAAGAATGGGGAGGGTGTCAGATTAAAAGATAACTTGCAAAAGCTTAAGACACTCAATGTTTTGCCCAGGCACCCAGAAAATCAAGTATTTTAATCCCCTCCAGCTCTTGGAAGCCAATCTATTGTATCTAATTAGCTTCCAAGAATATTTTCATTCTTTCACACTTTTTAAAATTGTTCGCATAAACTTGATGAACAATATTTCTTGATGAAAAATAGCAGGGATGGTTCTAGGTTAGGCTATCATTAATCACTTTAAATCACTTAGCTGATCAAAATCCACTTTTATTAATATGTGTGGTATTCTTCCCTTCTCTCTTGCTCACCTTTTGAATGAAAGATGGAGCACAAAATAGGGTTTTAAAAAATCCTTGTTGACTAATTATGAATAATGTATTTCACATGTTGTGGGTGATGGTGATGTAGGAGGGCAGCCACTGAGTGGGAAGCCATTATGGTACCAAACTAAAGGTTTCTCATCACAGTTTGAGAAAACAGAAAATGGCTGAATCTAGCACAAGACGCACCAGTCAGGTTTTTTAAAAAGAGAATGTTCCACAGGGAGCATGCCTTTACTACAAAGATCCTCATTTGTCTTACAACCTGCTTGACCTCATCTGACAAAGGGATATAAAAACTTAAGTTTAAAGAAGTACACACATATAAGAGGAGTTGTAATTTATTTATTCTGGTTAAACCGTCTTTAAAATGCCACAACACAGTAGCTGGAAAGCAACTTAAGGATCGTGGCATTGTCTCTTGAAATTCTGGCAATTTGGTCTCATTTTCCAAATGGGGACAAATCTTTGCAGAATATATTTCCTAATGCTACTATTTCATCAAACCTTTATTTCTATTCTACCACTCCATCGCAAAATGTTGCCCAAGGCAATAATGCAATATATGATGCTCAGCTGAAATTCTGTGATTCTTCCCATATCACTGCACCCGACTGCGTAAAAATTGATGGTTAACGATTATGATATGGAACTTTCAAATGTTCTGCTAAAAATTGCTGTTTGATTCAATACAGCTGAAATAACACAAGACAGTTTACAATGACAATTTCAGACTTTTGAAATATATACCGAATGTACGTCTGCCTGAAAGAAGATAGCCTACATTAGCACAACAAACTTTAAACAGTTTTAATAGGCATTTCCAGGAAAACAAGACAGTATTAACAGTAGGTGATAAGAAAAGCATAAAACACCCTGACTCTTGAGGATTTGAAAAGCTATCCCTGAATGTTCAACTTGTTTTTATGGATTTTTTCCCCTCTGCCAGGCCCTCTTGTTAGCTTAAAAGTATTTTTAAAGGAGATACTTGCAAGCAAACGCTAAAAAGAATTTGTGGTATGGGGAATGAGAAAGGGTACATGCAGGGGTGGGCTGTTGGGGGTTCGCAGGGGTTCGGGAGAATCTCTAGCTAAGATTCTGTGCAGTTTGGAGAATCCCCAAATCCCACTCCTGGCTGGCCCCGCCCACCCCACCCCACCCCTCCCAGGAGTCCCCACGTGGCCCATTTTGGATGCAGGTAAGTGCAGGGTGTGCACGGAGGCTCGGGGGAGGGTGAAAAATGGGCCTACCGAAAGTTCAGGAAGTTCAAGCAGGAGACTTATACTAGGAATTCGAACTGCTGACCTTTCTGATCGACAAGCTCAGCATCTTAGCCACTGTATATAACAACACCATAGCATTTTTAAAACCATTGCTTGACTTGTAGGTTGGCACAATTTCTGTAATAATGAGGTTTAGCCAAGAAGATTCAAAGCATCTTCATTCCTATTTTTTCTTAGGACTGGGCGGAAGAAAGATAATCTGGCTAGAAGAATTAAGATCTACCCAGTGGGCAGCCAGGAAACTCACCTGATTAGTGCCAGTTAATTCAGATTTTTTTTTTTATTTTTTTTTTTTACTGGAGAATCCTTGGAAAAATAAATTAGCCAGGGAAGTTATAAATTATCCTCTTCTACTTCTTGGCCTGTAGCATGAGCAATATGAGAAATTATTTTAGTCCTTGAGACCTTTGTATTGCTTTATTTTTCTGCTGTTGAATTTATATAAAACTGAGTTTTATACTGGGTTTATTCTTGTTTTATTTGGTTGGTTGCCATTGGAAGTATTATTTTCGTTGTGTTTTTATTCATACTGATTATGCCATCTTGAGACGTTCAGTTCCTAAGTAGTTTAAAAAGGAAAATAAAAAAGTTAATAAGTAAATATATCCCATCTACTTTAAGGGAATCTAAATTAAATTAATTTGATCCATTCTTATGAATTTTTACAACATAAACTTTCATCATAACAAGCAACAAGCATAACAAGCATTTCATTAAATGTGTGACATGTTGTCCACAGATGGCACATTAATCTAAGAAAACATGGAGTCAGAAAAATGGTATAATCAAATATGTACAAACTGTACAGTATCTGTATTTCTGGTGGGGTTGGGTTATAAGCAACCAGGGCAGATCTAGAATTGCTGCAAATAGGGAGTTTAGGAGCTATTATTGGTAATAATACAGCTGGAACTACATGGAAAAATTGGAGTAAAAAATAGAAAAAAAAACTTGTTTGGTGATCCATTTTTAGGTAAATACAAATTGGCATTTTCTGCCTTTTGGATTTGACTCCTCTCATCCGATCCTGCTTTTTACTAAGACTTCTGAAAGTTGGCCACTGATTTTCACTTAGAAGAAATGCATCCAAGCCTAGACTTTCTCCAGCTGGCTTCAAAATTTAGGTTCAGCCTACAAGAGATATCCCTATTCCAGCAGATATTTTGGCCTATGACCTTTTAGTCACTGGTCTTTGGGGATGAAAATAATGGAAGTTGTAATTTAACATATACAGTATGTGGATTCTTTACAATACAGGTAGTTCTCGACTTAGGGCCACAATTGAGCCCAAAATTTGTTGCTAAGCAAGACAGTTGTTAAGTGAATTTGCCCCATTTTACATGTTTCTTGCCACAGTTGTTAAGTGAATCACTGCACTGGTTAAGTTAATAACATGGTTGTTAAGTGAATCTGGCTTCCCCATTGACTTTGCTTGTCAAAAGATTTCAAAAGGTGACCACACGACCCCGGGACACTGAAACCGTCATAAATATGAGTCAGTTGCCAAGTATCCAAATTTTGATCACATGATCATGGGGATGCTGTGATGGTTGTGTGAAAAACAGTCTTAAGTCACTTTTTTCAGTGATGTTGTAACTTTGAACAGTCACTAAATGAACTGTTGTAAGTCAAAGGTAAAGGGTTGTACCTGTAAAAGGTTCCTAGCTGAGTCGCTTGTCCAAAGTCGCTTTTATGGTCATGTGCCAGTATGATTATATGCTGAGATGCACGGAACACTGTTAACCTTCCCAACGAAATGGTACCTATTTATTTACTTGCATTTACCTGCTTTCAAACTGCTAGGTTGGCAGGAGCTGTGGGAAGTAAAGGGAGCTCACCCCATCACACAGCGCTCAGGCCTTGAACCAGGGCTATCTGACAAGCTCAATGTCTTTAACCACTGAGCCATCATGCCTCCCTCCTAAAGGTTCCCCTCTCACAGATGTGCTAGTTGTTCCCGACTCTAGGGGGAGGTGCTCATCTACGTTTCAAAGCCAAAGAGTCAGCGCTGTCTGAAGATGTCTCTGTGGTCATGTGGCTGGCATGACTTAACGCCAAAGGTGCACGGAACACTGTTACCTTCCTACCAAAGGTGGTCCTTATTTTTCTACTTGCATTTTTTACATGCTTTCTAACTGCTAGGTTGGCAGAAGCTGGGACAAGTAATGGGAGTTCACCCTGTTACGCGGCACTAGGGATTCGAACCACTGAACTGCTGACCTTTCAATCGACAAGCTCAGCATCTTAGCCACTGAGCCACCGCGTCCCATGCCACCGCGTCCCAGTTATGTTAGTTGCCTTTACATCCTCTTTTCTCTTCTGTGTCTTGCTAATTAAAAACCCTGAACACACAGATTCCTAGCAACCGCATACTTTTCTTGCTTTTCACGGCAAACCTTTACCAGTTTCTACTAGTTTTCATCTTTTATTTAATATCTCTTCAATTGTATTGTAGCCCTCTGGAGTGCAATATTAATGCGGATCCATAAATCATGGTAGCTAAAGTGCAATGGTTTGGTTTAGATAGGATTCAAATGAAAATCAAATAATCCATAATATGCATCAATTCAGGGTACGAATCCAATGAATTATCTGTTGGTGGACTGAGATGGACCTGGAAAGGGATAATATTGTTCCTTAGACTGCAAATTGTGGCATCCAGATATTGCTGAACTACAACAACAATTTGCAATGTGCCTCACTTCACAGCTGTATTTCTGAATCTGAAGTCCCATAAATTGCCTATAAAGTCTATTCCATTTCTTCCATAAAAGTTGCCACCAAGGATCAAAGAACCCAAACCATTCAAAGGATCTCAGTGCATAGCTGAATGGATGCTAAACATCTTAATTCTACGATGCAAGACTGTTATTTGTGCAAAAATGGAAAGACGAAATACCCACAACGGAGGAATGGTTGTTGAAGATGGCAGAACTATCAGAGATGGCAAGATTAACTTGCTTATTTACAAAAAGCTGAACTACTACATTTACCAATGACCCTTTATGGACTTTCCGCTGAAGAAAAATGAACTTGTGATTTATGGGTCTGAAGATTAGAATAGGTAGCTTATGGAAAGAAAGAAAAAATGATGTAACTTTTGAGAGCGGGAACAAAATATCAATGTATTTATAACTGCTATCAAGAAGCTCAGAAGTGGCTTATAAGAACTGTGGTGGTGCAGTGGTTATAATGCAGTATTGCAGGCTAACTCTGCCCACAACCTGGAGTTCGATCCTGACCGGCTCAAGGTTGACTCAGTCTTCCATCTCTTTGAGATTGGCAAAATGAGGACCCAGATTGTTGGGGGCAATATGCTGATTCTGTAAATCACCCAGAGAGGGCTCTAAAGCACTATGAAGCAGTATATTGCTCTTGCTAGTATTTTTAGTCCTTTTCTTTTCTTTTTTCACTATTTACTCCTTGACTTCATTATCTTTATTTTCTTTTATGATTTTTGCTTTGTTAAAAATTTCTTCAGAAAAAATTATTTGAAAACATGACAATTTTAATTCTGCTAGCAAATAAATGTTGGAATAACTGGTACCTTATATATTATCTTCAATCTCAAAAGAGATGGTATCAACTTATCCCTCTTTTTTCTCTTTTTCTAAAATTTGCTTGGCTTGCCATACCTGAAATTTGCTGAGTGTAAAACTGAATTGACTCCCTTATTTGGATATTTACATACACCCACAAAAGCCATGAATATCTATTTCATTCAGGATTAACTTCATAGCTCTTTCTTTAATATCCATTCATTTTATTTCTTCACTCACCAACAAATGAATTGTAATGGCTCTTAATATTTGAGCCAAAACAATGTTTTTTTCTTCAAAAAACCTTGACATCTTATTCATAGTTTGCTGTCCTGTTGATAATGGTTCCTGGCAGTGGTGGGTTGCCCCCGGTTCGTACCGGTTCTATAGAACCGGTAGTAAAACTGGTGGGAAGCTCCGCCCACTGACCCTGATGTCATGAAAATGCTTCTGCATGCAGCCCCATTGTGAACCGGTAGTAAAGGTAAGTAGAACCCACCCCTGCTTCCTGGGTGGTTACATCAGTTATGCAAATCTTTAGTGTGTTCCAGCTTTTAATTAACGAGTTGTCCATCCTTGCAGTTGACTCATGCACACCAGTGGGAGTGTTTGTGTTAATCTAACTCATACCGTATGTGTGTATGGGTGCACACTGCACAAGCATGACCTACATATATGAAATCAATATTGTTTCATTAAACCATCACTGCTGGCTCTACTCAAATTGCCCTTAATTTCTCTATTTACTGTTTGAATTTTAAACTTAATTCTCTCTTAGGGGCTGTGAGAACGAGAAATCGATGGGAACCTATCACTTACTGACATAAGAGGGACTTCTGTGCCACACTCAGGGAAAGTTGTAAATTATTCAGAATTATTTATTCTCTCTGGCAGGGATGGGCTGATGAAAATGGCATGTGATGATTCCCTAAGAGTCAGTGTTTTATTTGGGTAGCCATCACTAAAAAGAAAGAATGAATCTTCCCTATTATCTTCCTTTTAAAGCTTACTGCCCCATGTTTTTTTCTATGAATAGTTCTGACATTCATCCAAGGTGGGTTTCTACTGATTCGCTCCAGTTCGGGTGAACCGGTAGTGGTGGCGGTGGGAGACTCCGCCCACCTGCCTGGACGTCATCATGGATGCTCTGCGCATGCTCCCAGTTCTGAACCAATAGTGAAGTTAGTGGAACCCACTACTGGTGGGTATGTATTTATGTAGACTGACCTGAACAACGTCTTAATGTCATAGAGTTCCTTTTTAGTGTGCTAATCAACCAGCCAGCTATGCCTTTTCCAGACTATATCATTGTGTTGCTGCTTCCCTTTCCCATTTTCAACTTTTATCCCATAACAGCCACTTCCCATTTTGTGGGTGCTAAGCTTTTTCAGGGCTTTTTATTCTTTCTCTGTCTCTGTCTCCCTATCTCTATCTGCAAACCTCAGGGCTGTTTAATGTACTACTTGTCACTCAGTAGGCTTGTTGAATAGATTGCACCCGAGTCTGCCAAAAATTATAGCCCTATTTGATGATGTTAGTAAATTGTCTTAAATTAATAATCTGCTTTAACTTTCACAGAGAGATTGTTACTACATTTGAAGGCAGCAGGCCAGTCCAGGGGGCCGTGGCAAAGATGTTCATCAGCTGAGGGAAATGTGTAGAAGAGGGCTTAAGCCAGAGGTCTCCAAACTTGGCAGCTTTAAGACTTGTGGACTTCAACGCGCAGAATTCTCCAGCCAGCTATGATCAAATAATCTAATTCTAATTCTCATCTCATTTTCTAGGCACCATGGAAAGGTTTTTATTTACAAATGGTGGATTCCATTGATGCTCTCTCATCAGATTACTGATCTTGACAAGCTAAGCATGCTTGGATCTAATTAGTACTTAGATAGATTAGGAAAGAGGGAAAGCCCTGCAGATGGAGGCAATGACTACAACCTCCATATTCCTGCCAAGAAAACTACACGCAATGTCTCTCCGAAATCCCCAGAAGTTTAGCTCAACTTGATGGAAGCATGATCACTTTTGATGATTTGCAGACTTGGTTCAGCCCATTTTAAACAGAGTTTATGGAATTGTAAGCCACTGGTTCAGGGGTGTTGAACTCACATCGTCGCAGCGGCATCACCAGTGGTGGGTTCCTCCCGGTTCGGTCTGGTTTGGCCGAGCCGGTAGCGGTGACGATATGACGTCACCGAACCGGTTCTCCGCCCCCTGCCCTTCCACCCCCACCCACGTTATTCTTACCTTTTATTTGGTCCCACCCCCAATCTATTGCTGCCTCCTGAGTCCCAGCTGATGACTAGAGGGAAAAAAAACTGTTTAAACTCTTGCTGCGGGGCTTCAAAGGGCCGCCCTACAGCTGATCAGTGTTAAAAGCAAATAAATGAGTCGGGTCGTAAGTGTGAGGACTGGTCGTAAGTACGAGGACCTTCCAGAAATGACTCTGACCAGCTAGCCATGCCCACCTAGTCACATGACCTCCAAGCCACACCCACAAAATAAGCCACGCCCACAGAATCGGTAGTAAAAAAATTTAGAATCCACCCCTGGGCATCACATGATGCCGTGACTCCCCCCCCCCACCTTCACTAAACAATGCATGGCCAGCACATGATGCATACGACCTGCAGGCCATGAGTTTAACACCCCTGCCTTAGTCGATTCTTAAAATTATCATGCAGTGATAGGAATGTTTTCAATAAATATGTAAATGATAACTTCTAAGTAACGAATTTATGGCATGTTACATAATGAGGCCAGCTAACATATCCTTTGACTGGATGGCAATATGCTTTATTATCTCTCAGGCTGAAAGGATGACATTTGATAAAAGTATGTTAAGCAATTTTATGTACATCAGTATTGGAGAAAGAATTAATGGGGTGTGGGTGCTAGAATTCTAATTTAACGAAGAAGATTTGAGTGGGAGGTAAAATTAAAAAAAACAGCATTGAATGGGACAGATGATATTTTCCTTTGTGCAACTTGTTACTTGTTGGTTAATATCAATGGATTGTAGTATATCTTAACTGCTGTCTGTACTTAATCTCTGTTTTTAATTGTGTCTAAACCATTTTAATTCTCTTTATGATTATTTCCACCACCCATAGTCACTAGTTTGAGATGTGCGACTATACAAATTGAATAAATACCTGAAAAATAAAAATAAAAATCCCGCTTTCAAACAGGACACATATATAGGCAGATTAAGATATGAAAACATATTTTCAGTAGGACGTGTTAAGCTGCCCTGACAGCTAATACCAAAAGTTAAGAACAGATCCCAAATCTCCTGGAGAACCATTTCTTCCAAAGTGAGAAGATTCTGTCATTTCTAAGTCTAAAATTTATGGCATATATATATTTGGACAAAGCTATCATTTAGCTCCTAGGTGAGCAAGGTCATTGGAGATATTCTGAAATTGTAGCCAATTGGAAATGAAAGATTACTGGCTGTGTAGCCATATGTTATATCTGATTTCTTTTAAGACATGAGACCAGGGTATCTTATAGAGTTTGCTATTCAGACCTCTTCGCCTTTTGCAAAAAGAAAACACATTTATTGGTAGCTGATAAATTCCTTTCAAAGAGAAGAGTTAACTTAGATAATTGAGTCTGTTTTGTTGTTTAACATTGAACAAGTCATCTTTTGTGGATACCTACCTAGAGTATTTCTTTTTTAAGGGTGCCCCATCTTTTTCAGCATCCAAAGGCCAGTCTGTTGTTTGTTTGTTTTTTGTCCAATAAGAGTTGTGTGCTTTATTCCAGTTCACTGATAAGCATTGTTTAGAAGGGCTCTATCTGACCTTCAGAACTGTAACCTGCCTAGAAACCTAGACAATGCAAGTTTGACACCCCTGAACCAGGGGCTTACAATTCCGTAAACTCTGTTTAAAATGGGCTGAACCAAGTCTGCAAATCATCAAAAAATGATCATCCTTCCATCTAGTTGAGCTCAACTTCTGATGATTTCAGAGAGACATTCCGTGCAGTGGTGGGTTTCAATTTTTATTAATTACCGGTTCTGTGGGTGTGGCTTGGTGGGCGTGGCATGGCTTGGTGGGCGTGGCATGGCTTGGTGGGCGTGGCAGGGGAAGTATACTGTAAAATCTCCATTCCCACCCCACTCCAGGGGAAGGTTACTGCAAAATCCCCATTTCCCCCCAATCAGCTAGGACTTGGGAGGCAGGGAATAGATGGGGGCAGGGCCAGTCAGAATTTTTACTACCGGTTCTCTGAACTACTTAAAATTTCCACTACTGGTTCTCCAGAACTGGTCAGAACCTGTTGAAACCCACCTCTGATTCCATGTAGTTTTCTTGGCTGGAATATGGAGGTTGTAATCATTGCCTGCATCTGCAGGGCTTTCCCCCTTTCCTAATCTATCTAAGTACTAACTCGATCCAAGCATGCTTAGCTTGTCAGGATCAGTAATCTGCTGAGAGACCATCAATAGGATCCACCATTTGTAAATAAAAACCTTTCCATGGTGCCTAGAAAATGAGATGAGAATTAGAATTAGATTATTTGATCAGAAAGCAGATATTGAGAAATGCAATAGTAAACTCCAGAAAGCCATCTTTGGGAAGGACTGGTGCAATGGGGCATCTGCCATAGGTGACATATTCTGTGGAGTAAAAGTGGAGTTCAGATGGTCACTTGTTTAGAAGCGCTCTATATGACGTCCAGAACTGTAACTTGCCTAGAAATTTAGTACCCAGAAATGGCCAGTTCCATGTAAAGTTGCCTGATCAGCCTCAACAAAAAACATCTTCTGTTCTACCACCCTTGAGTTGAAGCAAATGAAACCCAGGGACAGAATTTGGTTAGAGTCCCCTCCTCCATGTCAAAAACATGTTAGTTATTCTCTGAGTTAGCATTTTTTTAAATTTGTGATTTGCTTTACATTGAAATTTTAGCAGTTGTCCTTGTGACATGTTTTATTGCTTTGTTGCTTCTCTTCATGTTTGGCTCCCAGGCACATTCTTCTAGTGCAATGGCTTATGGGGCTGTTGGGAAAGAAAATTTAAAGCTACAGTAGCAGGCTGAAGTTTCTTGGCGCATTCTGGCACAATCCAAACCATAATAAAGGTGTCAGAGGTGAGCTAACCATTATTCTGGAAAGCCAGAGCTATGAGATTAGGGGAGGGGGTTGTGGATGAGCCAAAATGCCAGGATTAGATTAAGCCTAAATCAAGTCAAACTATTTGCTCAGTGAATGTCACAGTCTAAACAAGAGGCCATTTATAAAGGCTTTTCTCTTTAGTGCAGGGGTGTCAAAACTTGATTTCATTGAGGGCTGCATCAGGGTTGTGTTTGACCTCGGTGGGCCGGATATGGCCAAGGTGGGCATGGCCAGCTTGATGTCAGTCATGTCACCTGTGGTGGCCCAAATGCTCTGTCAGCAAAAATGGAGCTCCGGAGGCCTCCTGAGCTCTATTTTCATTGGCAGAGGGTTTCAGGAGGCTGTTGCAGCCGAAAATAGAGCTCAGGAGAGCCACACACAGTCCTCCCGAGTTCTGTTTTTTCTGGCAGAGGCACTGCGGGCCGATCCTTCGCTATTTCCAGGGCAGCCCCGTGGGTCAGATCTAAGCATCCCGCAGGCTGGATCCGGCCTGCAGGCCTTGAGTTTGATACCCCTGCTTTAGAAGGACCCATTAGGTGCCCTGTGTGGGTGGATCCAATTTATTAGGAACTGGCCCAGCTTCAGCTGACTTTGGCTGGTAAGTTTGGGTTAGTTTGGACTTGTTAAAACTTGGATGGTAGATCATTAGAAAATCTCAAGGCTACTACTATTACATACATTTTGGAAGCACATACTGAGGTGCTCCTGGATTGAAAGGATTAGCCAGTGATATCACTGTTTCCCAGGGGATGCCCTTGTATTTTCCCACTGATGTGGTACCTATTTATCTACTTACATTTGCATGATTTTGAACTGGTGTGTAATCAGGAGCTGGGACAAATCGATGGGCACTCATTCCATCATGCGGTTCATGCTCTTGGGTTTAGAACTGCCAAGCTGTCAATCTCTCAGTGGTCTAACTCAGTGTCCTAACCACATGAGCAATTGTGGCCACAACCTACTTCCTGAAGTAACAATATGGTATTTATACAAACATGTACATTGATTCAATCAATCAGATACCATTCAGACTCCTCTCTACTGAGAGTGTTATTCAAAAGTACAGAAGAAAACAATGATGCAGTTAAGTAATTTTGGAATCTGAAATTAATAGTCTTATACCCACCTCCCATTTAGATAGATGTATGTATCACTCCTATGTGGAGTCCGGAATTTTGACTCAAAATTTTCTCTCTCATTCCTCTGTCCTGCAAGAGGATACCATGGAGAAAGTTGCTAGCATGTCACTTCCACCTTTCTTTCCTTGTAGCATTCTTTTCATCTTAAGTTCATGACACAGCTAAGAGAGGCAGCAGAAAAGATTGAAGAAATCTTGAAGCAGCAGAAAATATTGAGCAAATTCCTGGAATGGATAAAAAAATATTTTTTCATTTTGGTGGAACAATAGAACAGTCTATGGAGATTCTCAATCATTCAGGTCATGGTTGCCCCAAAGATGCTTCCCCTCCCCCCAAATGAAACTGGATTTTCTTGGGGTTTTTTTCCCTTTTAAGATGTTTTTTTTCAGAATTCAGTTCAGTTCAGTTCAGTTCAGTTCAGTTCAGAAGTTCTGAACTGAAGAAACTTCTTGGATGAGAAGTGAAATGTTTTCAAAGAAAAAGCCCAAAGAAGTCCAAGTTGCGTTTTGGAAAAAAACACCTTTGGGACAATAGAACAGTAACATCAACTAAAAGTATATTAAATGAGAAGTACTAAGTAGACAGGGAGTTATTCTGCATTCTAGAGAGTTTTGGCTATAAGCCTGTGTGCCCAGAATTCTGGGAGTTGAAGTCCACAAGTCTTAAAGTTGCCAAGTTTGGAGACCCCTGTTTTAGGCAATAAATAATTTTATTTTCTCATGGAAGTTGTAGTCCCACACAAAGGAAGTGCAGACAGTTAAATTAACCTCTTTCTGAATTCCTTCATTAATTATTGAAAGTGAATTGTAAATCATTGCTCTTGTTTTGGTGGTAAAATTACAGAATAGGTCATCTAGATTTGGGGCCTATCCGAACAAACTACCTGGAATAAGGATCTCTTCAATCCAGTGGTGAAATGTAAAATTTGTTACTACCGGTTCTGTGGACGTGGCTTGGTGGGGGGTAATGTGACTAGATGGGCGTGGCCAACTTTTTTTTTTTTTTTTTACGTTTACTTTTATTTTTAAAACCATTTTTTTCTACAACCTCTTCGGCTGAAGAGGTTGTAAAAAAATGCTTTTAAAAGCCTCTGACGATCCCAGCTGAGTTGCCTGATCGGCAGAGGCTTTTTTTCTTTTAAAAACATTTTTTTCTACAACCTTTTCAGCTGAAGAGGTTGTAAAAAAAATGCTTTTAAAAGACTGACAATCAGGCAACTCAGCTGGGATTGTCAGAGGCTTTTAAAAGCATTTTTTCTACAAGCTCTTTGGCCGAAGAGGATGTAGAAAAAATGCTTTTAAAAGCCTCTGATGATCCTAGTTGAGCCGCGCGATCATCAGAGGCTTTTTTTTAACTTTTAAAAGCATTTTTTCGGCCGAAGGGGTTGTAGAAAAAATGCTTTTAAAAATTAAAAAAACAACCTCTGATGATTGCGCGGCTCAGCTGGGCATGGGGAGTGGGGGCAGGGATTTTTGCTACCGGTTCTCCGAACCACCCGCTGACATCGCTACCGGATCAGGCAATCCAGTCCAAATCGGGAGCATTTCACTCCTGCTTCAATCCTGAAAGAATAGACACATCCAGTATTAGCACCTGCAATTCGTGAATTAGGGAGGCAATTTTGGCTGTATGCAGGATGGGAGTATATTGTAGTTTTCAAATCAGGCAGCTCACTAGCATTCCAACTGATGGTGAACACTGTGTCAACCCTGAAGAGAACCTGGCTGAGGCAATCTTTGAGGCTTCATGGTTGCCACAAAATGGAGGGGGAGAAAGGGAGGGGGGAAATTTAGATAGCTCGGCTTTGCCATCAAAATAAAAAAGTTTCTTGTGGGAACCAAGGTCATTCCAACAGGTGGCTGAGAAGAGGAGAAGTGGAGTAACCAAGCAACCTGCTAGCACCATCATTGGGTAATGTGACTGATGACCTGAGGGGAAGGGGGAATTTTCTTTTTTTTAATTAGGTGAAAACCACGGAAACTTTCAGAGTCGATTTTCACTAGTTGTGCCAATATGATGTATCCAGTAAGTTGTTCTTTGAGGAATCTACCTGCCTCGGAGTTCTACTTTCGATGGGTGCATTACTTGGAACGTTGACATTAAACCAACTCTGAAACACTGTCGCTGTTTGTTCAAAATACTCCATTGTGAGTGAAATTTGATTGTGGGAGGGTAGAATGCAATTGCCACAAAAATGATAATTGAAGTCTCAAAAGATCTCTGGCAAGCTCTCAAAAATTGCTTGCTTAATGTTCAAAAAAAAAGATTAAAAGACAGGAAATGTTTTTGTCCCTGATTTCTCCCTATATTAGCGGCACATTTTAACAACTGGCACGGTCGTCTTATAATCCCTGTCTATTTGTCTGCTGCTTGTGCTTTTGTTTGATCAAAAGAGCAATATGTTATTATTCTAGAGCCATTTCAATGATGGATTCCCAATAATAGAATATATTCCTGAGGCATCTTGGCTGGTCATAGCCTATCTCTATGAAAGAAAAAAGGTTAAAAGGTAGGAATTGGGGCATGGAGTGGAAAGACAGTGTTAGGGAAATGGCACAGGGGAGTTACTCTCATAGTTTAATGGCGGCAATAAGTCAAGTCCTTTAACTGCAGAGCAGGATCCAGAAAGCAAGATTCACATTGACTTCCTTTAATGAGCTTTAATGCCAAGAATTAGAGGTGGGAGTTAAGAATCTGGAAAACTGAGATAGGAGTCCTTCAATCCTCCTTTATTAATGACTTCATTCATGTGTGCGCTCTTAGAGTCTTTGGGATAATTTCTTTTTTCCAGGGTTGCATGTTGGGATAAAGAAACCATTTATTTGATAATGACCTCTCCCATCTGCTGATTGTTTGTGTCAAGGGATAATGCTTCCTTTCTCTTAACTCAGCACAATTTCATAATAGTGTTGTAGACATTGAAAAAGAGAAATTAAGTTAGCTCATTGTCCTCCAGGAGCTGGACTGGAAGTGAACAGGCTGTGAGACCTTCAGGCACAAAAGCCAGCTGGCTGTTTTTTGGGCAAGTCATCCTTTTTCAGGCTTCGGCAGAAATTATTGGCAAACTACTTCTGAAAAGTTGCCTAGAAAGCTGCATGGATCTGTCCTGGTCACCAGGAGTAAAGACTGACACCAAGAACTATAACAACAACAATCAAGAACTATAACAACAACAATATGCCTCCCATCTTTAACAACTTAGGTAGCAGGGGTGAAATTCAGCCGGTTCCTACCGGATCACTCAAACATTTGCGAACTGGCAGGGATGGGAAGTTAATTTCCCCCCTGTTAGGTAGGTCATGGCAGTTTCAGCCATGGAAAATACATAGTTGTTTCCTTAGGTGCTTTTGCAGGAGGCAACTGGTCTTTTCTTGTTTTTTCTTTGAAGATGTTTCGCTTCTCATCCAAGAAGCTTCTTCAGCTCTGACCAGCTGTCTGCAAGGAATATAAATCCTTCCATTCGCCATCATCCAGTCAGAGCTGAAGAAGCTTCTTGGATGAGAAGCGAAACATCTTCAAAGAAAAAACAAGAAAAGACCAGTTGCCTCCTGCAAAAGCACCTTTGGGACAACCATGACCTGGATGACTGAGAATCTCCATAGACTTATAGGTGTTTCCTAGTTTCTAGTATAATTAGTTTCTTCATATAGTTCATCCCAAAGATCAGTTGCTTCAAAAACATTTGAGATTCAAATTGAAAAGCACAAACAGGTTCTTGCTATGCTTTATTTTATTTTATTTGCTATTTATTAAATTTGTTTGCCATCCATCTAGCCACAAGGCAACTGAAGATTTTGTTAAAAAATCTTGCTGGCTGAATTCTATTGGAAGAAACCTCCTGCCACCTTCTTGGCTAGGCCAGTTATCTGGCTGACAGTTCAAATGATGTTATCATCAGGGGTGAAATCTACTTACCTTCCCCACCGGTTTGGAAGTGCATGGACCCTCTGTGCATGCGCAAACCCTTCTGTGCATGCGCAGAGGGTAAAAAACAGGTCACTTCCTGGTTAAAACCAGGAAGTAAAGACAACCAGGTGGGTGGGCGGAGTCTCGTGCTGCCGTCGCTACCGGTTCTCCGAACCACCCGCCACCATCAGCCAAACCGGTCCGAACCGGTAGTATTTCACCCATGGTTATCACCCTCCTTGTGCCTCAGGCATTACAATCACATAAGAAAAGTGATTTTGCATTTGAATCCACATGTACAAAAAAAAAGTCCATTCTGGTATTTTAATAATTGTGATAATAATATTAAATTTTTAAGGGGGAGGGGTGGAAACAAAAGATAGCTTCTTCTGTCCTTCAAGGCAAATTCTGAGCAAGCAACAAACTGGCCTACCCTAATATGGATGTCTCTAGACATGTTGAACAACTACTAATAAAAGAGAATATATGTACCGGTAGCTCAGGGTTGAACTGTGGAGTCCTTGGTGCTCTCTGAGCTTGGTTGTTTGCTTGCAGATGTTCACCGATGTTACATAATTGGATAGTGAGATATCTGCAAGCAAATAACCAAGCTCAGAGAGTACCAAGGACTCCACCCCATTCTGTCAACCAAATTATCCATGATTGTAGGCTGTACGGGCTAGAAATAATAGGTGTGTCAATCCAACACATGTAGAGAACTCCAGCATATGGGAGAGTGCTGGAAACAGTGGTAATATAGCTGAGCATCCAAAATCTTGTGCCCTTACTACTCCTGAACTTCAATTAGTTGAAAAATGAAATATAACTGATACTTAATGATACAATATATAATTTAAGTTTTATAGTAGTCTCAGCAATGCTTTAAAATAAGTGCCTGCTATTTGTCAGTTTTGTCATTAGCTTAGGCAGAAATCCTAGACCAAAAACCCTTCTTGAGGTCAAGGGCCCCAAACCAAGAGTAGAAGACGAATGTTCTCAAAGAGCTGCTTCTGACAGTGATAGCTATCATATTTTATAGTCATTGATAATCTTCCTCTTCATAAATTTGCCTAAAATTTCATTTAAAGTTCTCCAAGATGGCAGCTGTGATAGGAGATTGTATACTTTAACTAGGAAGCCTAAGGTTTCCCCTTAAATTTACATTGGTAGAAGGAACTACAGCAGGAACTGGAAATATTTTTCTCTCAAAATCTGTATCTCTTTGTGGTTTACCATTTCAACCATATATCAGAAATAGACATGGCTAAAGTTTGCTGTAAGTGGGACCAATGACTAGGAGGTGCACTGCCCCAACATGTACTTCTTAGTGCCTTTCCAACACCTATTTCACGGGTGTCAAACTCGCTGCATCACGTTGCTATCACATGACATATTGTGATGTTTTTTCCCTTCACGGAGCTGAGGTGAGCGTGCCCTGCGCGTGACGCATCTGGCCTGCAGGCCGCCAGTTTGACACCTCTGAACTATTCTCTCCCTCCCTCCTCCCCCCAGCTCTCTCTCTCTCGCACACACACTTTTTTCTTTAACAAGCGGGTTACTAGGGAGGGATAAATGGCCCTGATCTAATTTGAAGAAGCTTTTGTATAAAAGAATGAAGGCTGCCTACTTTTGTAGAGTAGCCACTTAGACAAATTAGATAATATAATGTATACAGAAATATAATACAACAGTCATCATATTTGGGAAGGCTATAATTTATTTTATTTATTTATTAAATTTATACACTACTCATTTCACCTAAATGACTCTTAAGTTAACTAATTGGATCTACTTAGTCTGTTGTTCAGTTTCTCAGTACTGATGGATACAGTAACTCCTTTCCTTTTGTGGATTTATATATATAGGTAAAGGTAAAGGTTCCCCTCGCACATATGTGCTAGTCGTTCCCAACTCTAGGGGGCGGTGCTCATCTCCGTTTCAAAGCCAAAGAGCCAGCGCTGTTTGAAGACATCTCCGTGGTCATGTGGCTGGCATGGCTAAACGCCAAAGGCACACGGAACGCTGTTACCTTCCCACCAAAGGTGGTCCCTATTTTTCTACTTGCATTTTTTACGTGCTTGCTAGGTTGGCAGAAGCTGGGACAAGTAACGGGAGCTCCCCCCGTTACACAGCACTAGGGATTGGAATCGCTGAACTGCCGACCTTTTGATTGACAAGCTTAGCATTTTAGCCACTGAGCCACCGTGTCCCTTAGGATATGTATGTGTGTATACACACACACACACACACACACACACACACACACACACACACACACAGGTTTTGGAATAGATAATCCTTCAGATTTAAAGAACATGCTTAGGTGCAAACTTGCATTTTAAATAGATTTATATGCCTCTTTTAATTGAACATTTGAAAGTTGCGTACCTAAATGCTCCCCATCCCTCTATTTCTCCCACAACAACAGTTCTATGAAGTTTTGTTTTGTTGCCCTAAAATCATCTAGCTGGCTTCACGCCTAGTGGAGCAACAGAACTCACAGTCTTTTGGTTTCTAGTCCAGCACCTTATCACGGCACTAAATTGGCTCTCAGTTTGACAACTGTCCTTTGTAAAGTAGCTACTGTAGGGCAAAGATTTTCAAAGCCTTTTCTGTTAAAGGCTCATCTGAGGTTTAGGTAATCACAGCTTCAGTCTAGCACTTCCTGTTAGTGCTTTGAAGTATACAATAGTGACATATTTTCTCCAATTGTTTTCTTTCTGTTCAAATTTCCTGGCCTGAATATGTGCAATTAATATTCTAAACACCCTGTGGCCTCTGTTCAAGTATTAATAATAATTTGGCATCTTAATTCCAGTGTGCTGGCAGAAGGCAAATCTTCGGAAAGGGAGGGCAGCTAGATTTTATTGGCACCCTGCTGCAGCTCATTGCAAACTCTTTCATCCATAATGAAAAAAATCTTATGAGCCTTGGCTTCCATCCTCTTTTAAATAATTCCACTTTTCATAGGTTAAAACTGGGAAGAAGCCCACAGTTTTTATCCCTCCTTCTAACCAGTGGTGGGATTCAAATAATTTAACAACCGGTTCTTTGCCCTAATGATTTCTTCCAACAACCAGTTCACCAAACTACTCAGAAAGTTAACAACCGGTTCTCCCGAAGTGGTGCGAACTGGCTGAATCCCACCTTCTAACCCTTCCATCAACAGTAAAGCTCCCTCTTTCTAAATCCACTGCCGCAGATCTTGTGCGTTAAAGATCACATGCATCCATTCCTTCTCCCTCCTCCCCCCTGCCCCCCCACTCTAAGATTGGTTAGTGATCCTGAAGAATGTCAGTGCAATCAACTCACATTAACAGTATCCAGCAAAACTTAGCTTCTTTCTACAAGAGCCTGCTCAGTCGTTAACATCATCTAGGAAGATTTTTGGCTTTTTTTAAAATAGTAATTTTATTTAAAAGACACAATTACAGCAATGCAACTAATGCAAAGTAAAAAGAAAAAAGAAGAAGAAAAAATAGAGCGTGCAGAAAAGGAAAAAAGAGAAATAAAAAAGAAACAAAATAACAAAGAAAAAGAAAATAAATGTATAAACAACTTTCCTCTTCATCACAAGTATAATCAATTTTAGTAATTTATCACCTTCTCTTACATTGCAACAAATGATCTATCCTTCCCATCTTATTCCATCTTTTATCTATAAACAAATTTTAAATTTTAATGATATTGGATTATTTTCAAGCAATTGCATTAAGTGGTCGAATACTGTTGAGCAGCTCCTGGAACAAAGACTCCATAACCACAAGGGACCTTGAAGGTCTTCTAATCCAACCCCCTACTCAAGTAAGAGCCCCTATACCAGTGATGGCTAACCTTTTCCGGACCGACTGCCCAAAGCGCCAAACCCCCAAAATGCAATGCGCGCGTGGTCCCTGTGCATGCACCCCGCCCCCACATGCGCCCCCGCCCCCCGTACATGCCCCACACGCATGTGCCTCACACGCATGGGCGGCAGAGTCCCGACGATTAGTTGGCTGGTGGGAGGTGCATGTGGATGCACAGTGGAGCTAAACTGTGGGCTCTTGTGCCTACAGAGAGGGCGCTGCATGCCACCTGTGGCACATGTGCCATAGGTTTGCCATTACGGCCCTATACCATTTCAGACAAGTGGCTGTCCAGTCTCTTGTTAAAAATCTCCAGTGATGGACCTCCCACAACTTCTGAAGGAAGCCATTCCTACAATGACTCGGCTAGCGATCAGTAGCTCTGTTTGTGTGGTTGAGCCCTCCCGTGATCCAAATGGCCCTGATTAACTCACAGTCAATGTGAGGTTACCTTCAGGGACTTTGCAGCCTTGACGTTTACTATCTGTTGCCTGTATGACTGTACCACTATTCTTTTAGAGTTACTTGTAGGAAATAGAGTAGAAATAATAGGAAAACAGAAGAGTCTGATTGAACTACTGGGCCAGGATTTGATCATTAGAGACCTTTATGGCCTCTTCTCTCAACTGCTACTTCTCTCTTCTTTTCTGTGGAGAAATAAAATTAAAGAAAGAAATTATTCCTCTGAAATATCTGGTACCCATAATCGTGGCTCCAGTCTCTGCCGACTCCCACAGTTCTTTGTCCTTTCTGACTCCGTATCAGCCCTAGATTAATATTTAAGCAAAATAAGCACAAATTTAGGGCACCAAGGAAAAGGCTACCACTGAACTCCCCCCACACCAGTTATCATACCTTTAGTTCTTTTCCTGTCACACATAACTTTAGTGTTATTGTTTTTTTGTAATTGTCCTTGTTTGCCATGTTCAATTTTACAATTTGCATTGTAAAATCCATTTTCTTCTTCCTGGTGAGTGTACTAAATTTTAAACGTTTGGGTTTTTATGTCTTGTCAGTTAAGCAATGGAATGTGTGAGGAGCAGCAGTGTTGGGCTGTGTTTAGGGCACCAGTTGGCCTTAATTCTGTGCTCCTCCTTATTCTGTCCCAATTTATTTTTTTTTATAACCTTGCTGCACCAATTTGATTTTTTAAATTCTGTAAAATACAATGAAAATGATGCTTGAGGTTGAAATGTGCTTAGTTTGCTATGTTCCGAGTGTAGTAAATAGTGAGCCTTTTAAAAATCCTAACATGAACACAAATCAGAGTTTGTATTTCTTTAAAATGTTTGTGCCGGCCTCTCATTTTTGTGGTGATACTTGACATTTAGTCTGTGCCTCTCTGCAGTTGAGTGTTAAGTGGATAATCTGTCTTGCGGGCACTGCCATGACCAATGGCTCAAGTTTCCTTATGTCTTTGTGCTATCGCTGTTCTAGAAGCATCTCTGCTTTTTCCCCCTCCTTTTGTCCTTCTAAGAACATTTCACGTATTAGCAAAATTAGAGAACCAAAAAGATTCTGCAAATGTATATTAACATTGTGTATTCAAATAAACACAAATTTAGAAAACGTTGCTATAATAGAAGTTGTCCCAAAGGTGCTTTTTTAGAAGGCAACTGGACTTCCTTTGTTTTTCACTTGAAAATATTTCACCTCTCATCCAAGAAGCTTCTTGAGTTCTGACTGAATGGTGGAGAATGGAAAGATTTATATTCCTTGCAGTCACCTGGTCGTTAGCACTCTTTCTGAGAGTCATTGAGGTCATTTGGAGGTTTATCTGTGCCCACAGGGTTACCTGATTAGTGCAAAAGAGTGTGGAACCTTCTTGGAACTGCTAAAAGGACTGTGTTGTAAATAGGAGATATGTAAACAGACCCCCTCTGTTGAGAGAGGGCTGTTGAGTCAATGTAGATGGCTTCTTTGACTCCTTTTTCAAACCAGAAGTCCTCTCTGTCCAGAATGTGGAATTTGCTGTCTTCAAAAGCAGAGGTCTCTAACCTTGGCAACTTTAAGACTTGTGGACTTCAACTCCCAGAATTCCTCAGCCGAGGAATTCTGGGAGTTGAAGTCCACAAGTCTTAAAGTTGCCAAGGTTGGAGACCCCTGTTCAAAAGAGTGGCCTTAGTCTTTCAAATACAGATGGACTGCTGAACCTTTTCCTGATTGGTTTGTTCAACCATGACTGAGAATCTCCTTAGGCATATAATAGAAATCGATGTGTATTATTGCCTCAACTGCTCTTCTAGATGCTCATTCTTTGGTCAAAATGCTATTTGTTAATGGACAACTTTGAAAATCTACCATCTTTAAACTGGATTTAGAGTATATAATTTTGACACATAGCCCTATCTTCTAGAACCACACCATCCCCTTCATCTTAGAAAAGCTTTCTTCTTTCTTGGCCTCATTTTCTCAGCCTGGCATGATTGTGATGTTATCCATTCAGTCGAGTCTGTCTTTTGGTGAATGCATGGACCATGTCCAGTGGTGAAATGCATTTACCTTCGCTACCGGTTTGGAAATGTGAGAGCATGTGCTTCTGCGTATGCGCAGAGCCTTTTGCGCATGCACAGAGGGTCAAAAAAAGGATGTAATGATGTCCCGGCGGGTGGGTGGAGCTTCCTGCCGCTGGCCCTACCAGCTCGCATAAGCCGGATTGATCCGGCCGGATTTCACTGCTGGCCATGTCTCACCTCATATTTCAATCTTGCACTATTTCTTTGAGTTTTCTATGCTCTGGTTAGCGTCAGCTTTGTTGGTGTCCATCCACCATGTTTTTTGATGGCCTGGTTTCCTTTTACCGCTAGTTCTTCCGAACATAATTGCTTTCTCCAGTGAATTGCCTCACACAACATGGACAAAGTCAGACCAGCCCTGAATATCTTAACAAACTAAACTCAAAATATACTATCACTATCTAAGAAATAATCAGGAAACATTAAAACTTCCGTTTTTAGTTCACCTCCTAGATTGCATGTTTATTTAGGTCCTGTTCCACAAAAGGCTTGGAAACAATGTAGAGGAAAATATATAAATTTTCCCCTATCCCAGTCTAAACTAATCACATCTTTAATTGGATCAAGGGCAGAGTTAAAATCTCTAACTCGGAGGGGGGGGAGTTGTCTCTAACCAACCTCCCCACTCAAGCATATAGTATATTCCAAATATGAGAGAATTTAGTAGGAGCTCTCCTTGTCTTTGGCAGCCAGACACAGAAATTAGATCTGGAGAAGTCCATCAAAAATGCATCTTCTCTAGGCAGGCTGCCTCTGTTGTATTTATTTTCATCTCCCTGTAGACCCACAATCAAAAAGGAAATTCAAACAGGATGAATTGGAGGAGACATCAGTGATGTCTGATGGCTATGACATTTGCCATGGCGCACTGGCCACATGAACCAAATCATTAAGAGTAGCTCATTTAACTAGTTAATGAATAAATTATCTATTAATTCCTGGCATTTATTTATTTATTTTATTTTATTTATTTATTTTGTCAAGCATGAATTAAATAACAGATATAAGTATAGACATAATTATGAATACATGAGATGGATACAAATAAAAGTGAACATTAAGACAGGGACCGGTAGGCACGCTGGTGCTCTTATGCACGCCCCTTACAGACCTCTTAGGAATGGGGTGCGGTCAACAGTAGACAGTCTAAGGTTAAAGTTTTGGGGGTTTGGGGAAGAAACCACACAGTCAAGTAGTGCATTCCCGGCATTGACCACTGTGTTGCTGAAGTCGTATTTTTTGCAATCAAGTTTGGAGCGGTTTACCCTAAGTTTATGTCTATTCTGTACTCATGTATTGTTGTAGTTAAAGATGAAGTAGTCATTGACAGGTAGGACATTGTAGCAGATCATTTTATGTACTACGCTTAGATCAGAACGAAGGCGGCGTAGTTCTAAGTTGTCTCAGCCCAAAATTTCAAGTCTAGTGGCATAAGGGATTCACAACTATCCCTAGGAATGGGAACCCATTCTGGAACCTGATTTGATCCTTAATCAGACTCTTCACTCCACAGTATGAGTTCTCTTTATGAGGCATCCTTCGTGTTTTCTGAGCTTAGTTGTTTTCTTGCAGATGTGAACTGATAATGTTACCTAGTTTGGGTAATGAAATGTCTGAAAGAAAACAACCAAGCTCAGGGAACACCAAGGACCCTTCATTTCAATCTTGAGCTACAAACATTTTCCTTTATTGGTAGTTCTCTTTATATTATAGTTACCCACCCACATTTTCTTGCATTTAGGTAAATTGTTTAGAATTATTTCAAAAACCTCCATGACAGGGGTGTCAAACTCAATTTCATTGAGGGCCACATCAGGGTTGTGGTTGACCTTGGGGGGGCTGGGGGGCATGACCGGGTAGTCATAACTGACTGGGTGGGCGTAGCCAGGGTGGGCGTAGCCAGCTCAATGTTGTTTATGTTGGTGCCTGTGGTGGCCTGAGCAGGGCTGGTGGATCCATTGTCTCCAGTGCGCGGCCAGGGGGTGGAGCAGGAGCCTCCCCCTGCTGGCTCCAAGGCAGCCCTGCAGATCTAAAGCTGACTGTGTTCCAACCCAGATGGCCACCACCAAGTTGTAGATCACTGCCGGCTGGCCTGGGGCCGAGGTGCTGGGGGCCGGTCCTTCGCTGTTTCCAGGGCAGCCCCGTGTGCCAGATTTAACCTCATCGCGGGCCAGATCCAGATCCTTGAGTTTGACACCCCTGCTCTATGATAATTCACATGAGGTTAAGGGGATTCAATTCAGGCGGTGGCAGTTGAAAGCAGTTCTCCTTTCTTGCTTGATGCCTGCCCTTCAACTCTTGTCTGTTTTAAAAGGAGGGCATTAAGTTTTGCCAACTTAATGCCCTCCAAACATATGGAGCTGCATCTTCCATCATTGCCAAAGAGATGTTGATTGGGGCAGGGGTCTCCAACCTTGGCAACTTTACGACTTGTGGACTTCAACTCCCAGAATTCCTCAGCCAGTGCTGGCTGAGGAATTCTGGGAGTTGAAGTCCACAAGTCGTAAAGTTGCCAAGGTTGGAGACCCCTGGATTGAGGGGAATGAGAGTTGTGTGGTTTAGCTGAAGGATAACAATTGGGAGAAAACTGGCAGAGGCTGCTGTTTTAGACTCTTCTCCTCCTCATCCCAAAACACCGGGACCTATTTTATCTTTAGTGCTGAAAAGAACCTTTCTTTCAAATGGCAGGCCAAAGCACCACTCTTTTGATGTAATAAGCTGATATAGATAAAGAGCGGCTTTCATCTATTGTTTCACTGGGTGAACTAAATCAGAACCGAGAAGAGGCAATCCTGAAGCAGAGCCCTAAACATCCCACTCAAAAAGGCTATAACTGTAACAGAATTGTGACTGTGAAAAAAAAGACCTGCAATGAATAACCATTTATAGAGACAATCTGAATAGCAATTCTGAAATGTCAATGGCAACTCATTGAAATAATGAGTCGGAGTCTGACATTCAGTTTTGAGTTTCAGCGAGGTGGCTTTTATCTATCACTGTCAAACCTTTAATTTAACTCTGATTATTTTAGGCTGTAATTTTGCAGACATTTCCCAATGAGTAAACCCTTTGGAGTAAATAGGTTTTATTTCTTGGGTGGCTTTTGTAGGATTGCACTGTTAAACGTTCCTTTTTAGTCCTAGTACAATCCATGTCTATATTTATCTACAAGCAATCCCCACTGTTTAAACGTTTGAGATTCCAGACTTTGTTAGCTTTGCTATCATTATTCTATGATAAGTATGTTTAACAGGGAAGAAGAAAAATCTTGGCCAGAGATTTCCAGATTATAAAGGGCTAGATAGATAAATACCAATAAAGGAGAATGTTTGTGTTGTGGTCCGCCAGTAGCCTGCAGAGTTGGCAGTGGAGTCGGACAGCAATGAGGTTGAGGAAGAACATGGGCCAGTCCTGGAGGCTGGGGAAGGCCCAGATGAGGGCTCTGTGTTAGAGGCAGAGATGGGGCCAGGGCCATCGGGAAGTGATGTGCGGACTTTGGAGCCTCCAGAGGCTGACAGTAGAGAGGCAGAGGAACAGGAAGAGCCTGTTCCTAGTGCACGTATGAGAAGAGCTGCCAGAAGGCAGGAGCAGATAAAGCAGAGAGGATGACTTGGGAGTAGGGCCAAGAGATGATTGGCCCCTCCCATAAGGCTTAAAAGACCAGCAACGGCTCTTGGCTTCTTTGCCGGAAAACAACGTTGAGAGAATTGGTTCTTGTTTCACTGTATTCATTTCTTGTCAGTATTTTCTGCTTCTGAACTTTTGCCAAGAAAAGCCTTTGGCAGTTTGCCTAATTATCCCAAGGTTGGTGATAAACTGAGGAATGGTGTTTTGAAGAATTTGCTTTAATTTAGTTTGGACTACGCTGAGAATGAGTTAATTGTCAGCTGCTCTAATAAAGTCTGTTTGTTTTTGAACTGTTTGTATTTAATACTAACTACTTGGGCCTGGGTCACAATAGTTTGTAGCTCAGGGTTGAACTAAGGGGTCCTTATATTTCTTATATTTATATTTATATATATCTGTCTTATATTTCTTTTGAGCTCTGAAATAAGCGCTTGGCCTTATTTTCGGGGAGGTCTTATTATTTTGGGGGCACATGGAGAAAGACGGGGCTCCTCTTGCCATCTTACCTGATTTCCAGCTCTGTCTCCCTAACCTTAACCAGAGGAAATGGTGGGGACTGGCTGCACATGCAAATATTTTTGGGGAGGACTTATTTTTTGGGGGGGAGCTTATTTTGGGGGGGCTATTTTCAGGGAGGGCTTATTTTAGCGTGGGCTTATTATCCAGGGAGGTCTTATTTTCAGGAAAACATGGTAGTATAAAATGTTCTCATATGTTGCACATTCCTAGACTTTTGTATTCTGTACTGACTTCAAAGAGTTATGTTTCTCATAACTCTCATAAGTTTCTCATGTCTTATTTACTTTCTCTTTTAGTTCCTTTGCTGCAGCAGAGTTTTCTTAATTTCAGTAGCAGATTTTTTTTTCCCTTTTACTATGAATAAGCATTCTTAAGGATGTCAGTAATTGTTTGCATGCATTGTCAAAGAATAAAAGTATTATTGTGTATAGGAAAATTGATTAAAAAACAATTAAGTAAAGAACGTTGTTTTTGTTAGTCTGGCCAACCATAGAATGGGTGATTTGTTTTCCCGTCCCATTTTTTAAATTTTTTTAATAGTATATATTTTTTTAAAAGTTATATTCCAGGGGCTGATAATGGTTAATATAGGTAGAACAATATGTAAAGCAATTACTGAACTGTAAAAGAAATTGCTGACAGCTCCGAAGAGTGCTAGGCTCTTGGAAGAACACAGCAGGAAATGAAACAATTATTGCATTTGAACAATAGCCAGGAAGGAATTCAAAAGGAAATCATTTATCTGCTGCATGAGAGAAGCATGATGGAGAAAGAAGGCACACTCTTTAAGCAGGAAATAATCACAGCATTGATCTAACCTGGAGAACTGCCTGTATTAAGTGGCTGAGATTATTGATCACTTTTGCTGGGATGTCTTCTCACAATTAGTTCTGTTTTTTTTATACATGAATGGTGTTCCCACAACATGTTTACCCAGAACAGATAAAGTCCCAATAGATGTATGTGTACAATATGCTTATCTTGATTAGCATTAATCTTAATTGGTTTTTTGTTTTTGTTTTTTACTTTAGGGCAGGGGTCAGCAACCTGCGGCTCTGGAGCCGCATGTGGCTCTTTCACCCCTCTGCTGCGGCTCCCTGTCACTCAAAATATGTGTTACAACCACCAGTGTGCGACACCCGCCGGCACGCAATTTATTGAGCTTTTCAACCCCCGGTAGGCCAACCATGGTTAAATCCAAGAAAAGAAAAGTTTCATAAGAAAACAGAGCATTTAATTCAACTACATATGCTAGTTTTGTGGCTGCTCAAAAAATAGTCAGACACAGGGAGGGTTTTGTGGCTCCTGGTGTTTTCTTTTCTGTGGAAAATGGATCCAAATGGCTCTTTGAGTGTTTAAGGTTGCAGACCCCTGCTTTAGGGTATTGTGCAAATTTAGTCTTCTTATAGTTCATAAGTGACCATTTACATAGTTCTTTGTGGAAAAAGTTTGAATACATCTCTAGAGTTCCGGCAGATTACAGGGCTCTATTCTTTTAGATTCTTTACAGATTAAGGATAAATCAGCTTGCTCGTCAGGATCTGAATAAGATATTTGAAAAGATAAGGTCTACCATCTTCTTCTTCATCTCTTATTCTTCCTAGTTGCTTAAATCAGCCGGAACAGGATTTCTCCCAGTGGTGGTTTGCTACCGGTTCGTCCCGGATTGGGCAAACCAGTAGTGGCAGCAGGAGGCTCTGCCCACCTGCCCAGACATCTCTGCACATGCACAGAAGCTTCTGCGCATATGCAGAAGCATTGTGCACACACACGAACGCATGCCTGCTCACGAGCGAACTGGTAGCGCTGAAATTGAAGCTCACTACTGATTTCTCCTACTGTTAAAGGGAGTAACTGATTCTTCCTTATATGCAGAATGTGTTTTCTGCTTGCTGCAGAAATCTTTCCTTGATTCAGGAATTATGTGCCATTATACTGGTCTCAGATGTTCCTTTTCTGAAATAATGATTGGGAATATGATGGTTACTCAATTCCAGATCCAATTCCTGAAGCCAGAATATTGTACTGCACGGGTGTCAAACTCACCGCATCACGCTGTCACGTGATGTTTTGTGACATTTTTCCCATTCGTGGAGCTGAGGTGGGCATGGCCTGCATGGGACGCATCTGGCCCCTGGGTCGCCAGTTTGACACCCCTGCTGTACTGAAACTGCCTTGGTTGCCTTGGTAAATGACCTACCCCAAAAACTGGATGTAAGGAGCACAACTTCGCTAGTTTTCCTGGAATGTTTTATTGGCTTTTAGTACAATGATATACCTCCATATAGTTACCTGGTGGGATCCAAATTTGGAGACCCTGTTATATAATGGACCAATCTTTGCTTTTTGATATTGGATGATTGACTTATTACATCTCACAGAGTATCATCTTATCTTCCATGCTGTTCAAAATCTACATGAATCTGCTTGGGGAGGACTGATCAGTTAATGATGTTTAGTTCTACTGCTCCTTGTTATCCAGCTCCAAGGAAACCATTAGTACCTTAAAATGTTTCCTAAATGAAGCAGAACAAGCTGAAGTTAAATCCAGACAAGATGAAGCTCCTGCTGAGAAACAGAAAACAGGACTGAAGTTCAGCCTGTGAGATTGCAAACCTGCTGAAATAGAAAATTCACAATCTGGATATGCTCCTTGAGGGTAGCTGCCTGGAAATATGAGAGCAAATAGAACAGCACATCTGTCAAGCAGGTGGAACAGAAGGAAGTTTGGTGTGAAGGTGATTTAATTGTAACTGAGTCCCAAATGCATCTGACATACTGGGGCTTTATTATAATACAGTTTTTCCACACTGTTCTTTCTTTTTCAATAAATCACAGATGATGTACGTGGCAAAGAATGCCCTTGCACAATCATGTCTAGTGCACCATCTGTGCTCATTTCTGGATCACTCTGATAGTACCTCTATCTTGCTTACTGTAGGGAGCATTATATGGGGCTATCCTTGAAATATATCCAGAGTTCTAGGTGATCCAAAATGCAACACCTATTCTCCAAAGCACCTGAAGACAGAACAAGAAGAAATGGATGGAAACAAATCAAGGAGAGAACCAATCTAGAAATAAGGAGAAATTTCCTTAGAGTTAGAACAATTAATTAATGGAACGGCTTACCTTCAGAAGTTATGGGTACTCCATCAGTGGAGGTTTTAAAGAAGAAATTGGACAACCATTTGTTTGAAATGGTATAGGGCCTCCTGCTTAAGGTTGGACAACAAAGAAGACCTCCAAGGTGTCAACCCTGAAGCTGGCCTGACTGAGGCCATTTTGAGACTTCAGCGCTGACACACTGGAGAAGAGGGACAAGAAGGGGGGAATAGAGATAGTATTTCATCATTAATTTTAATTTGCATTTTAAAATTTTTATAACAATGTCAGCATCAAGCAATAAATAAGGACCTGTAGGAATAGGTATTTAAAATTGGCCAAGAGCTGAATCAGTCCTAAGCAGCTCTTGGGATTATAGAATTGAGTTTCTGGCCATGTCCTTATATATCAAAAGCCCCACATTTGACTTGACTCTAGGACAAGTAAAAGTTAGGCCAGAACAATGACTCAGAACACATTTTTCCCCCTTCTGATCATTATTAAATTCAAATGGAAAAAATGAATTTAATAACGAAAAAAAATATAGGTAGTCCTTGACTTATGACCGACTGTTCAAAATTATGATAGACCTTCCTGGAGATACTTATGATACAGATTTGAAATTCTGATGGTCCACCACCATGGTCATATAAAGCACACTTCAGGCGTCCAGAGATGGGTCACACTTATGGCTTATGATATCCCAGGGTCACTTGACCATGTTTTATTATGGTTTTGCTGAAAACCAGCATTTACATCCAGTTTTCAGCAAAACCGTGTCCATTGGTTCGCTTATTGACCATGGTGTTTGCTTAATGACTACTGCAAAAAGATCATAAAATCAGACCGTCACATGGATAACCTGATTTATGACCATGATGGGCAAGCTCCATTATGACTGTAACTCAAGGATTGCCTGTAAATGCATTTCAATTCTTTTCAACTGTACAGGTAGTCCTTGACTTACAACAGTTCATTTAATGACTGCTCAAATTAACAATGGCACTAAAAAAAAGTGACTTATGATCGTTTTTCACACTTACGACCATTGCAGCATCCCCATGGTCATCCCCGTGATCAAAATTCAGAAGATTGGCAACTGATTCATATTTATGACAGTTGCAGTGTCCCAGTGTCATTTGATCACCTTTTGTCACCTTCTGTTCTACCCCAGCTACAGATCCCAAAGAACACAGCACACACAAAGTTTGTACAAAACTTAATTTACTAAAATAACTGTCTTTTTCAAAACAAAGGCTGTTAATAAACTGTCTTAACAGCCTACAAGAAACCAAAGATAAAGGAATCACAATCTTACTAAGGTTGGCAGAAAGCCCAGAAGCAATTTGCAGAGAATCCAGACGCGAAGTAGAGTGAACTAAAGTTGTTCCCTACAACTTGCTTCAGTCGGCGTTCCTCCTTAAATAGGCTAAGGGAATGGCCAATTAGCCCCAAGCCTTACTCTCAAGGAGACCTCCTCCTGAGGAGCCACTCCTGCCTTTTGGCAGCTCTGTGCGCCCGTGCATCGAGAAGAGGCTCCTCCTCTTCTTCCTCTTCACTTAAAGGAGTTTCTGGAGGTTCTGAAGGCCCTGGCTGAATCCCTGCCTCTGGCACCACATCTTCTCCAGCCTCATTGTCCGACTCGAGTGCCAGCTGCACAGACTGTTGGCGCAGCACCACACCAGCCTCCTTGCTGTCAGAATCAGCAACAATCCACACAGGCTGCTGATGGGCGACAACACAAGCAAAGTCAATGGAGAAAGCAGAGTCAGGTAACAACCATTACGTGACTTAACAACTGCAGTGATTCACTTAACTTTATCAAGAAAGGTTATAAAATGTGGCAAAATTCACTTAACAAATATCTCACCTAGTAACAGAAATTTTGGGCTCCATTACAGTCTTAAGTTGAGAACTACCTATGTAGAGCCATGTGATCTAAGCTGGCAGAATAGAATCTGAAATTTTTATATGTTTATATGTTTATATATAATATAAACAAAGAAACAGAATACAAAATGTTTGCACCAAACAATTCAAGGAAGTTTAATGCAATTGCCTGAACATTTTCTTAATGTATCCTTCGTTAGTAAGTTCGTTAGTTTGGCAAAGAAATAATTATTTGGAGGCTTTTGCATTTACTCCTATTGCCAAAAACCTTGCATTGTATATCAATCCAACTCTAAACAGTAATGTGTCTGGAATTCTAGGAGTTGAAGCCCAACAGTTTTCCAGAATGGCAGAGGTGTGATAGGGTGAGGGCATCCCAAATATAAAACGTAAAGTAGCCATTGGGCAAAAGCTATTGTTTCTAAAACGAGGGCTGTGGAAATATCTACCGACCCCTCACATCCTGGACATAAATTGTTTCAATTTCTACCCTCAAAACGACGCTATAGGGCACTGCACACCAGAACAACTAGACACAAGGACAGTTTTTCCCCGAATGCCATCATGCTGCTAAACAACTAATTCCCACAGCACTGTCAAATAATTTACTAAGACTGCATTACTATTATTCTTCTCTTCATTACTATTATTCTTCTCTTCCTTACTAATATCTATGTCTTCCCACTCATTACTATAACAATGTTACTTGTATCTTTCAATTATATTGTTTTTATTTGTTTCCTAGTACAATTTGATAGCTTATCAGTAATGTTGACTATCACTATCACTAAGTGGTGTATCTTTTTATTCTTGATGAATGTATTTTATTCTCCTTATGTACAATGAGAGGATATACACCAAAGACAAATTCCTTATGATTCTATTCTATTCTATTCTATTCTATTCTATTCTATTCTATTCTATTCTATTCTATTCTATTCTATTCTATAATAAAGAATTCTATAAAAAGAGCTATTAAAAACTTGAATTCCTTACAGTGCTACCTGGCCAGGTTTTTATGTGTGCTACAATCTGATTTTTATGTCAGAACTGTGGTTGCCAAATGGAAAGGATGTCATGGAGAATACTTCAAAACGATATCATTTAATTAATATTCTCGAAACTTTTGCAGGGTTACTGAATTGATTGGCCAAGCCAAGACTATAGATAACACACTCGATACAGGAGAACATTCTTCATAGCTTTGAGTTTGGGTGCTGAATAAAGCCAGTCTCCTTCACTTAGTGGGGCAGATTGTATCTTGTCTGACGAGTACAGAAGATGAAGGCTTCCATGGCTGATTTAATTTCCATGGTAATTAGTTTCTCTCTCTACCATCTAAATGATCTATCTCCTGCAAGCGAAGAGAACAACTAGTATGGTTCCCTTGTTGTAAGGAGCTTTAAATCCCTACTCCAATCTCTTGTGTGAAAGTTCTTTTGTTAAAAGAAACAAAGGCAGCAAAAATAATGCGCGCTTCAGGTTTGCTAGATTTGTGACCCATCAAAGCTGGAATTGAAGTATTAGTATAACAGATCACCAGGGATCTGTTAAAAAAGATCCTTTTTTCTTTGCTGCCTGCTTTGAACTATGAATAAGGAATCAAGTGACCAACTTCTAGCAGGTCCTCATATATGTTTCGTGAGCTGTGTTTTAGACTGCATATTACAACATAGGTAGCTAGCTGTATCTTATTAGAAATGCGTGCAATTTCTAATGTTGTGAGACTAATATTTAGTTAGTATTACCTCCATTTCGAAAATATTTTGACTAGGTTCATGCATCAAAGTAAACCTCGATCCCTCTTAATTGTGTTTTGATTAAATCATCAATAGCCCAGTGTACAAACATGCTAATCTATGTACAATCATTGACAAACTACTGTAAATCAAAAATCAAACAGATCAAATTATGACAAACCACAGTTTGTAAGCCAGTCCCTCTAAAATGTGTGTGATTGACTTTAGGAAATACATAATCTCTCTGGCTGTATTTTTCTCAATTGATTCTTCGAGACGTTATTTTAAACATGAATTTCTTTGGCAAGACTTGCACTCACACCAGAGGTGGTATTCAGCAGGTTCTGACCAGTTCTGGAGCACCAGTAGCGGAAATTTTGAGTAGTTCGGAGAACCAGTAAATACCACCTCTGACTGGCCCCGCCCCCATCTATTCTCTGCCTCCCGAGTCCCAGCTGATTGAGAGGAAATGGGGATTTTGCAGTATCCTTCCCCTGGAGTGGGGTGGGAATGGAGATTTTACAGTATCTTTTCCCTGCCATGCCCACCAAGCCATGCCACGCCCACCAAGCCATACCCACAGAACTGGTAGTAAAAATTTTTGAATCCCAGCACTGACTCACATGTTCATTTGGCAAGACCTGGACTCACACGTTGTGTTTTCCAGTTTCCAATTAGTCCCAGTTCTTCTAGGACCCTTTATTAAAATTGTGGTGCAACTGGAAACTTTCTACTGAATCTGAGGGTTTTTTGAAGTAAAATGCTGAAGAATATTTGCATATTGAAGACACTAATAGAACTAAAAAAACCAATTTCCCAGCAATATGGGAAAGATGCTTGAAATGATAGTCTCCTTCATTATCACAGGATTCTACAATCTCACATTGTTTGTTCATCTGAGTGTCCCATTTCTCTCATGTCAAGTGATGCTCAGTAACCCATGTGATATAGCAACATTAAATCAGGCGCATTAAGAATATAAGAGAGTATTTAAAACAAAATGGAGATAAAGCCATAATGTCCAAGTAAATCAAGATAAAAATAACAGCAGGAAATAGCAATAAGGTAAAAATAAAAGTAAAAGTGGCTAAAGCTTCCTAGCTCCCTTTCTCGAACAGTTCAATTCTTAGCATCCCTTGAATGCCATCAAGATCCAGTCTGATCTATAGTGAGAGATTACAGAGAACTGGCATTGCCAGTTGGTTCCAGCTTCCTTCATTTGCCATAAGTGGGGAACTAACAAAGTGTCTCCCTCATTGACTTAACAGGTTGGCCAATTCAAGCAAAAGTAAGGTATCCAAGTGATGAACCATAAAAGAACTTTATAGGTCAATAGCATACTTTAAATTATATCTGGAAACCATCTGATGGCCAATGCAAGTCCTGTAGCACAAGTGTAACACTCTACCACTGTTGGGTGACAACAGATCAGTCAACGTATTCTGGACTAAGTGTAGTTTCCAAATTTTTAAAGCCCCATATAGAATGCATTATTGTAATATAATTAACAGTGAGGAGGGTGTGAGTTACACTACCCATTCCTTTTACACTAGGTAAAGTCACAATTGACACAGTGAGTATAGCAGAATATATCAACTCTAGCTATGACTTCCATCTACTGCTCAAGCAGGAACTGCAAGCCCAAAAATTCTACTGTGCTTCAATAGCAATAGCAACAACACTTGGACTTATATACTACCTCACAGTGCTTTACGTAGCACTCTCTGAGTGCAGTTTACAGTATCAGCATATTGCCCCCCAACAATCTGGGTCCTCATTTTACTGACCTTGGAAGGTTGAGTCAAGCTTGAGCCCAGGGGTGGTATTCACTTACCTTCGCTACCGGTTCGCAAATGTGAGCACGTGCCACTTCCGGGCATGCGCAGGACCTTCTGCGCATGCACAGAGCGTTAAAAATGGGATATGTTTACGTCTGGGTGGGCGGAGCCTCGTGCCGCCGTCGCTACTGTTTTGCCCTTATCCGGATAGAACCGGCTGAATACCCCAACTGCTTGAGTCCCATCAGAATTGAACTCCAGGCTGTGGCCAGAGTTTGCTTGCAGTATTGCAATACCTCCTTCTAACCACTATGCCTTCAGCACATTCAAGGCTCAAAAAGCCTTTAAGGAAAAAAAAAAGAAGCGATGCTAGGATAACCACAACACATTTTGTGTGCAACTCACCACAAATTGTTCTTGTAATCGAAGGCTTGAAAACAGAACTAGCCAAATTTTGGGCTTAGACAACTTAGAACTACTCCGACTTCAGTCTGACCTAAGCATAGTACATACAATTATCTGCCACAATGTCCTTCCTGTCAACAACTACTTCAGCTTCAACCGCAATACACGGGCAAATAATAGATACAAACTCAAGGTAAACCGTTCAAACTTGATTGCAGAAAATATGACTTCAGTAACAGAGTGGTCAATGCCTGGAATGCACTACCTGACTCTGTGGTTACTTCCCCAAACCCCCAAAACTTTAACCTTAAACTGTCTACTGTTGACCTCACCCCATTCCTAAGAGGTCTGTAAGGGGCGTGCATAAGCGCACCAATGTCCCTACCGTCCCTGTCCTAATATTCCTTTTTACTTACTCTTTACATGTATTCAAATTATGTTTATACTTTTATCTGTTATCTTATATATGCTTGACAAATAAACTTATGATTATGATTATGATTAAGTAAACAGTTTGGAATCAGGTATATGAGTTGTGAATATCATTGGCTATTTTTATATCAGAGTATCACCTACATCTATATGTATGTATGTATATATATATATACACTGCTCAAAAAAATAAAGGGAACACAAGCAGAAGACATCCGAGATCTGAATAAATGAAATAGCCTTATTAAATACTTTGTTCGTTACTTTAGTAGTTTTGTGTTCCCTTTAGGTGTTTGAACAGTGTATAAACTACTGTATGTAAAGAACAAAGTATTTAATAAGGCTATTTCATTCATTCAGATCTCGGATGTCTTCTGCTTGTGTTCCCTTTATTTTTTTAAGCAGTATATATGTCTATATATATATGTCTGAAGTAATGAACGGTTTCCTGCCTAAGCAGAGGGTTGGACTAGAAGACCTCCAAGGTCCCTTCTGACTCTGTTATTCTGTTATATCAATCAAATCATACTAGGAAACTAAATAAAACAATATAAATTGTAAAGATACATGCAACAAGGTTACAGTCATAAGTGGGAGGAGATAGGTAATAGGAAGGATGAGAAGAAGAATAGTAATACACTTTTAGTAAATAGTTTGATAGTTTTATGGGAATTAGTTGTTAAGCAGAGTGATGGCATTTGGGGGGAAAACTGTCCTTGTGTCTAGTTGTTCTGGTGTGCAGTGTCCTATAGTGTCATTTTGAGGGTAGGGGTTGAAACAATTAATGTCCAGGATGCGAGGGGTCTGTAGATATTTTCACAGCCCTCTTTTTGACTCGTGCAGTATACAGGTCCTCAATGGAAGGCAGGCTGGTAGCAATTGTTTTTTGGACTGGAATGTAGGAGGCCTAGTTCAAATTCCTATTTGACCAAGGTGATCACTGGGCATCGTTGGACTCTTGTTCTTCTCTCAAATCTGCATACTTGTTTTCATTAATTTGACCAGATTTTCTGAAGCTTTCTGGGGAAAATAAAAGCACCTTTTAAATAAGTCAGCTATGGGGCGATCATGTAAAGTGGCCCCCAACCTTTTGGGCACCAGGGACTGGTTCCACGGAGAAAGGTTTTTCTGTGGACCGGAGCGTGCATGGTTTTGCGTGTTGCCTGCATCCCGTGGATGGGGCTTCGCTTGTATGTGCTGCCCAGTTGCTGGCATGCCATGGACCGGTGCCACTGCATGGACTGGGAGTTGGGGACCCATGATTTAAAGACAAAAAGAATATGGATATGGTTAAACAAATGAAAGTTCACATATATGCCATCCTGAACTGGCAGCGGAGGAGCTACAAATGTAAACAGCAAAAAATAATAAATCCCGACTGTTGCCATAGAGCAGTGATGGCTAACCTTTTTGCTGTCACGTGCCAAAAGCGGGGGGAGCGTGGGGGGTTGCAGGTGCATGTGCCCACATCCATAATTCAATGCGCCCCGCCCTCCCATGCATGCTCACATGACCTCCCCGCACTTCCCACTGCTTTTGGCACACGATGGCACGGTAGGCCGACTTTTCTCCTTCCCCAGGCTCCAGAAGCTTTCTAGGAGCCTGGGGACGGCAAAAACAGCCTTCCCCATCCCCCTGGAGACCTTCCGGAGGCTGGAAACAGCCAGTTTCCCAACTTCCGGTGGGACCGGAAGGCCTGAAAATCAATTGGCTGGTGCGCGCATGTGCGCTGGAGCTGAGCTAGGGCAACACTCGTGTGCCCACCAATATGGCTCCGCGTGCCACCTGTGGCACCCGTGCCATAGTTTAGCCATCACGGCCATAGAGTATCAGCTAAATGGACCAATGAGTATGTGACACATGTGCTAGTATAGTGTACTAGCCTGCATTTGACCTGCAATTGGTTACTTTATTCATGTCCTTGATTTCTTCCTGTAGCAATTATGAGAACAGAAAACAGAAAATGTTTGCTCTTTTAGCATACTTGTTTAGACTATGGGTTTGTAACCTGCAGGACAGCATTCCAGTGTGTCTCTGGACTGTATTTTACCCTGGAAAAGAAATAGATTTGATACTTACCGGGCTGCACCAAGGAGCTTCATACTGTGGTTAAATTAATTATAGGATCTTTCTTATTAACCCCTTGGTGCATGGAAGGATGAATCCTCCTTTGGACTAACTAATGAACCTACGAGAAGGGAAAAGCAATAAATCTCAGTCAGGGAAAGCCCCCAGAGGATTGATTTGTATTTTTAGGAGCTAATGTTTTTGTTTAAATATTCAGACTGCTTGTTTTGTTTTTGCAGAATATTGAGGGCATTGTCTGTGTCAGATGTAAATGCCTTATTCTCTAATGTGTAAATAATGTATATATGGAACATCAGGGGTTAACTTATTACTTGAGCTTTAATGTATTCATATTTTACTACTCCCATTCCTGGCTCCGCCCCTTGTATATAAAAGGAGCCATCCTCCCCATTTTCCTTGCTTCTATCTTGAATATTCAGCGAATATAGAATGCCTATTATGATTAAAGAGAATTATATTTAAACCTATAACTTCTATTATCTTTATTGAGTCTGATCCTGAAAATATTGCAACAAGCTGGTAGCAGAGGATGGTTAATTGACTCAATAAGTAATTAAAAATGTCCAAGAAAGATAGGCCCAACACCAGGGCCTACAGCAAAGAAATAGAAACTGATCAAGAGATGATCAACGAATCCACTAATGCGATTTCGAGAGAATCCGAAGAATACACCACTGAAGAAGAAGAACTGATGAGTGAAAATAACGACCAGGAAGAAATCGAGATAGAAAATAACGAACTCAGGTCAGAAATATTAAAAATACTAAAAAGCCAAAAGAATGATGAAAGCCTCATCGCGGACCTCCAGGAGATGCTGAGGAACAGCGGAGCAGCGAGAGAGAAAAACATCATTAAAGAAAAACCCAAAGATCAAAAAACTGTGAGTGAAATGACTACTGAGAAAATAGTTGTAAAAAAGAAAAGATGTGACCCCGCGCGAAATTTTGAACGGCAGCCATCTTGGTTTCAACGAACTTCAAAAGAGAGTGAAGCAGAGCCAATCAAAACGCTCAGTTCAAAATTTCTGGCGCGAAAAACGCTATCAGACGAAGAAAGTGAAAAAGAAGTCTCAAACTCTTCAGATGAACCAAAATCAGAAAGTGAAGACGATTTAACAAAGTCTCAAGTAGAGTCAGCAATGAAAACACTTTTTGCTGCTTTTGGGCCAAGATTGAAAATTTCTAAGACATCAACGAAGAAGCAAGCAATCAAACCGACAACTCAAGACCTGCACGCTCCCATCCTGACTTCGAAAACGACGACACCCGAGCCCAGAGAGCCATGCCGATTCCGTCCTACACCGCAGACAGAATCGAGTGCCAGCACACACAAGAGAAAGAGAAGAACCGCCGCCATCACCAAAGCCCCAAAAACCGAGCCAGAGACCGACTCATCTGAAGAGGAGCGGATCGAGAGAGCTGAAATGGAGAGAACCTTCCACAACGGCGCCAAAGAAGAAATGAGCAACGCGCATGTGCAAAACTACGTAGACGGCCCCGAAAGACTTGAACTGGCCAGAGAACCGCGCAGACTCGTTACAAGCATCCCAATGCCGTTCTGTAATTTCCTGCACTTGAGAGACCACGGACTGCCTCAGGTTGTAAGTAATGGACAAAATAATGTGGGGAACTTACCCAGTGACTTCCCAAAACTTAGAGTTGATGGCATTAATTTACAAGAGTGGTACCAACAGCTTCAGGTTATTTTTATGAAAGAAAATTTACTATTCTTTATAACTAGTCCTCCAAGAAGACCTTGGACTTTAAAAATAGACTGTTTACATCATAGAGCATTTTTCATAATAATTTCTAGCGTGTCTCCTGCAATGTATCATAGCATCAAACCAAACCTAACTGTATCAGAAATAATTCAATGCATGTTTAATCTATTTCACAGCGATAGCGTAGCCACAACCACAAGAATGTCTAAGGATTTCTTTTCTTCTAGAGTGAAACCAGGGGTTTCTATAAGTGAACATTTGATAAATCTAAACAAAATAAGAGCTGAGCTGCAATTGAGGGGGGAAGTGATTTCAGATCAAACTATGAAAAGTGTTATTATCAATTCACTTGATCCATCATGGGATAGCTTTATGTCACACTTAGATACCATTAATTTGGGATATTTATCAATAGAAAGTCTATCTAACAAATTGATAGCAGAAGACAATTCAAGAAAAAATCGTTCCAGTAACCAAACAGAACACAAATCTTTTAGGAAAGTAGTCTTTCAAGATAAATATAATGAAGCCTTTAGATGCCACAATTGTGGATCCAGGGAACACAGTAGAAGAGACTGTCCCAAAGTCCCAAGGGAGAGACATAGGCCAGAATATAGGAGCAAATACAATTACAGACAATCTTCCACAGATAGACACAAATATAGAAGTCCACCAAACTACAGAGAAAGTAGAGGGGGTAGAGAAAATTCAAAAGAGAGAAAATCTGGGTCACTAAATGGGCTAAATAAACAAGACAGCACCAAAACACAACAAGATGAGAACAATAATTGGCTTATTGATTCTGGTGCAACAAATCACACCACTAATAACAAAAGTATATTATCTTCATTTACAGAAGATAAGTTTGTGATAAAGGTAGCTAATCAAGAAAAGGTTCAAGTATTAGGCAGAGGAAATGTGACCTTGCCTGGTTTAGGGAAAATAGAGGGGGTATTATTAATCCCAGAAATACCTCACAACATACTAAGTGCTATAAAACTAAGCAGAGAATCTGACATCAATATAGTTTTCTCAAAGGGGAAAGCAACTATAGAAAAGAACAAAACAAATGTAGGCACTGTGATGATAAAAGGGGGTCTACCCTATCTGATAACCAAAGAAAGATGGTTACATAACATTGATTCAAATATGGAAGATTGTATTGAAGCAGATGATGAAAATGTCAGTAACAGTGACAATGATGAATGTAAAATAACTCATGATAACAAAAATACACACAATGAGAAGTTACCAAAAATAGGTAAACCAATTCATGATGAGTGTGCTCATATCTTACATAGGAAGTTAGGACATGCAAGCTTTCCTGTAGTACAAAAAATGACTGAACACGCAGAAGGTGTAAAAATAAAAAATTGTGAAAATTATTTAGAATGCTCAGTATGTAAATCCACCAAACTAAAAACCAGTCCTAGACCAAAAAAATCTAACAGATCAACTAACAATATTTTTGATTTGGTACATATGGACTTAGTTGGTCCATTAACTCCATCAATTACCTATAGAAAACGTTACTTCCTAACAATAGTGGATGATTACAGTCGCTATGGTTTTGTTTACACATTAAAGCACAAGGATGAAACCTTTCAGAAATTTAAGGAATTCTACAAACGCATAGAAACACAACATAATATCAGAATAAAACAAATTATGACAGATAGGGGATGTGAATTCATGTCTAAAGAATTCTCCCAATGGTTAAAGGATAGAGGGATGCTACATTTCACGTCCAATCCATTTTCTGCCTTTCAAAATGGGATTGCAGAGAGAAAGAACTCCACACTACAAACCATGATTAGATGCACATTAGAGGATGCTGGTTTAGGCAAACAATTTTGGTCAGAAGCCTTACATTATTCAAATTACACTCAAAATAGAACATGGTCCAGTATTGTGAATAAGACACCATATGAGGTGATGTACAATAGAAAACCTAAATTAGCACACATGCACATATTTGGAGTTACTGCAGACGTGCACATACCTAAACAATTGAGGAGAAAGGGAGAAAACGTATCCAGGAGATTAAGATTCATGGGATACGAAACTGGAACCAAAGGGTACAGATTCATCGATAATAATAACAAATTTATAGTATCCAGAACAGCTGTGTTTCATGAGCAGGCCAATTGGTCTAAGTTGCACCTTAATGAAATTTTTCCTAATAAAAGCAAAGATAATATATCTTGCGAGGAAGGAACAACAGAAAATCAAAATATTAACAAAAGTAAGAACAAAACCAAAACTTGGACAAATAGTCAGCATAAAATAAAGACAGACACATTAACAAAAAAGGAAGCCAGATATTTGCATGACAACCATAGCAAACCTGAAAGAAATATTAGAAATAATAGAAACCAAATACCAAATAAATACAAAGATTATATTATGCATATGGATGGAGAACAAATAACACCTAATACATATGAGGAAGTATTGAAACTTCCCCGTGAAGAAAGAGAAAAATGGGAACTAGCTATGGAAAAAGAAATGAAAAGTTTACAAGGATTAAATGTATTCACACCTGCGATCGCACCTAAGGATAAAACAATTATAGGTACCAGGTGGATTTATAAAATTAAGAATTTAGAAGGAGGTAATACCTTATACAAGGCCAGACTAGTTGCACAAGGTTATGCACAAAAATATCCAGAAGACTATACTGACACATATTCACCCACAGTGAGAACAGAGAGTGTCAAAACAGCTCTTGTAGTAGCATCTGCACTCAATCTAGACGTGTTTCAATATGACATACAGACTGCATACTTACATGCAAAATTAGATAAGGAAATATATGTAAGAGCACCACACAGTCAATACACTAATAAGAACGAAATTTGGTTACTAAATAAGAGTCTGTACGGATTGAAGCAATCTGGCAAAAGATGGTACGATTGTTTGGTAAAAGTACTAAAGACCATGGATTTCAACGCCACCACTGCTGATAACTGTTTCTTTGTAAAAAAGAGTAATGATCATATTGAATTTGTATTAATTTATGTGGATGATATTTTATATATTGGAAAGCATAAAGAGAGCAGGGAAATCTTTGTAAATAAGTTAAACGAACACTTCTCATTGAAATCACTAGGTAGAGTGAATAAATACCTTGGTGTACAAATTAACAAAACAAAAAGGGGATTCAAACTTACCCAAAAAGATAAAATCATTGAACTCCTAAACAAATGTAACTTAAATAATGCCAAAACATGTGACACACCTATGCAAACTGATTTTCTTAGAAACAATGATGAATCTTCCCCTGAGTTTAAAGACAACACATTTTACAGATCAGTTATAGGTTCACTCCTTTATATATCTAATTGGACCAGGCCAGATATTGCATTACCTCTCAATTTATTGTCAAGATATGTTAGCAAACCAACCTTGTATCATTGGGAAGCTGTCAAAAGAATTTTAAGATATCTGAAAAGTACATTAGATTTTTGTTTAATATTGGAACCCAATAATGACAAAGAACCAAAAATTACTTGTTATGCTGATGCAGATTGGGCTGGTGATACATCATGCAGAAAGAGTACCTCTGGTTATGTTTTTCTATTGAACGATTGTCCAGTTTACTGGTATACTGGTAAACAAGAACTGGTAGCCACCTCTACCACAGAAGCAGAATATGTTTGCTTGTCTAAAGCTGCAAATAACCTTGTATGGTTCAATGATTTGATCACAGATGTTTGGAAGAAACCTACTTTACCATTTATTATGCATGAAGATAATAAAGCGGCCATTGAAATTTCTAGATCCGATGCAATTGGACAAAGGTCCAGGCATATTGATATAAAATTTAAGCACGTGAGACAACTATCTCAAGACGGATTCATCAAAGCAATACATTGTGATACTTCTGAACAATTAGCTGACATATTAACAAAACCCTTACCTTCTAAACAACACAAATATTTAACTTCTAAATTATATGTATTATATTGTCCTGAATCTGAATGTAACTGGTGTTGTATAACGAACCGGCATTTAGAGGGGGATTTGTCAGATGTAAATGCCTTATTCTCTAATGTGTAAATAATGTATATATGGAACATCAGGGGTTAACTTATTACTTGAGCTTTAATGTATTCATATTTTACTACTCCCATTCCTGGCTCCGCCCCTTGTATATAAAAGGAGCCATCCTCCCCATTTTCCTTGCTTCTATCTTGAATATTCAGCGAATATAGAATGCCTATTATGATTAAAGAGAATTATATTTAAACCTATAACTTCTATTATCTTTATTGAGTCTGATCCTGAAAATATTGCAACAGTCTGTAGCATGAGAATAAATCAGTTGGGGATAAATTAAGCAATTGCTTTGCTTGATGGAAGAGAATCATGAGGACGAGAGCCTCAGCATCTTCCTAAGAATGTCAGATCCAGTTTCCAAATTCCTGCCTGGTTATTTTAGCTGGGATGAGCTAATTATTACAAGTGGCTACCATGTATGAATACAAAACCAGCTGAATAAGAAGCTAGTGGATGGGTCATCTATTTGGGAATGACTTGTGCTTCTTTTATTAAAAGGATGATTGGTTTCATTTATGTTTCATTACTGAGGGAAACATTTACCTTCTGTCTCTTTTGATAAAAGACTCCTCCTATCACTAAATGGTACCCAAGGATTTCACGTCAGAGTAAATTATTTGCTACAGGAAACGTTCATATTTATATGGATATGAATGTATTCTGGAACCCAAATCACGTTACATACATTATGATAGTATTCATTTGTTCAAAGATCATTCTTCTTCTTCTTCTTGTGCCATATCCATCATCAGACGTTGGCGACCATGTTGGCAATCCTATTTTTATCAATAGCTGCATGAAAAAGTGCTGCTGAGTTTTGTCCAAACCGGTCCCTTAGATTTTGAAGCCATTATGTTCTTCCTCTGCCTGGATCTCGTTTTCCTTCAATCTTTCCCTGGAGGATTAAGTGAAGTATGGCATATTTTTCCAGGTTTCCCATCACAGGTCCAAAATATTCTAACTTCCTCTCTTTTATGATTTTGATGATTTCCCTTGGCTTTCCCAGGTAGCTTATCACCTCCTCATTTCTGATTTTTTCAATCCTGCTTATAAGTAACAGCCGCCTGTAAATCCACATTTCAAATGCTTCAAAGGTCATTGGCAGAAAGAAACAACTCCCTGAGACAAAGGCTAGAAGAAATGATAGAACAGTTCCTGAGCATTTCTTCTAGGCCCCCTGAGTATTTTCTTTACCTTATTCACTGGACCAAAACTTACCCACGGAATCTATTCTTAGAACAGAAGGAGGAGGATCATATCCAGTGGTGAAATGTAAAATTTATTAGGGCCTTCTCTGTGGGAGCCCCAGCCCTGTGGAATGAACTGCCCCCGGAAATACGTAAGATCCCCGACCTCCAGGTATTTCGCTGTGCACTGAAGACCCTGTTGTTCTGCCAGGCCGAGCTATTGACATGATAATTTTAAATTGGGGTATTTTAAATTTCTGGGGTTTTAAATAGAGCCAAATTTATTTAATAATTTTAAATTTTAAATTTATGTTTGTCTTGTGTTTTTAAATAGGCTGTACACCGCCCTCAGTCCTTTGGGAGAAGGGCGGTATAGAAATAAAATTATTATTATTATTATTATTATTATTATTATTATTATTATTATTATTATTATTACTACTACTACTACTACTACTACTACTACTACTACTACTACTACCGGTTCTGTGGGCATGGCTTGGTGGGGGGAGTAATGTGGTGGGTGGGTGTGGCCAACTTTTTTTCTTTTAACTTTTAAAAGCATTTTTTCTACAACCTTAAGAGGTTGCAGAAAAAAATACTTTTAAAAGCCTCTGACGATCAGGCAACTCAGCTGGGATCGTCAGAGGCTTTTAAAGGCACTTTTTTCCCCTACAACCTCTTCAGCCGAAGAGGTTATAGGAAAAATGCTTTAAAAAGTAATTAAAAAAAAGCCTCTGATGATCCCACGGCTCAGCTGGGCATGGGGTGGGGGGCAGGGAGTTTTGCTACTGGTTCTCCGAACTACCTGCCGCCATTGCTACCGAATCAGGCGATCCGATCTGAACCGGGAGCATTTCACCCCTGATAATATCCCAATATTATTCACATTCAACTACTAGTTCATCTTGTTTTGATACGTGGATTAGAACATATTGCCTCCTACTTCAAATAGCAAATCTTTTGATTATGTGCAATCAAGTTGTTTTTGACTCTGAGCACCATAAAAATATATATTTTCCCTCACAACAATCTATCCCCATCCTGTTCTTTCAGGTCTGAAGTAGGATAATTTGAGCCTGGTCATTTGTGCCTGGAGGGAGAAATCTGAGTTGATTTGAGTGCCATGTTCCAGTGGCTTGTTGTCTTAGATATTCATGATATGCTGAGCAGTCTTCTCCAACACTAGGTTTGTGGGGGCAATAAGCTGACTTTGTACAAAAAAGAACACCGCTTAGGAGGGGCCAAAAGCCCTACTAAGCAGGTATATACAAAAGTATAAAGGCTATTGCTTAACGCATTGTAAGCCGCCTTGAGTCTCCGGAAAAGGGCGGCATATAAATTGAACCAATAAATAAATAAATAAATAAATAAATAAATAAATAAATAAATAAATAAACAAACAAACACCAATGTTCAAAGGCACCAATATTCTTCATATCTTGCTTCTTCAAAATCCAACCAATTATTTTGGGCATAGCCATTTCATCAAAGTAGGTAAACAACTGGGCAGGATGAAGGAAGCAAGTATTGTGCAGGTAGTCCTCGACTTACAACCACAATTGAGCCCAAAATTGATGATGTTAAGCGAGACGTTTGTTAAGTGAGTTTCGTCCCATTTTATGACCTTTCTAGCCACAGTTGTTAAAATGAATCATTGCAGTTGTTAAGTTAGTAACACGATTGTTAAGTGAATCTGGCGTCCCCATTGACTTTGCTTGTCAGAAGTCCGCAAAAGCTGTTCACCTGACCTTGGGACACAGCAACAGTCGTAAGTATGAACCAGTTGCCAAGGATCTGAATTTTGATCACATGATCATGGGGATGCTGCAATGTTCGTAAATCGAGGACTACCTGAATTATTCAATTTCAGGAGTCTTCATACTAACTATGAATTCAGGTGCTCCTGATTTAATTAGTTTGCCACTCTTTCACACTAAGCTTTGGTAGAATTTGAGAGCCAGTTGGCATGGTGGATAGAGAGTTGGACTAAGACTAGAGAGATCCAGATTTGGATTCCTATTCAGATATGAGGAAGATGATGGATCAGTTGCCACATCTTTTACCTCAGAGGTTTGTATGAAGTTAGATCAGAGTGGGCTGAGAATGCCAGGCACCAATCCTAAAGAAAGGTAAAAGGTAAAGGTTCCCCTTGCACATATGTGCTAGTCGTTCCTGACTCTAGGGGGTGGTGCTCATCTCCGTTTCTAAGCCGAAGAGCCAGCGCTGACTGAAGACATCGCAGTGGTCATGTGGCCGGCATGACTAAACACCAAAGGTGCATGGAATGCTGTTACCTTCCCACCAAAGGTGGTCCCTATTTTTCTACTTGCATTTTTTACATGCTTTCGAACTGCTAGGTTGGCAGAAGCTGGGACAAGTAATGGGAGCTCACTCTGTTACGCTGCACTAGGGATTCGAGCCGCTGAACTGCCGACCTTTCGATTGACAAGCTCAGCATCTTAGCCTCTGAGCCATCGCATCCTTAATCCTAAAGAAAGACTGTGATAAAATGTAATAGAATGAAAAGAAAACAATTAACCAATCTCAGTATCAATCCACTGGGCAAATAGCAAATTTATTTAAACTTCTAAAGATTTAGTATCTTTTTCTTCCTGCTATCTTCCAGCAAGGAACTTAGAACACTGCCATATCGCCAAAATTCATAGGCCCAGCAGTCAAAACTGTGTGACACAGTTCAACCCAAGGTACTTCATGAATTTTAGTCCACACATTTTGTTCCATATTTCTTCAATCTAGTAGTCTCTGAAATGTTTTGGAACTGGAACTCCTAGAACAGTGATGGCTAACCTTTTTGCCATCGTGTGCCAAAAGTGGGGGGAGTGCGGGGGGGTCGCACGCGTGTGTGCCCACATCCATAATTCTATGTGCCCCGCCCCTGTGCATGTGTGTGTGACCCCCCTGCGCTTCCCCTGTTTTTGGCACGTGATGGCACGGTGGACCTGGTAGACCCATTTTTTTGCCCTCTCCAGGCTCCAGAGCCTTTCTAGGAGCCTGGGGAGGGTGAAAACGGCCTCCCCACCACTCCAGAGGCCCTCCGGAGGCAGGAAATGGCCCGTTTGCCAACTTCCAGTGGGCCCAGAAGGCCCGAAAATCAGCTGGCGGAGCTCAGCTCGCGTGTCCATCGATATGGCTCCATATGCCACCTGTGGCACGTGTGCCACAGGTTTGCCATCATGGTCCTAGAACCTCCAGCCAATATGGCTATGCTGACCGATAGTTTTGCATCCCAATGCATTTGGAAGGCAGGTGTTGAAAGATTGTCTACTCAAAATGTATTGCTTGAATTTGTATCTGTGTGCATTTCCTTTGCAGATATTTTGTTTTAGCATGCAATTGGGATTCCTCCTATTAGGACTGTTCATATTTTTATTGTGTTTTTCTCAGCCAGAGCTAATGCTTCATTGTTGGGTTGTCAGAGGTAGCTCTTTTATCTGAGTGAGACAGAAAGAAATAAAAGCAAATATAACCCAGATTGGTTCATAGTGGAAATGTACCTGTAGAATTAAATATATTTTTAACGACAGCCCTGAACAAATGGTATTTAACTCCTTTTTCCTGTTTAAAACTTCACAGCACTGGGAAGACTCTCCAACCCTCACTGCATACTTGCCTAAATTGTTCAGCTTGTTGATTATAATTCAGATTCTCTCTAGAGATTTGTTTTATGATTGGGAGCAACCAAGTTCACAGAAGTTAAAAGAGGCTTCATATTCACCTTCTTGAAGTATAGCAAGCTATTTAGGCCAGCATGAGTCATTGAACAATCTATTTGATAACTTCATTAAACCTTTGTCGTCTTCTGATGATTATCCATAATTTAGCAGTTGATAATCCAGCAGATAGAGCCTGCTGTTAGAAATGTGTGTGTTTTTATATGCATGTGTACGGAGGTGGGCTATATAGAATTTAACCGGTTCACCCAGAATCTAAAATGCGCGTGCGGGGTCAAAAACCCGACGATTGTATAGGAACGGGATAGCTTCGCTCCTGCGCTCGCCTTGCGCACATGCGCTCTGCATCAAAACCACAGCAATTGTATTGGACGGGATAGCTTCGCTCGCTCGTGCAGCTTGAACACATGCACACTGCGTCAAAACCACGGGGATTGTATAAGACGTGATAGCACCAGGGTGGATGGGCGGGCCCAGCTGCTGGCCATAACTACCAATTTGCCCGAATCAGTCTGAACCGGCTGAATCCCACCCCTGCATGTGTGTCTCTAACAGCAAGGCATTATCTTACATACCAGTTAACTGATTTTCTTAGGTCTGCCAAGTGCCATGGTGCCATGTCTTACTAACTTAAATTTGGGGGGGGGGAATGCAGAGCTAATACTAGTGCTGGGTATAAATGGTCTTTTAGAATCCTTCACCAGTTTTACTAGACTTTCAGCATTGAGAGATAATACAGGTAGTTCTCGATTTACAACATTGCCTTTAGTCACCGTTCAAAGTTACAATGGCCCTGAAAAAAAGTGACTTATGGCCAGTTTTCAGTCCTGCAACCATTATAGTATGTCCGTGATCACATGAGCCGAGGTGGCACAGTGGTTAGGATGCAGTACTGCAGCTACTTCAGTGTTGTGGCCCCACCCTCTGAGCCTGTCCCATCGGAGGAAGAAAGCTCCGAGCATGAGGAAGAGGAGTCAGCCAGGCCTCCCTCTCCAGGCCCCTCCCCTCTGGCACTGTCTCAGGTGCCGGCCGAGGGAGAGGAGATTAGCAGGGAAACAGGTGGCTTGGATGAGAGCGGAGGAGAAACATCATTCCTGGACGCACGCCTCCGAAGGCGTGATAAACGATTGCAGCAGCTCAGGAGGCGTGCTAGGGATTAGAACTGAGTCACTGGACCACACCCCAGAGACTATATAATAGAGGGTGGTGGCCAGTGATCCTTGTGACGAACAAAACTAACCTTGGATAGTCACTAAAGCCTCGTTCGGAACTGCTGGGAGGAATATTTATTGTTGTTGGACGTTTGGAAGCTGAGTATTTATCTTTCTGTTTTTCTGTGGAAATAAAAGCACTTGGCAGACGGCGTGTATATCGCTGCCAAGTTGGAGATAAAGAGCTGGGTGTGTTCCAAGTGCTTCCTTAACCCTCGGCTGGCTGTGTTTGTGTGTGTGTGTGGACGGGGACAGATCATTCAGCTGACTGCTAGTTCAGCAGATCAGCGGATCAAATCTTACCAGCTCAAGGTTGACTCAGCATTCCATCCTTCCAAGATGGGTAAAATGAGGACCCAGATTGTTGGGGGCAATATGCTATTTAGTATACTGTCTTTGGTGTAAGCCGCCCAGAGTCCTCAGAGAGTGGGTGGCATAGAAATATTAATATTAATATTAATATTAATATTAATATTAATATTAATAAAAATCCAGACACTTGACAACTGGTTCCTATTTATAACGGCTGCAGTGTCCCCTGGGTCATGTGATCTCCCTTGTGTGACCTTCTGACCAGCAAAGTCAACGGGGAAGCCAGATTCACTTAGGAACCGTGTTACTAAGTTAACAACTGCAATGATTCACTTAAGAAACGGTGGCAAAGAAAGGCCGTAAAATTCACTTAACAAATGTTTCACTTAGCAACAGACATTTTGGGCTCAGTTGTGGTTGTAACTTGAGAACTACCTATATAGACAAGAAGCACATTCAGGAGTAATATCTCTACTTTATTGTGAGATTCCGTTAACAGAAACTTGCAAATCTAAAAAAGCATCTCTTCTCCCTCACCTTTACAGTCCAAGAAACTAGGGGGTGGGGTGGGGTCCCTTCTGAGATGTTTTCCATGCCCTCTGCAGTTTTGTTAACTGTTGCTTTATCTGCAGCTCTTCCTCCTTTCTCTCAAACTCATTCCTATATACCATTACATAGACAGAGACATTCGGTAGACAGGAATTCCCCAATGAAGACCACTCTTGGTATCAAATAGAAGTCAGGGAGATAGTGGGATATTGGTAGGATATTTTTGACCATCTTGTAATGAAATAAGTGCTACAATACCCCACCCAGTGGTGGGTTGCCCTCGGTTTGGACCGGTTCTATAGAACCGGTAGTAAAACCAGCGGGAGGCTCCACCCACCGATCCCAACATCATCAGGAAGCTTTCTGTGCATGCGCAGAAGCGTGCGGGGCCCCGTTGCAAACCGGTAGTAAAGCTAAGTAGAACCCACCCCTGACCCCACCCTCTCATAAACATTTATCCAAAATTATCCATAGAGAATTGGCCTTAGAAGTTATTTCAATCAGATTGACAGAAAAGAAATATATTTTGCCTAATACCAGTCAATAAATAGATATAGCCGAATATTTTCTGTGAAATATATCTCAATTGAGTCTTTTTCCCTCTAAAGCTTAATGCACAATTTTAGACTGGAATTATTTTTTAATCATGTTTGTTTTATTGGGATGTAGTGGTCTCCAAACTTAGGCAGTGCAAAAATAAATAAATAAATCCCTCCCAAACCTCCTAAAACTTAGCTCTTTTTTTTTCACATCACACTAAATGATTTCCTTACTAAATCAACCAGAATTGTTTGCTTCGTGGGGTACATTACATGAAAACCAAGCTAATTGTGTTATAGCTTAACCCACTATGTGACTCCAGTCCAGGGGTGAAATTCAGCAGGTTCTGACAGGTTCTGGAGAACCGGTAGCGGAAATTTTGAGTAGTTTGGAGAACCGGCAAATACCACCTCTGGCTGGTCCCAGAGTGTGGTGGGAATGGAGATTTTGTATCCTTCCCCTGGAGTGGGGTGGGAATGGAGAATTTGCAGTATCCCTCCCCTGCCATGCCCACCAAGTCACGCCCACCAAGCCACCACCACAGAACCAGTAGTAAAAAAATTTGAATTCCACCACTGCTCCAGTCATGTGCTAATGAAATAAGCCTAGGGATTTGAGCTGAGAACTCAATATATTTTCAGTGACTAGCTTTGTTTCTGTTTAACCTGGAATTTTCTAATTAATTTGCAATAGGTTGGTTATTAAATGTTTTTAAACATTTCAAAATCCTTTCCAATCTCTTGCAGATCATCCAGAGATCTGCCAGTAGATTCAAAGCTACTTCTGTCCACTCTTTAATGTCTTTGTTTGCTTTTTTCCAAGCTGTTATACTGTACATATCTGATTTGACTATGTGCCATCAAATCATTATCAAGTCTTAGTAACCACATAGGTTTCTCCATGATTATCAGTATCTAACCCAATCTTTCAGGTCCTGTATTGGGGAAAATATTGCCTCTGTAACTAAGTCTATCTACCTGGATCTACCTGGATGTTGGTCATCCTTCTCTTCTCTTTGCTTCCATCTCTCCTAGTATTAAAGCTTTCCCTACAGAGCTAATATGTCTGAAGTAGGATTTCACACAGTATGAAGTATCTCATTACTTAGTCTAAAGCCAGTGATGGGTTGCCCCCGGTTCACACCGGTTCTATAGAACCGTTAGTAAAACCGGCGGGAGGCCCCACCCACTGACCTTGATGTCATGAAAACGCTTCTGCGCATGCACAGAAGAGCGTGTGTGCGTGCAAGCAAAGCAAGTGCACGCGCACGGCCCCGTTGCAAACTGGTAGTAAAGGTAAGTAGAACCCACCCCTGTCTAAAGCCCTTATCTGGTTTCTTCTCTTTCTCCCCACCCCCAGTGGAAATGTTCATGGATCATGGAAGGGGACAAGAATAGAATTAGAATAGAATAGAGCTGGAAGGGACCTTGGAGGTCTTCTAGTCCAGCCCCCTGCTCAAGCAGGAGAACCTATACCATTTCAAATAAATGACTGTCCAGTCCCTTCTTAAAAACTTCCAGTGATGAAGCACCCACGATTTCTGAAGGCAAATTGTTCCACTGGTTAATTGTCCTCACTGTTAGGAAGTTTCTCCTTAATTCCAAATTGCTTTTCTCTTGGATTAGTTTCCACCCATTATTTCTAGTCCTGCCCACTGGTGCTTTGGAGAAATATTTGACCGCCTCTTCATTGTGGCAGCCCCTCAAATATTGAAATACTGCTATCATGTCAACCCTAATTCTTCTTTTTTCTAGACTAGCCAAACCCAAATCCTGCTCATCCATTCTATATATGTTTTAGTCTCCAGGCCTTGTATCATCAGGCAGACAATGCATGAGTGGTGGGGGAGGAACCTCTACAAAAAGGACCTATAGAAAGATCCATATATTTTTCTGGCTCCAACATTAAACGTACTTAAATTCTTCCCCCTACCTCTTTTTAATTGTCAGCTCTTCAAATGTAAACGTGATTTTCCAGAGTTTCATAGCTCATCTCAAGGGGAGCTGGGGGGAAGGGAGGCTCCAATTATAGATTTACTGACAATTTCATTGGTGATGAATAAGGCCAAACACCATTCAGTTGGCTCTTCAGTACCTAGATCTTCCTCGTAGGCATAGAAAAACTAAAACACTGGGTCAATAAAGCAAGGGAAGAAAACATAGATGCAGGAAATGTAGGAGTTTGCATACGTGCAGGGATTTTCCTATCTCGGAAGGCAAACCTCAGATAAGGAAGGTTACATGCACGTAGACACCAGGAAATGGCATTAGAAAATAAGACCCTAAATCTGTAAATAAGAAGAGCAAGAGAGGAGAAAATGGGATATGTTATACTTTAACTATAGCTAAACATTATAAGTGCTTAAGCAAGCAGTAATGGTTAACCTATGATTTAAGTTACCTGGAAGATTCTGTGAGCCAATGATATGCTGCCAAATACATACTATAACTTGTAGTAACAAACTATATAATGTCACTCTGTAAAGCAATAAATTACCACATATTTCCTCAACCTCTCTGTGTGTGGTCATTTACAACAGGGAAATGGTGCCCAAAGATAATTTGCACCCATACTATAGTATCTACGATTTGAGGAATCAATCACTTGCAAAGCAGCAATTTTCATTTCAAGTTGAGGCTTAAGTACAGCTTAAGTGCAGAAAATCCTATCTTTTTAAAATCATCATCAATATTTTTTTAAATTATAATACAGGAAAAAAAAAGCAAAGTATGAAATTGGCACTGTTTTATTACAGGTAGTTCTTGTTTAAGGACCAGTCACTTATCAACAATTTGAAGTTATGATGCAGCAAATAGGTGCTTACAGATAATTTGCACACATACACACCAGAGCTTCTTATGACTCGTTCTTGAAGATATGATGGCTGCAACACAAATGTACACCCTGTGGTCATGTGACCACATTTTGGGCACCTGGCAACCAGTTTGCATTTACAGCTGTTTGCAGCATCCCATGTTTATGTGCCTGCTATTTTTTTGGGTGGGGTGGGTGGATGTTGCCAGCTCTGACATTTATTTCCAGATTCTGACAAAAAAATTAAAACTTTGGGAAAACCAATTTGTTTAATGACTTTGGGATTTGCTTAATGACAGCAGCATCCATTTAATGACCATCATAAAAATTTGTAAAATCAATGCCTGGACTCACTTAAAGACCATCATGATTTAGAACTGTAATTCTGGACTCAGTTATGAACATAAGTCAAGAACTACCTACCGGTATATTATTCATTTTTCTGCAAGATCTAGGTTTTTGTGGATCTAGAAATTTAATGTATAAGAAGGAGTGGCAGAACCTGAGGACAGAATCAAAAGAGGAATCAGCCTAGAATCCTTACATAGCCACAAGTGGACTAAGTCCAACCCCTTTGAATTCCTGGAGAGTGTTATGAAGAGATTGGACAACCATTTGTTTGAAATGGTATAGGGCAGTGATGGCTAACCTTTTTGCTGTTGTGTGCCAAAAGTGGGGGGAGTGGGTGGGTCATGCGTGCACATGCTCACACCCTAATTCAATGCGCCCCACCCCCCTGTGCATGCCCACGTGACCCTACGAAGCTCCCTCCGCTTTTGGCACGCAATGGCACAGTGGGCTCGGTAGGCCCATTTTTTCGCCCTCCCCAGGCTCCAGAGGCTTTCTTGGAGCCTAGGGAGGGTGAAAATGGCCTTCCCCACCCTCCCGGAGGCACTCTGGAGGCCTGTCTGTTTGCTGATTTCGGTTGGACCTAGAAAGTCTCTGGAGCCTGGGGAGAGCAAAAAACGGGCCTTCCTTCCCCCGGAGGCCCTCCAGAGGCTGGAAACAGCCTGTTTCCCGATTTCCGGTGGGCCCGGAAGGACTGAAAATCAGCTGGCTGGCTTGCATGTGCACGTCGGAGCTGAGCTAGGGCAACACTCACGTGCCCACCGATATGGCTCTGCGTGCCACCTGTGGCACGCGTGCCATAGGTTCACCATCACGGGTATAGGGTCTCCTGCTTGAGCAGGGGGTTGGACTAGAAGACTTCCAGGTCCCTTCCAACTCTATTATTCTGTTATTTTGTTGACCTGTGTCTAACTCTAAGCAGGTGTTAACCATTAGTTGAGAAAATTCCTGTGCATAAACTTTTTTTAAGCAATAAGTCAGTTTAATTGGATCTTCACATATGGACCTGGTCTTTCACGCCTGCCATTATGGGAAGATGAATGAAAGAATTAAGAAAAGGGGTAGAGAGGCTGTTGAGATGATGGCTAGATTGCTGGAGGGTGATGACTGATCATTGGAAAGTTCTCTGAAGTTGTTGTGGGAATCATACTGACATGTAGGCAGTTGAAATGTCTTGAACTGGGATTTAGCACTGGAGTAAAATGGGTGACTGTTGCAGTGGATCTAATCTTGCCTATGGATAAAGCGGGGTAGCTCCTGCTGTTGGTACAATAGAATGATAGAAGGAAGTGTTTTCTTGGGATTCTGGCATATTTAATTCTTTAAACATTTTGTAAATCTACAGAGGTGATTTCCTGGCCTGGCCCTGCAATTTGGATACCATCGAGGAGCAATCCTGCATGTTTTCCAGAACATGAAAAGTATCAACAAATCTGGAGCATTAGAGAAGCAGAAGTTTCTTCAGATACAGGAAATTTACAAGGTTCAGTGCTACTTGGGAGGGGGAGGGGAAGCTTTGGCTGGTACCAACTGGCTGCAGGTGGATTTGGGATGAAAAGCATGCTGTGACTCATCTGCCCATTATTCTGATTTTGTAATTTGCATGAGTTATTTTTTTCATACTCAGTTAAGTATTACATTAGTGTAGCAGATGTATGCTTCCAAAAACCAAACTTTAAAAATAGGGAGCCTGACTCAATTTTCTCACCCTGGTGTGCTCCAATATGTTGAAATTCTTTCCCAGATACCCCCACCCTAACCTGCTTAATGGCTCCTGCATCCCTGAAAATTGCATTCATTAAATTGTGTCAAAAGGTGGGACCGAAGAAGGATTAACTCTGTCATGGGATCTGCCCTCTGAAACACTATTGGCCCTAATCTGCCCCTATTCAAATTCTTAAAAGCTGACTGTTCCTGGGCTGTTCCTGGGCTTTGGAACCCTATACCATCTCTAACCCTAACCCTATACCATTTCAAACAAATGGTTGTCCATTTTCTAGCCTGGTGCCTTAACCGCTAAACAAAACTTGCTATGTTGCTGCTGCTGCTGCTGCTGCTGTTGTTGCCGTTACTAAATTCATATGTCACCTGACTCCCAGCGACTCTGGGCGTTTAAAATTGGCAAAAACATTTAAACACAAGGAAATGATAAAAGAGAGTGAAGATGGTAGAAATGATGAGACTGGATCAGAACAAAAACAACAACAAAAATCGATCACCCACATCAAGGCCTGGATTTCTACTCCTGGAATTCTGGGATGCTGGCTGAGGAATTCTGGGAGTTGAAGTCCACGCCCCTTAAAGTTGTCAAGGTTGAGAAACACCACTCTAGAGAGCAAACTGAAGTTGCTAAAGTTGAGAAACACTGGCCTAGAAAGCAAAGGAGAAAATTATCTAGGCGCTAAACTCCCTTTCCTAATGGATGGAGTAATAGAAAGTGAATCAGCTTTCCATCAATTGGGACGAGACGAGGGAGTGCTTTGCGGGAAGAAAAGACTGAACTGAACTGAACTGAACTTCAAGTTTCTCAGCAAGGGGTCATCTTATTGCGGGTTTTTTGGGGGGGTTTTTTTGGCCAGTTTCTGTAAAAAAAAACCAACCACTTTTGGGTTGCTGAGCCAACAGATTATAGAACGAAGAGATCAGTTAAAATCTTTTAACATTGTTTTAGCTTAGCATACCGATTTTCTGCAAAGACTCTTTCTTTCTCACACAAAAACCACATACTTGCATGCACACATGCACACACACACAACCTGTCAATTGGGTATTTTCTTAATAGGAATCAATGCTGTGTTGTATTTTCCTAGGATCTTTAATCAGGGATTTTATAGGTGGAAGAAATCTTCCTGATTTTTTAGTCCACCCCGCAACTGTAGTGTAGGAACTGTTCGGCATCTGAGATTTAAAATCAAGACCGGTAGAGTAGTTGTTGGGGTGCATATGCTGCCAGGAGCTTCCTAGTATGTCTTTTTCAACCATACAATGCAGGGGTGGGTTCTACTTACCTTTACTACCAGTTCGCAACGGGGCCGCATGCGCAGAAGCATTTTCATGATGTCAGGGTCAGTGGGCGGAGCCTCCCGCCAGTTTTACTACCGGTTCTATAGAACCGTGCGAACTGGGGGCAACCCACCACTGATACAATGTCTTTCTCCAAATTCCTGGCACTTGGAAATAATAATATGTATACAGAAAATTAAACTGTCCTTTAACTCAGTGAATCCAGTAGAGACATTGATTCAGTTAGAAACTGCATGCTGTGTGCATTTTTTTTAGAATGCTACCTAATCATTATTGAAGAAGAGGCCAGTATTTACCATTTAATTTTTTAAAAAAAATCATTTATTTTTATCCACTCTACTTGATATTTTGCTGTACAGGCAGAGTCGCTTTGAGACAAGTTGCTGGACAAAACTGTCAACATCATATTTGAATGATGGTAGCCCAACTGAACCCTTTTGTGATTTAACTTTTCGGAAAAGATGCAAAGAATTGCATTGTTAAATAAAGTCTCCGTGATTGCTTGGCATGGCATTTTGATAAAGTACTTCTTTATCATATGCAGACTGAATTTCTCACTGGCATCTCGGTTTATTGTTCCAGCCCTGCTGTTGCCTGGCCTATTTGTCAGTGTTTTCTGCCTTATAAATATTAAGAAGCTAGCTCCTGCCTCCTGATGGGAGCTTCTGAACAGATCCTGGTTTTCTTGCCAACTCTATGACTCGAAAGTCTGTTTGTAGGAGAAAGAACGTGTACTATGGAAGAAGGCAGAAAATTGGAGGGGGCAGAAACCAGTTTTGTTTGCTTACATTCAGAAGGGGTAAGTGAGTCTTCGTGCTACTTCCTGCATCCATCTTGCCAGGAGTGCTGAAAGCATCTCATCCCTTGGGACTGTATTTCATTGCCAACCTTCTGTTCTTTTGAAAAGGAGAAAAAGAGAAGGTTGCTTTGCACTCTGAATCTTCCTTACACACTCTTGCAGTTGGAGACAATGTTGGCATGGCCTTATTGTTGTTTTTTCAGTAGATCCTACGGGAATGTGGCATTTTCCATGTCCAACCTACTTCCAAGGATCTCAGGGTATTGAACAAACACAGCCTCTAAACAAGGATCTGAATGCTCGGCCTGTTTCACAGGATTGCTGTTGTGGGAATAAAATTAGGAAATACCTCCATATACATCACCTTGACTTCTCAGAGAAAAGGTAGGATATAAATACAGGTAATCCTCGACGTACGACCACAATTGAGCCCAAAATTTCTGTTGTTATGTGAGACATTTGTGGCTATCCCAAAAGAGCCACAGTGGCGCAGTGGTTAGAGTGCAGTATTTCAGGCTACTTCTGCTGACTGCCTGCTGACTGCAATTTGGCAGTTCAAATCTCACCAGACTCAAGGTTGACTCAGCCTTCCATCCTTCCAAGGTGGGTAAAATGAGGACCCAAATTGTTGGGGGCAATAGGCTGACTCTGTAAACCCCTTAGAGAGGGCTGTAAAGCACTGTAAAGCAGTATATAAATCTAAGTGCTATTGCTATCCCGTTTTATGCCATAGTTGTTAAGTGAATCACTGCAGTTGTTAACTTAATAACATGGTTGTTAAGTGAATTTGGCTTCCCCATTGATTTTTCCTTGTCAAAAAGTTGCAAAAGTCGCAAAAGTCGTAAATATGAACCAGTTGCCAAGTTTCTGAGCTTTGATCACATGATCATGGGGATGCTCCAAAGGTTGTAAGTGTGAAAAATGGCCATAATTCACTTTCTTTAAAGTGGAGTTGTAACTTTGAATGGTCACTAAACGAACTGTTGTAAGTCCAGGACTACCTGTACCAGGTGTTTGTCAACAGAGGGGAAAATGAGCAGGGTCAGGAGAAATGAATGCTGCAGGGGAAAATGCAGGGTTTCTCTTGGGAATTCTGTTGCCTGAGTAGAGTTTGTCAATTTCAGAGTGACTCAGTTCTCATTAGCAGTACAGTTCCTTTAGTGAGTGAAGTTACAACGGCACTGAAAAAAGTGAGTTCTGACCATTTTTCACATTGTAGCATCCCCATGGTCACTAATCAAAATTCAGACACTTGACAACTGACTCATATGTATGATTGTTGCGGTGTCCCAGACTCATGTGATCCCCTTTTGTGACCTTTTAACGAGCAAAGTCAATGGGGAAGCCAGATTCACTTAACAACCATGTTACTAACTTAACAATGACAGTGATTCATTTAACAATTGTGGCAAAATGGTGCAAAATTCACTTAATAATTGTTTCATTTAGCAACAAAAATATTGGGCTCAATTGTGATCTTAAGTTGAGGGCTATCTGTATTGTCCACAAAGTAATACCTACATGAACAGGGAGAGTTGCATTGCACCCTATGCAGTGGTGGGATTCAAGTAATTTAACAACCGGTTCTCTGCCCTAATGATTTCTTCCAACAACCAGTTTGCCAAACTGCTCAGAAAGTTAACAACCGGTTCTCCCGAAGTGGTGCAAACTGGCTGAATCCCACCACTAACCCTATGTGGTTCCTTGGGATGATAGGAGCTTTGCTAATAGCAATAGCAATAGCAATAGCATTTAGACGTATATACCACTTCACAGGGCTTTACCACCCTCTCTAAGCGGTTTACAGAGTCAGCATATTGCCCCCAACAATCTGGGTCCTCATTTTACTGACCTCGGAAGAATGGAAGGCTGACTCAACCTTGAGCCGGTGAGAATCGAACTGCTGAACTGCAGTCAGCCGACAGTCAGTAGAAGCAGCCTGCAGTACTGCATTCTAACCACTGCGCTACCAGGGTCATAATGATCAATTATCTCAATAATGTCATCCATAAAACTACTGAGCAATCACGAAATAGTGCAGTATTCTCAAAGGGCCAAGCCTTCAACCAAAACACTCTGGCTGTAATTTATCTTGTTTAGCATATCGATGTAGTTGCTTTTAACTTCTGCCATTTCCCCATCTTCGAAGGTCTAGCAGAATGTGAAAATAATATCAAGGTAAGAAAGCAGTGAGCTTTTTACATTTACAATGAGCTGGTTTCCCTAATGCACTGGGCTCACTTGGGAATGGGCTTGGATGTCATGATATGTTTTCAAACATCTTAGCTTCCGAATGGAAGGTTCATAGCCAGAAAGAAGATTACCTAAGTTCCTCTTAGGTAACTCCCATTACTTCTGCGGCGATCAGAGCTACAAGAACTCGCAGTGGGATTTCAAGCCCTAGCTGTTGCTAAGCATATTCAACAACATCAACAATCAGGAGGGAGATATAATTGGGAAGTAATAATTCCCATGGTTCTGGATCCCCAGGATATTCCGCTTGCATTGCCTGGTCTGTTCTTGTAGATTTGAAAGGAAATATGTTGACCTGAATTGAATTGAACTTTATTTGGCCAAGGGTAATTAAACACACAAGGAATTTGTCTCCGATACAGAAACATTCAGTGTACATGCAAAGCAACAGAATAATCATAATCGTAATCATACCAATAAAAGGGAGGAGAAAGGATCAGAATAAGAAGGATAAATAATAATATTACGGGCACACTACTTTGGTATAATATACATAGACATTGGGCAGCACTGTGAGAATTAGGTGTTCAGCAAGGCGATCAAACCGGTCAGTCCTAGAGGAGATCAACCCTGACTGCTCTTTAGAAGGCCAGATCCTGAAGATGAAACTCAAATACTTTGGACACCTAATGAGAAGGAAGGACTCAGTGGAGAAGAGCCTAATGCTGGGAAAGATTGAGGGCAAAAAAAGAAGGGGACAACAGAGAATAAGGTGGCTGGATGGAGTCACTGAAGCAGTTGGTGTGAGCTTAAATGGACTCCAGAGGATGGTAGAGGACAGGAAGGCCTGGAGGAACGTTGACCATGGGGTCGCGATGGGTCGGACATGATTCGCAACTAACAACAACAAGAAGAGTGATGGCACGAGGGAAAAACACATGTCTCCGTGTCTAGTTGTTTTGGCATGCAATGCCCTATAGTGCCACCCAGAGGGGAGGAATTGAAACAGTTTATGTCCAGGATGTGAGGAGTCTGCCGATGTCTTCTCAGCCCTCCTTTTGACCTGCACAAATATGCAGCTCTTTTATGGAAGGCAGGCTGGTTGCAGTTGTTCTTTCCTTTCTGTTGAAGATACGTTTCAAAATGTCCTTGCTTCCCTTTCTGAGTCCTAGCAGCAACTGTTGTTCTGACAAAGAATGTCAAAGCAGAGTGGATGGGGGGGTTGGGTAGGAATAAGCTCAATTAAATTAACCTTTGTAAGTCACCTTCAAGCCTGCCTTGCTATGATAGAGTGTGCTCCTTCATCCCTGAGAAGAACCATGATTATGCACTGATTGTTCAGATTGTGGAAGTCTCTGACTTAACTGAAATGAACTGTGGGTCCTTCTAAAGAATTACTTAATGCTGGGATTGGTTGCTGGGGTGAATTAACCCAACACTGCATGTTGTATTGCTTTTTTTCTGTCAACCCCTTAAACCTCATCATGAGGTGAAAGAGTAGCATGCCACGTAATTGAGGATTAGCCTGACTAGGTGGCTCAGTAGCTAAGACACTGAGCTTGTCAATCAGAAAGGTTGGCAGTTTAGCGACTCGAATCTCTAGTACAAGTCTCCTGTATGAGCAGGGGGTTGGACTAGATGACCTCCAAGGTCCCTTCCAACTCTGTTACTGTTACTGTTACTGATTAAGGGTGTAGCAGCATCAAGACAGAGTGCAGTAATAGGTTGTTGATCACTGTGCCTTCGCATTTCATTTGACCACATTTTTTTAAAAAAAAATAAACTTCAAAATTTGTGTATTTCTATATCCCACAACATACACATTGCCCAACCAAATATCAGTTCTAGAAAGAGGAAAAACACTCCAGGATCTGGGAGATTTTCCGAGCAAGATGGATGTGATTTAAATACAACTGAGTGGAATTTAGTGAGGTTAATTGGGAAATTTGTGGTTTAGAGGTTAGACCGTTGTGTGGCACACAGCTGTTCTTTAAGGCATGATTTGCTTAACCACGGTTTACTAAATACATTTCAAGTGATTAAATTTATAAATATGGTAAGCCATAAACCATGGTTTATAGTGTCTATGTAGTTTTGCATAAAATGATATGCCAAAGCTTAAAGTAAATTATAGCTTGATCTAATGTGTGTATCCAGCCAATATTTCTTGCTAAAAGCTTACAGGGGAATCCTGAGCTTTGGATAGTTCAGATCTGGGAGAGAAAGTCCTGAATTTAAATTGAAAAAAAAAACACCCTTAAAGTTACGCTGTCAACAGATGTGGGTTGAGTTTTCATGGAATATTATCTATAATTAACTTAACCATCATTATTGATTTTTCCCTCTCCTTAACATGATTTTTGAAGAACAGAATTTGGTTTAACAGTGTGGCTCATTCTTTTTTTTTTTTTAATAATTTTATTAAAGTTTACAGATACAAAGGGTTTACAAAGATTAAAAAAAATGAGGGGGTCCTTGGTGCTCTCTGAGCTTGCTTGTTTTCTTGCAGACATTTGATTACCCAAACTAGGTAACATCATCAGTCTACCTAATGCACTGATGTTTTCGAATCTTTAAATTTGGCGTTTACGAAATTATCGAAGGCTCGGGTGGATTTAGAGTTTAACAACTCTTCCTCCTATTTCCAATGGTAATTGGTACATTCTGCCTTTATCTAGTGGCATAAGGCTTTGTAGTGGTTTTTAAAGTTAGCTACGTAACCAGTTTTGTTTTCTTGTCAAAGAGGTTTTTTTTGGGGGGGGGGATTGTAGCTTTCTTATTGTTATGGGTAATCTTTTTATTTATATTTTTTGCTTTAGGGGTTATTTTTGGTACGTATAGGTTAATGACTCTATTGACTTCGAGCAAAAAATGTTATAATGGTCTTCTGCAGTATTACAACCTGTGAACAAAAGGTGCCAATCAAGAGATGCGAGGTCGGCAGCTGTGAAATCATAGTTGGCTTTTTTAAAATTATAATTTGGAGTCCCATCATTATGACCTTCTTTGCAAGGACACAAGTTGAGACAAAAATCAATCATACTGTAATCACTGTTGGAAAAAGGTTCTTTAACTTGTAGGTCATAAACTGAGTTTAAGCTATTGCAGAAGATGAGATCTAAGCAACTGTTGAGTTGCTCAACAACAACTAGTGTTGTTCGTTAACAACTGCTCCAGCCTCAGGGTCATAATAGCATTGTACAGGGTTGCATGTATAGGTTCGGTTGTACATTCATTTAAGGTCCAATTAATAAGAGGCAAATTGAGATCACCAAGAAAGATAAAAGAGATGCGGGCAGGAAGCTGCCCACATTAATAGTGCAATTAACTTGTTCTTATGACCAAAGTCATAATCAGGGGCTCAATAACTTAGCAAAAAACGAACTGTGGTATTTAAAGACAGTTTGCAGACAGTGGTCTCGGAAAGAGCAAGCTCCTGTGTAACATAAATCTTTTTCAGACCAAGGGACTTTTTATAAAAGATAGCAACACCAGCCCCTCTACGTTTTTTACCGTCAGACCGGAAAACGTGATAGTCACGTTTTATAATAAGGGAGTCTGGAAAGGATACATTCAACCATGTCTCACAAACAAAAATAAGGCCAAATAGGGCCACATTTAAGAGCAGGAGGAATTCGAGTACCTTGTTTATGAGGCTTCTTGCATTAAGTAACTTGCATTTTAGGCCTGTAGGGGTGGATCTGAAAAAAGTTGGAGGCATGCATGCCTAATTTAAATTGTTGGGGGGGGGGCGGTTGTTGAGATGTAGGCCACTGGTCCTGCATTTAATACAGTCAGCATAGTAGTCTATGTACAGGTCAGTCTCTCCTTGATCCTTGAGTTCTGAGTGAACTTCTCGGGCACGGACATGTTGTAGTATGGACAGGTCGGGCCATGAATGAAGTTTCTTATGATTTGTGCAGCTTTTATCTACCAGAAACCGTAACATACACAGCTTCACTTTATAAATCTTCTTTTCATTTATTTTAAAATTAATCTTTAGTCTTATCAAGTTGAGTTCTTATCACTTTCTCTTTGATTCCTTCCAGGATCAGCTTAAACATTTTCTTTTTCTCTCTTCTCAGCAACCAACTTTTCTTGGTTCTACACACTTCTTTTCTAAATCCAAAATAAGAAGGTTCTTTGGATTTATTATTTGTATGTCCCTTTGATTATTAAGACTACAGCTGGTTTCATTTGTAAATCCATTCTGGCATCATTTTCCATATCACTTTTATGTTCACCCAATCTTGTATGTAACTTCTGAATAAATTATTCCCAAACAGCCTTAGTTTCTTCCAGAGCCAAATAGTGTTGCTCCTTTGTATTAATAGTCCATTACTTTATGAGTAATCCTTTGTTCTTCCTGGTTCCCTGCAGCCAGCCTTCAAGTCCCATCTTATCATCTCTTTATTTTGCAATCAACAAAGCTTTCCCATGGGAGGATTTCTTACAATTAGTTTCAAAGACTTCATATGCTTGTTTTATAAATTTTTAACTACCCCACAGGAAATATTCTTTCAAGGCCATCTAGTCACTTAATTTTCCAAAATCAACGTTTTAGTACCCTTTTGTTGTTTTTCAAAAAGTTGAAGTTTCTCTTGTTAATCCTCAAACTTAATCAAAGCTTGTTTTGTCCAGGGTAGAAGGAAAAATCTCCTGTGTAATACAGCTTGTCTTTCTGAAAGTTCTTAACTCCAAGAAATCAGTAGTAAGCAACTTCCAAAAATAATCAAAAGAGGAAATAGGTGAACTTAGTGTCTCTTTGAAAGATGCCAAGCATGGCTTAGGCAAGGTGAATATTTTCCTGGCCCCAGGGGTGGGTTCTACTTACCTTTACTATTGGTTCGCAATGGGGCCGTGCGCGCTCGCTTGTGTGCATGTGTGCTCTTCTGCGTATGCACAGAAACGTTCTGATGACATTGGGGTCAATGGGCGGAGCCTCCTGCCGGTTTTACTACCGGTTCTATAGAACCAGTGCAAGCCAGGGGCAACTCACCACTGCCTGGCCCCCTGATCTCTCAGACCCACCAGGGGACACTGTTTTATGATCTCTTCACAGAGAGAATCTATATGGAACCAAATATGAGTGGTAGTAGTTCTAAGGAGCCTATCCCTTCACCAGCTTCTATTTCAACCATGTATGTCAGCTCTACAAAAAGTACAGTTGTGCTGGCCAGGAAGCTCAATAATATAGTTTATTCGTCGGTCAACAACATTCTGCTTTTCTATCTTTCTAGCAGTGCAAGATGATGTGAGATTTTCCACAAAATGACTTGGATGGAAAAAATTTTCTAATCTCAGTACTAAGTTTGGGAGGACCAACCCAAGTATCAAAAGGAAGGTTGGGGTTACGTGTGTAGGCTAGCTAACATATTTCTCAATCTTTTTTTGTGCTCTGATGGCATCATATTTTAAAACAGTAGATTGAATTCCCTTCTTATAAAGTACAGTAGAATAGTGTATGGGATGATTGGATTTATTTGTTTTAGTTAAACCAATAACACTGGTCAACATTTTTTTTTCTCAAAAGCTTTGCTTGCTTAAAATTTTTTGGTGATTATAATAGCCTTCAAACTGAACACAAATATAATTTCAGAATGATTGTATCACCTAGGAATCTTGAAAATAGGAAATTAACTTTTAATCACTATAATGTATATAACTGTATAATGTTTCTGACACGTTATATGCATTCAACACGGCCAAAGATGTTTTGTTGTTGATTTTCATTTGTATTCAGTGTTTTATGCATCTCATGCAGTGTTCAACAATATCAGCCAGTATTCCAGTTGCTTGCTGGATGTGCTTCATACAACAGTTTCATGTTTTCATATGTTTCTTTCATGTATGCAGCATACCCAACAGGTACTGAAGGGTGTACATTGCCGTTGTGTGAAAACAGAAGATTTCTATTCAACGGTACATGGTAGATTAAATCACAGATTATTTTCATATATGTTTTTGACTGCTATATTCATACTCTGGCCATTTACCCAGACAAATGGCCAGAGTATGAATCTACTGATGAAGGATTTAGCCCCAAATATATATAGATTATTATTCCCTTTCTCCTTGCCTGGCTTTTATCAATCTTCTGTTTCAATAACTATACAGGATAATTTTTCTTATTTCGGGAATTGTAGTCTTGAACCCATTTTCCATTTGATTGGAAAAGATTTTTCTCAATAGTAGCTTGGCATTCTAAATCAATTTATGCCTATGAAATTTAGGAAAAACTCCCACAGTTAGGTTTGTATTTATTAGTGGCATAAACTATCATTTTTCTGCAATAAATTCAGGGCAGGCAAGAATAGAGATGAAACTCATTCTAAAAATTGTACTGGGAAATCATCACATAAATTAGGCTTTTAGATGTGATTACGCAAAAGAAGTTGTCTGTCAAAATGGGGTTATCCTACTGTAGAGATTTGCATCCTCTACGATGGTTTATTTTTGCCCTTCATTCAAGAGTCTTTGCTACAATGTTCCTGATAGTCACCTTATGTTGACTTAAAGGATGGGCTATTTTGAAACAGAATAATGAATGAATGATGCATTATGGAAAAGTGGTAAAAATTATAGGCATGTTTAAATTAGTCAATTGGTAAAAAATAATTTCTAATTTCCAACTTTCCAAAATTGGAAACTTATCACTCTTAATAATTCAAGATAATGTTTTGAGTGTCAGAGATTTGGAGAAATCGTTCATTCTGGGATCATTTTGCAACACTGATACAAAGTCTATAAATAGCAAGTTGCTACCAAAAATAATGGGACAGATTGACAGGCAATTTTATATTTTTATTTTGGAATGACTGTTAAGAAGAGCGAGAAACTAACTATGAGTGAGAAGTGTTGATGGTCTCATACATAAAGTTAGTTTGCTATGAAACGGAATTGTCCAATAGTGAAAGCAATTCTCAGGCCACTTTTTCTGGAACTTATTATCTTTATTTCCTCCTCCTCCTTGTCTATCTAGTATAGGTAGTCCTCGACTTATGACCACAATTGAGCCCAACATTTCTGTTGCTAAGAGAAACATTTGTTAAGTGAATTTTGCCCCTTTTAGGACCTTTCTTGCCACAATTTTTCAGTGAAAGAGTGCAGATGTTAAATGAGTAAAATGGTCATTAAATGAATCTGGTTTTCTCATTGACTTTGCTTGGCAGAAGGATGCAAAAGGGTATCACAGGACCCTGGGACATTGCAACAGTCATAACTAGGAGTCAGTTGCCAAGCATCTGAATTTTATTCACTTGATCAGGGAGATACTGCAACAGTTGTAAGTGTGAAAAATGGTCACTTTTTTCAGTGCTGTTGTAACTTTGAACGGTCACTAACTGAACTGTTGTAAGTCGAGGACTACCTGTACTCCTCATTCAGATGTCAGAAGCGTTTCAATATATGGAAAGACAGGAGGCCTTATGGATCATAAGTTTTCACAAGGCATTGATTGAGATGGATCCTGGATTCACAATTAAGTTGCTTCTTAATTTCTCTTTCCTACAAAGAATGGGCCACTGGAGATATATTTTATTTCTTATTGTTTTTATGGAGGATAAACTGTTGCATTTGTAGAAACGATTTGAGAGTTTAGCTTATGAAAATTATCAGCATAAAAATTGCTTTATGTCCGTCTGTGTTTGCATAAGAGACAAAGAGATGTGTTACATCTGCTTAAGAGCTGTTTGTCTGATTACAAAGGGGATATACAGGTTTCAAAATGTATATTTGAGAATTTGTCATAGTTGGCATTCATCTAGTTTAGAGCATTTGATTGTGGTACATGATTCTTTTGCATTTCATACGGATTAATGCTAAGGATGTAAAAAAAAATCAACATGGGTAGAATATGAATGTTTCTACCTAGAAATAGCACAAAATTTAGTTTCAAATGAATGATCACAAATGAAGGTGAGTAGACGTGTCCCAGGATAATGTTGTAGGATCCAGTCTGGGTCGGTCAACGGAACCAAAGTTTAGTCTTCTGAGCTTTCGTGCTGGAGCCCATCCTCAGGGAACTTCTCTCTCAAATGAATTCTGTCCAGTATTTTTTTTTTTCTCCTGATGAAAATCTGTGAAAAACTGCATTAAATCAGAAGGTACAATCAATGGCAAAAACTACATAAAAGCAGCGGTAATTTCGATATCTTTAAAAAGAAATTAAAGTCAAGAAATTCTGTAGTCGGGAAATTCATATATCAAAAATCAAACTCTACAGCAGAGGTCTTCAAACTTGGCAGCTTTAAGACTTGTGGACTTCAACTCCCAGAATTCTCCAGCCAGCTATGTTTGAAGACCTCTGCTCTACAGTGTATCACTTGGATTCAGCAATTAAGCTGTAAATGTAAAAACTCCTGAGACTGAGATCAAGAAGTGGTGACATACATGTCAAGATGTATTCTTGACAACAATATGTAAGTGAATGTATAAGTGATTTTCTGTGACCCTTTGCCAGAATTCTTTTTAACTTCCAAATTTAACCTACTGCCCGGAGATTTCATAGTATGTCTCAGCAATATGTTAAACAGGTCAGACTATTCTAAGGTTATTTTTTTGAAATCAGTTAACAGTAACACAAAGATTTGGCATGTTAATTCTATAAAAATATCCATTGGACAGAATATTGTTCTACTAACATGAAAGTGGATTGGATAGCTATTGATTCACCCATCCCTTTAAAGTATGTGTTATCCATGTCCATGCTGTTGAAGCTTTTGTCTAAATATATTTAATTTAGAAAAGAGCTAGATTTTTTGGTGTATAAACAGTTGAGCATATATGTTTTTAAAAATGGTCTTTTAATATTTTTAACCTCCCCTTTCCTGCTGCTCCTCCTCCTCTTCTTCCTCTTCCTTCATGTAAAACACAACGAAGACAAAGAAAAAAAGAGTTATAAAGAAAAAGGAAGGGGTAGGGGGAAAAAGCAAAATTGGGGAGTGCAAACACAAAGGGGAAAGAAGCTATAGAAAATAGCAACTTGCCACTTTCTTTGAAACAGATAAAAACCTAAAAATCAATGACCCTTTGAACTAGAATGAATCATAACAAACAGTATTCTCTCATCATAAACAAGTCCAACCCCTCTGGAATTCTGTTGACTCTGATCTAATACCAAGGTAGTACTGTTAATTGAATAGACTCTTCTGTATAGGCATAATTAGTAATAAATCAGTTTAATTGGGACTTCATGTGTGGACCTGATCTTTTGTGGTTCACAGTTCTTCACTTATTTTATCCACACACCTCACTTCCCAGTTGCAAGGTATTTGGGGGCTATTAAAATGGTTAGTGTTTCCAGGCAATTGCTGTTGGTTAAATTCATATTAATGCTATAAGAAGAAGTGGAAGCCAACATCTGAGTGCAGTGTACATTCTCTAAGGACATCAGTTCCAATAAAGCAGAATATTTGTTGCTCAGGGTTGAAATGAAACCAAGCTCAGAGAGCACCAAGGACATAAGTAAACAGGAACAAATACACATAAGAGTCAAGGGAATGAAACTATCTTATCAAATAAGTTTTTTAAAAAAACTAGTCTGCAGAAGGATTAATCTGGTACAGAATGTGGGGTCAAAGGAGAAGGGGAGTGTGAGAACAATTGGATTATTGACTAGCCCTGAATAAATTTTAATTGTAAATCTAATCAGCAAAGGGGTGAAATCCTGTCTCCAGGGAACAATCAACAGAGAGATGATGAGACAAGAATGAGTTTTAATATGCCGCTAATGAGACTTTGCATGGTGAGGAGTAATCCATCATCAGAATGGTCCCAGGCTAAGTAGGACTAGGGGTCAACCTGTAGGGTTGTTCCAGTCAAGGCCCTTGTCCCAAGTGGTCAGGCAAGTTCAGGTAGTTCAGAAGCAGGATGGATGGAAGTCAGTAAGTCTAGTGCAGAAGTGGTATTCAGCCGGTTCGCACTGGTTTGGGCCTGTCCACCCACCCCGGCTTGAAGTCGTGCTATTTAGGCAGGTTTTCGAGGCCTGGTGCATGCACGGAAGGTACACGAGTGAGCAAAGTGCATACACAGAAGGCCAGGCGCATGCGTGGACAGCATGCACATGTGAGAAGCAAACGTGCGCGTGACGAACTAGTCATAAAGGTAAGTGAAACCCCCCCCCCGGTCTAGTGGCCTACCAGTTCAGGAGACTTTGCTTTTTTCATTGTTAATTTGTTAACCCTAATCTCTTAGTTTTACAGCAGAACAATTTGGGAATGACCTCAGGATCACCTGATTCTCCAGACCACCCAATTCCTCCCATAATCAGCAGCAGCAAATGAGAAGAAACTTGATAGGTTGGGATCATCGTTTGAGCCCTTGCAACAAATTTATCTGTATTATTTTGAGTAGGCACATATACCTTGTATGCTTTAGCTTCTGATTTGCTATTCCAGTGTCATAAGAAGGTTGTGAACCTCAGTTTTCTCAGTAGTTGTAAAACCACTTCTGGTTTGTCTCTCAGAAGATGTGAGCAGAAAATAGAATCTGGGTACTCTCCCCCACCTTCCCATCTTAACTAAGTGAGTGGTTTCCTAAGAAACATAGGTAAAGATTACAGCTTTTCATATAATGTGAAAGTGGCAATCAGAGGCAGTCTAAAAGAAAAGAAGTCTAAGATATTTTCCAGCAAACCTTCTCCATTCTCTCTGCCCCCCCCCCACACTTAGGTTTAGTTATGACTCATTGCTATTATCTTCTTCTTCAAAGCATTGGTTTCTCAAATCATCCATGCTTCTCCAAGAAATACAGTAATAATTCTTTAATCTTCCCACTGAGGCTAGGAAAAGAGGTAATAGTTTCAGACAGTCCAATCAAAGTTCACATGAGGTTTTGCGTTGGTCATAAATCATTTCTGGACCTGTTTGATTTCATGACCTCAACTCATTTAGAATGTATCAGTTGCTTTCTGGCTCCATTCTGGTTTATGTGAAATCAGATCAGGATCAGTTTAATTTATTGTTTTTATAGTGTTGCATGGCACTTGAAGGACACTGTTTTCCAACTCACGAGAATTCTTATCTCATCCCCTTCTTTTAGCTCCTGGACTCATGTCAATCTTTCTTTGCCCACCTCTTGAATATAAGGCCAAACTGGAAAACATTTGTAAACTGAAATCTGCCCTTTTTAGAATATTACAATGATGCTCTCAAATAAAAAACAATGTGTAAAAAACAAATCAGGTTGATCATATGGGTGACCCACTTTATGAACATCATGACTTACGACCATGATAAGCAGGGTCTATTACGGCTCTTAAACAGTAGTGGGTTTCAATTTTGTTTGCTACCAGTTTGCTCATGGACACGTGGGCATGTGACCCTTCTGCACATGCGCAGAAGCTTCTGCACATGTGCAGAGACGTCTGGGTGGGTGGGCGGAGCCTCCTGCTGCCACCGCTACCGGTTCACCCAATCTGGGACGAACTGGTAGCAACCCACCACTGCTCTTAAGTCAAGAACTACTTACACATACATACAATTGAAAAAGAAATAAATGGAAAGGTGACACTCTACAACAGGGTTGTCAAACTCCTGGCCCGTGGGCCAGATGTGTCACGTGCTGGCAATGCCCACATCCAGTTTAGCAAAGGCGAAAAAAGTCTTGATACGTCACGTGATGCCACTGTGACAATGTGAATTTGACATCCCTGCTCTATAAAGTAAGGTGCCAGCATCTTCTTTGTTTCTATGAACATTTCTTAGCTTCACATAGTCCCCATCGTCCTTCTTAAAAAAATGATTGCATCCCAGAAAAAAAGGAAACAGAAAACTGGGACGATCAGGAATACAAATGATAAACACATATTAACGAAAATAACAGGCAAAAATGCTTATAAAAGGGTGCACAGTATCTTGGGAGATAAAAATCTTAAATCAAGTTCGTCAAACTTGGACGAATTGCAAGGGTGGTTTTTGAAAGACTTCATGGCTGACAAGTGGGGTTATTGTCTTTTTCCTAATCCAACAAGTCAATTTTGCCATTTCTGCAAACTGTCATTTTTCCCCAACCATACCTCCTCTGTGGTTATTTCAGAGTCTTTCCATGTATATGTACCATTTATACATGAATCTTCTATAGGTTTTTCTAGTTGTCTATCCATGAGTCCCAACAAAATATGTTCTGGTTTCAGTTGATGATTAATCTTTAAAATTCTTTGTGTAGTGGAATTTAAAGTTTTCCAGATTTTTTACAAGTCTACCAAGCATGATGAAATGACCTTGCTTTTCACATTTCCAGCATAGATTTGAAGTGCCCTTTTACATTCTAGATGATTTGTTATATACCAATGGTACAACATTTAATAAAAATTCTCTTTTAAGTTGTAACAAAATGTGAATTCCAGTCCTTTCAACCACGTATTTTCCCATTGTTCTGTCTGAAGATTGTGTTCTTAGCCCATCTTGTTCTTGTTAGTTGTGAAGTCCTGTGCAAGCCATTGTGACCCCAAGGACAATGTTCCTCCAGGCTTTCCTGTCCTCTACCATTCTCCAGAGTCCATTTCAGGTCACACCTACTGCTTCAATGACTCCAGCCAGCCACTTCGTTCTCTGTCGTCCCCTTCTTCTTTTGCCCTCAATCGTTCCCAGCATTAGGCTCTTCTCCAGTGATTCCTTCCTTCTCATTAGGTGGCCAAAGTATTTGAGTTTCATCTTCAGGATCTGGCCTTCTGTAGAGCAGTCAAGGTTGATCTCCTGTAGGACTGACTAGTTTGATTGCCTTGCAGTTCAAGGGACTCGTAGGAGTCTTCTCTAGCACCATAGTTCAAAGGCCTCAATTCTTTGATGCTCAGTCTTCCTTATGGTCCAACTTTCACAGCCATACAACTGGGAAAACCATAGCCTTGACTATACACACTTTTGTTGGCAGAGTGATGTCTCTGCTTTTTAGTATGCTACGTAGATTTGCCATTGCTTTCCTCCCCAGGAGCAAGCGTCTTTTAATTTCTTGGCTGCAGTCCCCATCTGCGGTGATCTTGGAGCCCAGGAAAATAAAATCTGTCACTACCTCCATTTCTTCCCCATCTATTTGCCAGGAATTCAGAGGGCCGGATTCCATTGTCTTAGTTTTCTTAATGTTGAGTTTCAAGCCAACTTTTGCACTCTCCTCCTTCACCCGCATCAAGAGGCTCTTTAGTTCCTCTTCACTTTCTGCCATTAAAGCCCATTTTATCTTATACTATTTAACTTGTTCTTCTTCCATTTCAAATTTCATCAAGAAGTCATGAATTAGCAAATACATGTCTGTCGTTTGCACATAATTCAGTTTCAAATTCTGTTTTATACTGTTCACTATACCTCACATGATCAATATATATTCATATATATGTTTTGCCTTGACCTGGCCCAGCTTCAGACCAGATTTTGCAATATATAAAATTAGCTTGAGAATGAAGGGCCTTCCCTTTGCATATAAAAATCAATCAACAAAGAACGTTCTGTTTTGCAATTCAAAGGACGTTAACATTGATTTCTATTCAGACCATTGCATGGCCTTCATAATTTTCCATGTTTCACAGCCCTTATTTAGCAAGCCTGGCTTTATGCTGAACCAGCGGAATTTGAATGATCCAGTTCTAAATGAAAGTAATTCTGACTGTGGAACAGTCATTGGCTGAAGTCTGGAGAAGCGAAGTTATCTTTCCATGCAAGTAATTTTAAATGTCTATACTTGGACCTTGTGGCTGGCTCATTAATTAGCAACTGGGACTACAAATTGGCAAGCTGACTACTTCTGTACACGGTAGTTAAATATATCTTACAGTTTTAAATCTCCCTGGAATTGCTACTCTTTAATCTTTATATAGTTTTTTTTTTAAAGAGTGCTTCAAATTACTTTGCTAAAGATTTGAGTAGCAAATTGAAAAAAAATGTGACAAAGTAATATGGACAAATCTGGAAATTCCTTTTTTTTTTTTTTTTAAATTTGATTTTATTATAACATATAGTGATACAATCGGTACATTTTCGGTTCATTGGTGCAGTTATATACATATATACATCTACATACATTATTGCTTGTCTTTTGTTGATATTGTTTCTTGAAGCTAGATTTAATTTCAAACACTTAAAAATAATAGTGCTCAACTCCCTAAGACTAAATCTAATACTATTCATATAGATTTTGTTAATTAGTTAAAATTTAATCTCTATTACCTTCTTTATTTCTTTCCCCCATCCATTCGTACCACATGTCCCACACGCTATAAAATTCTGAATCTTCTCTGTCATTAATTTCTGAAGTCAATTTGTTCATTTCGGCGCACTCCAATATTTTTCCAATAACATGTTCTTGAGGTGGTATTTGTTTTTCTTTCCAATACTGGGCAAAGGAAATTCTAGCGGCTGTCAGAATATGTATAATTAAATACTTTTTCTTTTTTGCATATTCAGTTTTCAAAATTCCCAGGAGAAAAGCTTTTGGGTCAAAATCAAAATTTTCTTTTATTATTTCTCTAATCCACACCCATATCATCCTCCAGAATTTTTGTGCCTGATTACATGTCCACCAGCAATGATAAAAAGTACCCTGCTGATGGTCACATTTCCAACATTTAGGGCTCGAATTGGGGTAGATCTTCGCTATCCTGGCTGGGGCCATATGCCATCTATAAAACAGCTTGTATTGGTTTTCCTTATAAGCCGTCGCCTTTGTCATTTTAAGGTTATTATTCCATATTGAATCCCATTCGTTCAAATTTATATTCTGTCCTATATTTTTGGCCCATGCTAACATCGGTTCTTTAACTACTTCCTCTGCCATATCGTACTCCAATAAGTAATTATATAATTTAGCTAAAATTTTGTCGTCCGTACCCATCCATATCTTATCAAATCCATTTATGCTCATTTCAATGCCAAATTCCTCCTTATCTTTTTTATATCTGGATTTAATTTGGTTATATGGCCACCAGTCTATAGAAATACCTTGTTCCCTCAATTCTTCCCTTGTTTTAAGGTTCCCTCCCCCATCTAATAATTCATTGTATCTGAACGTTTTACCCATTTCTAATACATTTGGATATATTATAGCCTCCATGGTGGAAAGCCATCTCGGAATTTTCCTATAGTGCTTCTGTCTCATCTCTCCCCATATTTGTATCAAGATCTCCCTTATTTTATGTCTATGGAAGTAAGTTTTTATCTTCTTCCCAGTATCCCAGAGATATGCATGCCAACCCTTCTGGAGATCATACCCTTCTAGAGTTAACAGTCTTTTATTTCTTAGGGTTGCCCATTCTTTCAGCCATACTAGGTTTGCAGCTTTTTGATATAACTCCCATTTAGGTAATCCGAAACCCCCTCTTTCCTTCTTGTCCTGTAAATTCCTAATTGCTATCCTTGGTTTCTTTCCCTCCCAAATAAATTTCCTGATGATGCTATTGAGCTCCAGAAAGAATTTTTTATCTAATTTAACAGGGACCGTTCGGAATAGATACAATAACTTGGGTAATATGCTCATTTTTATTGCCGCGATTCTGCCTAATAATGATATCTGTAGTCTTCCCCACTTTTCCAGATCCTGTTTAATATTTCTAATCAATGGTAAATAATTATCCTCTCTGAGGGCCGAGCACCTTGATGAAATCCAGACCCCCAGGTATTTTACCTTCTTGGCGATTTGGATCTCCATTGATTCTTCCAGTACTTTTTTCCTTGCCTCCGTCATATTTTTTGTTAATAATTTAGTTTTGGATTTATTTAATTTAAGGCCTGCTACCTCCCCGTAATTGCCCAATTCTTCCAGAATTTTAGTGCCTGATTCTAATGGTTCTTCCATGATTAATACCACATCATCTGCAAATGCCTGTGTCTTATATATCTCTTTTCTGATTGTCAGACCCTTTATTTCATTATTGTTCCTAATCTTTCTCAAGTACTAAGTACTTTCTAGTACTAAGATAAATAGAAGTGGGGATAGAGGGCACCCTTGTCGGACCCCTTTTCTAATTTGAAAAGCCTTAGTTAGTTCTCCATTCAGTAATATATTAGCCTTTTGTTTTTGATAGATTGTGGATATCGTATTGACAAAATTTGATCCGAATTCCATTTGGATAATTTGTTGTTTCATAAATTGCCAATTAAGATTGTCAAATGCCTTTTGGGCGTCGACAAAGACCAATGCCATTTCTTTGTTCGGGTGTTCCTCATAGTATTCCAATATGTCTATTATCATCCTTGTATTATTCCTGATTTGCCTCCCAGGGAGGAATCCATTTTGGTCACTGTGTATTAATTTATTCAAAATTATTTTTAGCCTTCCTGCTAAAATACCCATATAGATTTTGTAGTCCGTATTCAGGAGGGATATCGGTCTGTAATTTTTAATTAATTTTGGGTCTTCTCCTTCTTTTTGGAGGAGAGTAATATACGCCTCTCTCCATGATTCTGGAATTTTGGATTCTGTTAGGGCCTCATTATAAATTTCTAACAACTTTGGTAACAAAATTTCTCCCAAATCCGAATTTTTATAAAATTCCCCTGGAAGTCCATCTGGGCCTGGGGATTTGTTCTTTTTAAGTTTTGATATTACCATTCTTAATTCTGTCATCGTTATTTCTTTATTAAGTATTTCTTTATCCTCTTCCCCGATTTTTGGAAGACTTTCTTTTGACAAGTATTGGACCACCTTTTCATTAGGAATTTGTTCTTCCGCATACAGAGCCGCATAATACTCTCGGGCAATCTCCAATTTATCTTCTTGTTTATTGTTGAGGTGGCCTTCCGGGTCTTCCAATTGATGAATTATGCCTTTCTCTTTTTCTTTTTTTAACCTATAGGACAGCCACCTGCCCGGTTTGTTTGCATTTTCAAAATAATATTGTTTGGTTCGTTTCATTTTGTACGCCAAATCCTCTTGATCTATTACATTTAATTTGTGCCGTATAACCATCCAATTTTCTTTAACATCCTTATTATCTGGTTTATGTTGTAGTTCCCTCTCGGCTTTCCCTAATTCTTCTATCAGTGCCTTCTGCCTCTCTCTTCTTTCCTTATTCCTGTGTGCACTATACGATATTGCTAGTCCTCTTACGTACGCTTTCATTGTATCCCATATGATACCTCGAGATGTTGCCTCCTTTTCATTTACTTCAAAAAATAAATTTAATTCTTTTTTTACTTTCTCAACATTTTGCTTGTCCTTTAGAAATTGATTATTTAATCTCCATCTTGTATTTCTTCTCTTGTGCGTACATTCCCATTTAACCTCTAATGGATTATGGTCTGCCCAAATGTTGGGCATGATTTCTGTTGACTTAATATCTAACCCTATATCTCTGCTTATCCACATCATATCAATCCTAGACCAAGATTTCTTAGGATTAGAATAATATGTATACTGCCTCTGATATGGGTGCAGAACCCGCCAAATATCCACTAGATTGAATTCTTCTACCATATCAAAGAATGGTTTTGGTAAATTTTTCCTCTTTTTCTTTTTACCTTTGGTCCCCTTATAATCTCTATTTGAATCTATTACCCCATTAAAATCGCCAATTATGCAAATCTTGCTCTTATCCATCATGCTTAATCTCTCTCCTAATTTTTTATAAAAGTCTCCTAGGTTTTCATTCGGGGCATAAATTGCTGTTAATAAGATTGGACAGTTGCCTCTTTTAACTTCCACCATTAATACCCTTCCCTTCGGGTCTGCATATTTTAGTTCGGCTTTTATTTCCTTCTTGATGTACAATGCTACTCCCCTTTTCTTTTTATCAGCTAGGGATGCATAAAGATTCCCCAATTTCTTATATTCCAAATAATTTTGATTTTCCTTTTTAATATGGACCTCTTGAAGGCACACTATATCCATATTTTGTTTAGCTAATTTTGTAAAAAAAAAATTCCTCTTTTTGTTATCGTTTAGGCCATTTACGTTAACCGATATCAATTTCCAATCATCCATCTCTTAATTTTTGTATACTATCCTAATACTTCTTGGCACGTGTGACTCTTTGTGGACTTTGGTCTTTCTTTGTCTCCTTACTATCCTTATCTTCCTCCTCCTTTTCCTTCGATATCCCTTCTTTCTCTCTTATCTGCTGGGTTACTTCTTCTTTCGATGTTTCCGCCTCTAACTCCTCTTTACTACTTTGATCCTCTTCAGACGCTCGTAATTGATCCAGGAACACTTGAGCTGCTACTAAGCTATCTATCTTAACTTTATTCCCTTGCCATGTGATCCACATGCCTTCTGGTAAGATCCACCTGAAGAGAATATTCCTTTTGTTTAATTGAGTAGCCAAAAACCTATAATCTCTCCTTATCTCCCTTACCCTCCTTGGGATTTGTTTCAGTATGATCACCTCCTTTCCCTTATACATGATTGGCTCATCTCTTGCCATACTATAGAGGATATCCTTTACCTTCTTCCTTGCGAATCTTATATGCACCTCCCTTGGCAATTTATTTCTTCGTGCATAATTTGTCTGGACCCTGTACGCCTCGTCAATTTCCTTTATAATATCCAATTTATCTTGTTGCAACACCCCAGCAATTAATTCTGCCATCACCTGGCACAGATCTTCTTCCTTATCTTCCGCAATGTTTTGGAAACGGAGATAGAAGGAGGCTCGATCCATTTCCAATTGGGTAATTGAGTCTGCCAATTCCCTGTTCTGTTCCATCAGTTTTTGGTCAACCGTATCTAAATTTTTTTCCTGTTGTTCCATTTTAACTTCCATCTTTTTAATCTTCGGTGTATTAGTTTGTATCGATTCCTGTATACCAATCATTTTTTGATCTAATGCCCTAATATCTGTCTTCAATTCAGTATGATTACTAGACATTTTTTCTTGTAACATAATCATCGTGTCCTGTATTGCTGTCAATGTTGATTGCATTGCTTGCATTGTGGGTAGCATTCCTGATTTCTCCATTTTAGAGAAACCTTCAGTCAATTTCTGTGTAGCAGGTGATGTCGTTGTGATCGTGGGATTTGAGGATGTTTTCTTTCCTGTTTTTGTCACCGTGGATGAGAAGCTCATCATCTCTTTTAATACCTTTTTCTGTTTTCTTGTTATATTTTCAATGTTTTTCCAAATTGTCATCCACCAATATTTAACTGCCTCTATCAAATGAATTTATATTAAATCGTTCCCTTCCGTTCCACTATTCAATATTGTTTAGTAATACAATAAATCAATAATTCAAATTTTTATCTATTGCACAAACCTATCTTGTAATAAGTCACTTATTGATCAATTAATAGTTAAACTAATTTGAACTAAGATAACCCTCTCACCTGCTACCACTACTTAAGCAAATTATCTTTACCTACTCTTATTTAACACTTAAGCACTGATGACTTTCTAATATATCTTGAGCAATCTAAGTACACATATAAATAATTAATTATGCAATCTCAATATTCAATATTTTAAGTTATAAAAAGCTAATCAAAATTAAGAATCAATAATTGAAAGAAGAAAGGAGGAGAAGAAAGGGAAAAATCCAATTATAGAATATAAAAGATTATAGCGTATATAAATTCCTTAATAAAAAATCTAAAAAGTACTTAATAAATTTTAAATAAGTTCACAATTAATTTAGATTATCTAAAATGGAATATGTAATATATATAATATTAATATAGATATATACTTATAGATATATAAATTTTCTAATGTTTTTTTTCTTGTTGTTATTTGCCCAACTCGTTGATTAATTAATTGATTAGTTGATTAATTGCTCAATAACTTCTCTCAGTCATAAAAGAGCAGAAGGGAAAAGCAACCAAAAAATATAAAAAAATTCTTTTACAATGATGCAGCAGGCACGCTTTGCTGTATGATCTGCTTCGCGTTGCTCTTAAGTTCAATCACTCTCCATTTGCATTGTCATTCAGATTTCATCAGCCACGTTATCTTCCCCAAGTGCTCCTCAGTCTCTCAGCTCGAGACAATCTTATTGTTAGTCCTGACAGCTACCGCACTTCCAAAATCCAGTTCCTTTATTCAATTAGTCTATTCCACACTCTTAACTTTCCAAAGTTTGTTTGCTCGAAACAAAGTATCAATCCAATCCACTGAAGGCTCCGTCTCCCTTTCTAAAAGTATCCTCAGTCTCACCAGCACGTCTGCGATTTCATCTCCCACCAATCTCCTCCAACCTCACAATCGCCGCCAATTCCTTCCAGGATCCTTCTTATCAGACGCAGCCAGCACAATCCAATTGAACTCACTCCGAGCGTGTTTAAGGGAGAGTAGTACGAATGATCATAGGCACCAACTTCACCGAAATCTTCTTGCTTCCTGTCTTTTGTTGGCTATCACAGCTTCAAGTCTGCCATTTAAAGCAGACGCGCCGCGTTAGTTTGACAGCGGTAGTCGGTCCAGCAGAGAGTGCTTGCTCCTCACCGCTCTGCCTGCTGACACCCCGCTATTGTCCGCGGAGCTCTCCAAGCTCCCACGCCTCGAAGGGACCCCAAAACGCAACAAAAAAGTGGCACTGCAAGCAGCGATCGCTGTCACAGCGCCATTTCGCTGGGATTCACCAACCGGAAGTCCCCAAATCTGGAAATTCCATGTAGAGATAATAATAATAATAATAATAATAATAATAATAATAATAATAATAATAATAATAATAATAATAATATAAATTATTAAATATAAACCGATTATATTTACCAAGAGCAGAGGGTGGTCGAGGACTCCTACAAGTAAAGCAGACTGTGGAAGAAGAAAAATGCAGCTTGAATGATTACATCCAGAAAAGTGAAGAACCAATGATTAAGGAAGTAAATAAAAGAGGCCTTTTAAAGACAACTAAAACAAAAGCAGAATATAAGAAAGAAGTAATTGAGCAGCGAGCTGAAAATTGGAAAAGCAAAGCTCTGCATGGCCAATACTTGAAAAGTATTGAAGGCAAAGCTGACCAGAAACTAACTTGGAACTAGATAAGATCAGGAGTACTGAAAAAAGAAACAGAAAGCTTTATTTTGGCAGCTCAAGAACAAGCCCTAGCCACAAACTGCATGAAGGCAAAAATTCAACATGTTACCACCAACAGCAAATGCCGCCTCTGCAATGAGAAAGATGAGACAGTCGACCACCTGATCAGTGGGTGCAGCAAAATTTCACAAACTGACTACCTACAACGCCATGACCGTGTTGCTAAAATCATTCACTGGAAATTGTGCCAGAAGTTTGGATTTGAGTACAGCAAAAACCACTGGGAACATCAGGTTGAGAAAGTTTTAGAGAATGAGAAACTCAAGATCTTGTGGGACTTTAGGATTCAGACTGACAGGCACTTGGTCCACAACACACCTGACATAACAATAGTTGAAAAGAAAAAAGTATGGTTCATTGACATTGCAATACCTGGTGATGCACGAATTGAAGATAAGCAGCAAGAAAAAATCACAAAGTACCGGGACTTACAAATTGAAGTTGAGCAACTGTGGAAAAAGAAATCGTGTGTTGTCCCGATTGTAATTGGAGCCCTCGGAGCAATACCCAAAGGGCTACCCCGCTATTTAGAAATTCTAAATTTGCCGGACTTGAACATTTTTACTCTACAAAAAACCACCTTACTCGGAACAGCTTACATCCTCTGACGATACCTTAACAGTTCCTAGGTCCTTGGTTAGGACTCGAGCTGCTGAGCTATTAAACAGCCTCAAAGGCTGTGAATCTCACTAAAGATTAACCAATAAATAATAATAATAATAATAATAATAATAATAATAATAATAATAATAATAATAATAATTTTATTTCTATACCACCCTTCTCCCGAAGGACTCAGGGCAGTGTACAGCCTATTAAAAGCACAAGACAAACATCGATTAAAATAATTTAAAATTATTAAATAATTCAGCTCAATTTAAAACCCCAGAAATTTAAAACACCCAATTTAAAATTATTATGTTGATAGCCCCGCCTGGCGGAACAACAGGGTCTTGATTGCACAACGAAATACCCGGAGGTCGGAGATCTTACGCATTTCCGGGGGCAGTTCATTCCACAGGGCTGGGGCTTCCACAGAAAAGGCCCTCCCCCTAGGTGTCGCCAGCCGACATAACTTGGCCGATGGCACCCTGAGGAGACCCTCTCTGTGGGAGCGAACTGGCACAGAGATAACTGAGGGTGATCTCTTTTGTTTTGATTTAGTCTATTTCTAAATTAAATGTGAAGATTTGCACTGTTAAAAAATTGCTTTAAAACAATGTCAACCTCCTTGTTTCATTTTTGTAACAGTGCCACAGATGTTAAACCCAGTGGATATTCTGGCTGTGTGAGTTGGCGTGCATCCATATTATTTGCATGCTTGTGTGCTTGTGTATATTGGGTAACTATAAAACTGAAGTGTTACAGTTTAGAGAGAAACTTGTATTGAATATTTGGTAAAAATCTGATATTAGGTTTTGTTCTTTGGTGTAACTGTAACTGTAGCTGTAGCCATGCCAGCTTATACAGGGTGGAAAATCAAGGCTGGACTTTAGGAAAGTAATTCCTTGCATTTCTCCCTCCTGCCTGTAATAGTTCAGCATCTGAATTTTTAGAAGATACTGCATACCATCAAGGAAGGAAATCCAATAGATTTTTGTCCAAAGCCCAGGAGACTATATTCAACAACTGGGCAGCTGGTAATAATGAGGGGATAATGGCTTCTCATAGCTTAATAGATCTAGGCAGTATAATTTCCCTGGTGAAAATATAAAGGAATAAATCTTTAAAATATTGCTAAATCAATACCAAGTGGCAAAGGTTCTGCTATAAGACCCGTGGAGTCCCATTACTTTTTAAGTTGTGTGTTTAGAACTCCAAATAATTTTACACTCCTAGAACTCAAAACAGTTCACGGCCAAATCTATTTGCATGACATTCGTTCCTTCTCTCCCTTCTTCTTTTTGTTTCTGTCTCTTTTTTTTTGGAAAAGTTCTAATTTAGTGTGGGGTAAGCTGATCGGTGCTAAAATGGACTGTGATTTCCCAAATGAAGACAAGTCAACTGTCTCACTTGAAACTAGAATTATGATAGTCGATAATGGCAACTCAGAGGTGAAATATTGAGAATATATATCACTGGTTTTCTTTCTTTCCTGATGGATGATTAAAGATGTGAGCCAAATACATTAAAAAAAGGATTGATAAAATGATATGAGAATTCTAATAATGGTGCCAATTTTATTATAGCTAGTTTATCCATGAATGTTGTCACTTGGTAGCCTATTGAACACATTTATGGGTGAATCATTCCCATCATATTTGCATGCACTCTGTGTAATCTCAGAAGTACTGAGTCCTAGCACTCAAAGTAAACTAGAGGTTCAAGCCAAATCTTCTGAGAAACTTTGGCCTATTATTCACTTACCATGTTTCCTTACATGTTTATATCTGTATGTACGTACTGTATGTATCATCCATTGACAGCAGATGTCTTAGGAAACTTCAATTAAAACTCCAGTATGTATATTAATATAAAAAAGTATAATAAATACTGCAAGCAACTTTAAATCACCGAACTATAAAAACATGGGGGAATGAAAACAATCTTGCACAATTTGATTGATTTGTTTGTTTATTAGTTACAATTTCCCAGGAACTTCAGCCACAACGCCAGGCAAGGATCTCTGAGAACAGGACTCCACCATTTCAAATGGTGGCTGGAGGAGAATGTAGGGTCCTTGCCAGTGGTGGGTTTCAAATTTTTTTACTACCGGTTCTGTGGGTGCGGCTTGGTGGGTGTGGCAGAGAAAGGATACTGTAAAATCTCCATTCCCTCCCCAATCCAGGGGAAGGTTACTGCAAAATCCCCATTTCCTCCTGATCAGCTGGGATTTGGGAGATAATAAATGAGGGCAGGATCAGTCAGAGGTGGTATTTACCGATTCTCCAGAACTGGTCAGAACCTGCTGAAACCCACCTCTGGTCCTTGCTAATGAGAATCTAAAAGGCGTTAGAGTTCAGTGGTGGTTGGTACAATATCCTATGATTTGGAGACAAGGTCATTTTTCTTTTTACTTGTTTTTGGTTTAGATTATTGTCTTAGTTACAGTTTGCCTCTCCCGCTGTCAAAAGCCTGTTTGACATATGATATGAGGTAAACATGGTTCATGTCCCTGCCAGGAGCTGGAGTGAAATGAAGCTCAACCTAACCCCATGACAGCTCTTGGGTCTCAAATGTGGACATGCTAACCTCCTGCCCAGTGTTCCAATCACTAGAGCCCCCATGCTCTTAGGATTTGAATTAGGATCCTTAAGGCCAGGCATATTTGCCTTAGTTCCACTTCTCAGGCTCTGAGAACTGAGGAGTTGCAAAGTTTAGTCATTAATTATTTGGAGATAGCAGGATTCCACGCTGTCCTTCGTTCATCTGGTAAATTGCCTAGGTTTAAGGAATTTGATCACATCTACATAAAGTAATTTTGAAAAATTCTCTTTCTATTGGTGGGGGGGGGAGAAGAAAGACAATATTTTCTCTTCTCCTAAATCATTTGTGCATACCCAATCAGTTTTCTTTGTGTAGTGCTAATAAAACTATACACTGCCATTAGTCACATTTCTGCACTGTGCAAGTGAAATTAGCAACCCGGGTAGGGGGAAAGGCAGTTTTACTGCTTGAAAAAAATAATAATAATCAAAGAGCAGGTGCAACATAAGAAGCAGAAACATAATATAATTATTGTAATCATCAATATTTAACTAGAGGTTAGGATTCATTTCCAGGAGACACAAGGTTGTCCTGTCCACTAAAGGCTTTTTTTTTTACAAGAAATTATAAAAGGAAATTTCTGCTCTGCCAGCAAAAATTCAGCAGCTGATTTAATGAGCGCAACAGCGCAAAGTTAATGGATGTATACATATAAACCTCACTTAAATAGCAAATGCCAAGTGTGGTTTATGGCGCCTTTCTATGGAGGAGTGGAAAATGAAGCTCTGATGCATATCCATTAAAGACCGAGCTTTGAAACCAAGAACTGAGATGCTGCTGTCAACTCATATCTAGTGAGGATGACATTAGGACAAAGTAGGGGAAATTGGTATGTCCTAAATCAATCTTTCTTAGCCTTAGCAACTTTAAGATATGTGGACTTCAAGTCCTAGAATTCCCCAGTCAGCATGCAGACCAGTATTTCTCCAGATAGCAGCCATCAAGCCGTCTGGGGAATTCTGGAAATTGAAGTCCACATATTTGAAAATGGTCAAGGTTGAGAAACATTGTCCTAAATTATTTTCTCAGCAAATCTGTGCAACAAAATATCTTCATTTACATCTGCGACTGTTTCTGATCTACAATCATTTTCAAAATCCTATGATTCTGTTCAGTGGTGAAATCCAAATTTTTTTACTACCGGTTCTGTGGGTGTGGCTTGGTGGGTGTGGCAGGGGAAGGATACTGCAAAATCTCCATTCCCCCCCCACTCTGGGGCCAGCCAGAGGTGGTATTTGCCAGTTCTCCGAACTACTCAAAATTTCCTCTACCGGTTCTCCAAACTGCTCAATATTTCCACTACTGGTTCTTCAGAACCTGTCAGAACCTGCTGGATTTCACCCCTGATTCTGTTCCTCTCTTGGCAAGGGGATTCCTTTTCCTGCTCTCTGTGTGTGTGATTGAGAAGCAGCATATTCACTGCTGTCTTCTGCTGAATATAATTACTTCATTTTTATAGCTGTACCCTCTTCGAGGGGAATTCAAGAAAATATTTTTCTCTCAGACTATCCCTGTATTCAATCTCAGACAGAATTCTTATCCCTCAGAGAATCTCTAGGGTTTTGATACATTCCAACACTACTACAGAGAATTAATATCATATATTGCAATCAAGATATGGGTCTATGCTGCAAAGATGTCATGAAACAGTGTCATTTTAGGTACCCCATGTCATTATCTTTTCCTGGTTGTTCATCCTCTCAGTTTCAGCTGCAGCATTTATATATTTGGAGCTGATTAAGAATCATCAGGAATGGAAACCTACCACAAAATTTAAGACACCTTACCAGTTTAGACCAAAACGTATCTATTCCAACCTTCAGTATTCAAGAAAGACCAGTCACATTAACTCTGGGAAATCGTGCACAGGGCATAGGCTGTGCAAACAAAGGACATTGCCTGTTGCTTAGGCCAGCATCCAGTATTTGCTGACCATGTACTTTATTTATTTATTTATTTATTTATTTATTTATTTATTTATTTATTTATTTATTTATTTGGATTAGTTATTTGCAGTATTTATGGCTTGCCAATTCCAACAGACTTACAGCCGTTTGCAAACTTACTTATTTATTTGGCTTATATGATATTCCCATTTTCTGACATTCTGATATAACCTGTACTATAAATTTATGAACAACTAAGGATATATTGAAAAAGTATAACCTCCATAACATTGCAATCCTACGCGTATTTACTTGTATTCTACCATTGCAGTTTATTCCTTTATTCTTTTTATATGCATTTCATGGTTTATATTCTTTTTTAGTGTTTAATAAAAAATAGTACACACACACACACACATACACACGCACACACATGCCCTCAACAGGTAGGGTATCCAAGAGGACATTCCATACATGAGAAAGCTCAGACATAGGGACCATGTAGGTGGCTTTCCCTCCAATTTGATACCCATAGAAAGTCCTCTGAGATTAGGTAGAAGGTATTTCAGAGATATCCAAGCCCTAAACTATATAAAACCCATGCAACATTAAAATCTTGCTGAAAATATAAACCCTGTTATCCATCTTTTATCTATGGAACTATTGAGCTATTTCCATAGCTCAAACATCAAATGCCACATGTATAGTAAGACCTTTGACTTGACTTCCCAAGCACTGTAAGGGAGGGCTTCTATCCAGATCTCTGGAGGAAAACTGTTCATAGAAAGGGAGCATAACATGAAGCACAAAGTGCTCTCCCCTCTATGCTTATTGTAAGGCAGATTATTAAACAGATTTATTAGTCATATTTAGTCATATTTCTACGCCGCCCACTCTCCGAGGACTCTGGGCAGCTTACACCAAAGACAATATACTAAATAGCATATTGCCCCCAACAATCTGGGTCCTCATTTTACCCACCTCGGAAGGATGGAAGGCTGAGTCAACCTTGAGCCGGTGAGATTTGATCCGCTGATCTGCTGAACTAGCAGTCAGCTGAAGTAGCTGCAGTACTGCACTCTAACCACTGCGCCACCTCGGCTCATGACATACATTGCTTTGCCAACTGAACTGGGTGGGCTTCTTCTCCATGAATCAAGTGGCCCTACAAATACCTAGATACCAAATCATAAATGGCTCGATAGTTTGAAGCTAGCACTTATTTAGCTTCATACGCACAACAGCTGCATTCTCACATCTGCAAAAGTCAGCAATGCTACAGAATGTACTGATTATGATTCTAATTAGAGCAGGGTGTGAGTGACTTCATTCTTAAGGATGATCTGGTTAAAGGTTAAAGGTCTTGCTCTGAAGTGGGAATTGTTGCCTCTATTCCTTCTAAATAAAGAATACGCTAGAAATTATATGTTCTGTAATGGGGATAAGCAATCAGGTTTGGAAAATTTATGGTTGCTAATGGATGAATCTCCAGTGTTCATGTTTTTCCATGCAACGTATAACAATGTACGGGTGCATTATTGGCTTGGCTAATATGTTCAGTTATGTAAAGCTTATGGAACAGGCAGTAGTACAGTGTTCTTTCACAAATATTCAAGGCAAAGTGATCCCCCGGGTCCCATTGTTTGCACACTTTTTTGGGGGTAATATGACAAGAACTTTTATTGAATCAACTCTTTTCTAGGTTGAGCTAGATTCCCACACAATATTCAAGCCACCAGAGCAAGCTCAGGTCAAACTGTTGAAGTAATACCATGGATAGCTGACTTGATTTTAGATTATTGGGATATTGCGATAGAAAATAAATTGTGTGAATTATGTTGTAGCACCAATAAGAAACTGTTGAGTCCTTGGTGCTCCCTGAGCTTGATTGTTTCTTGTAGAGTATCATTACCAAACTAGGTAACATCATCTCTCTTATGGTCCTTTTGACAAAGTTATTTGCATACAAAGGAGGAATGTTCAGTTGGTCAGGGAACATGACCAGTTGCTGGAAGTCTCTGCTGAATTATTGATTGTATTGACAAGAAAGCTTCTTTCTACAATTTTCTGTCAAAAAAATAACTTGTTCCCTGGGTTAATTGCTTCTCTCTTAGTCCTGGAATTTCTTTTGTTAGTTTTGCAACTTATATGAAATCATATTATGGGATAATACTATAATATTAATTTTATGATTTCCTTCTTTCTGTTTTTTACATTTTTTTCCCTATATGCTTCTGAATCTTGCAAACCTGAAATTCAATGTTTTTATATCTCAATATAACTAAAAATAGATGTGCTCCTGTGAATTAATAATATATAGTTTACAGACTAGTTACTGGAGTAACTATCTGCATCCATTTTTTCAAAATAGTGCTTCTATTTTTTTTCCCAAACAGTGGTATTGTATGTTATTAGGTTTTATTTATTTTTATCATGATTTACATATAAAACATAGATTTAGTCTTTGCTGGACTTTACTGGACTTCTTTCTCTTTAAATATTTAAATATTCTCTGAAATATGACACTAAGTGACTGGGATTTCTTCTTTTCCATAGTGTTCCAATTTTGAGAATACTTTTCACCCAAAGCACAAAATAAAATGGCAACTATTATCAATAAAAATTGACAATAATTTAGCTGAGAATGATGACAAACCTCCAATAATCCAATGCCAAGCAAACATTTTGAGAATTAATGGATTGCTAAAGGTTCACAACAGCAAATGGGTTTAACTAGTAATAGTTCTGGATTTCGGTAAAAAAAAGTGTTGATAACAGAATAGCAGTTGGAAGGGACCTTGGAGGTCTTCTAGTCCAACCGCCTGTCCAGGCAGGAAACCCTATACAAATGGCTGTCCAATCTCTTCTTTAAAACTTCCAGTGTTGGAACAGTAACAACTTCTGGAGGCAAGTCATTGCACTGATCAATTGTTCTAACTGTCAGGAAATTCCTCCTTAATTCTAGATTTGTTCTCTCCTTGATTAGTTTCCACCCATTGCTCTTGTCCTGCCTTCAGATGCTTTGGAGAATAGCTTGACTCCCTCTTCTTTGTGGCAACCCCTGAGATATTGGAACACTGCTATCATGGTGTTAACAGATTACCCTTAGCATAACATTCTTAGCTCTTTCACAATTTGTTTCTACATAGACATCATTTCTTGACCTGATTATTGGCAGGTTCTCTCTGTCATATCAGACTTGTTGTTATTATTGTTTCATAGACACCTGGAGCTGTTATTTATCTTTCCTGTCAGGAAATCTTTTCTCTGCATCTGTTTTCTTGTGATATGGTCCATTCTATAAATGGCCTTCTTTTATGTTTCCATAATCCAATAGATGTAACAACTTCTATTAAATGGCAAATTCCCATATGATGGACACATTTGTGTCTAACAAAATGAGTACAGCAACGTAGATATTTTGATAATTAGCAGCTCAGATTAGCTTCTTGGCTAGAATTGTACTAAGAAAGAATTCTACAGAAATACAGCAGAATGAGTCAAAATCAGTCAGGTTTGTACAGGACAAATTTTTTTTGCTACATATTCTTTGCTACCAGGAATTACACATCATGTCATTAGGAACAAAGACCACTAATACACTTGAGCTGTGATAATTTGTCTCTCCAGTCCACTATGGTTGATTCAGAGTGTTAGCAGCACAAACATTAATTATTAGTCAAGCTATGTTTTGAGAATCATCTACCTCAACCAGGCCGAATGTACATCCGGGAACCTCAAACTACTAAAGAATGAAACTCTGATCTTCATTTATTGTATTAAAACAAAGCCTGGGATATTGTCACTTAATTTTGTTGAGAGTTTCTTGTGAGGAAAAGTTTACCATATTGTTCAAGGAGACCTAGCCTCCCTGTATATGTCATCCACCTAGTATTCTTTGCCCACTCAACTCAAAATACTGTCAGAGATAAGAAGCAGCAAAATCAATACTTGGGAATTTGGTTTTAAGGAGTAGTGTCGAACAGGAGATAAGAAGACATAATGCAGAAATACTGAGATAGATGCAGTGGTACAAGGGTAATAATCCCACCCTGGAGACTGCATATGTGCCATTGTTGGGGCCAGCATGATGCCTACAAATACCTATTCATCCAAAGAGCTCCCTAAAAAGGGATGGTTTTGCATTTCTGTTCTAAGATTGTTTTCTACCTTCCTTACATTTAGGAGAAAAGAAATAGGAACATGAAGCAAGGGAAAAGAAGATCTAAAGACTATTATAACATTAATATACTAGGAGTCAATTTTTCTCTATCAAAAATTTTACAATTGATCTCCCATGATGGAACTAAGACACATTTCAGAGCAGAAATGTGTTGACCTTAAAAGTTGTTTGGAGTCTTTGAGATATCTTGCAGAAATATTTTTAAAAAGGCCATAAAAAGAACATATTCTTTTTATACAGAACATCCCAAATCCAGCCTTGATTTTTTTTTTTAGCTGCCATTCACAGTCATCCATAGCAAGGTTAATTGACAAGATTTTCTTCCTATTCATCTTCTAGGGAGAATTTTATATGTTTGGGTTTAGAAATGTATATCTCAAGGGCAAAAACAACCAGAAGAAATATTACCATGTGAGAGAGGAAGGAAAAAAAAAACCAGAAACACAATTCTCAAGGTTCTTATATGAGGACTAGAAGCATGACACTTTCCTATGCTTTTTGTAAACCCCACGTTCCATGGGGCCAAAATTGCAGACCTTTGAAGCTCTCTTGAACTATCTTCTCCATCTCTGCGCTCTCGCAGAATTCCAAGGTGACCTGACTAAAGCAGGGCTAAAAGAATGCACAAAAATGATTGTAGGAATTATTACATTACCAGTCTTGCAATGGTTAATGCATTGGTTGTATTCTTTTTTACTATTCTTTTTTGAAAAGACAAAGCAAGGAACATTCATGCTTCATTCTCTTCCTCCATTTCTGTAGGTGACTCATGTTGGATTTAATTAACATTTAGGGCTTTCAAAGAACTGTCATTTCTTCCTTCATCTTCTTGTGTTTTATATCACATGGATTACGGGGAGTGTAATCATAACTGGGGAATGGGGGTGATAACAGAGAGTCCTTCTGTGGGTTCTTAGGTACCTTCACTATTGGATTTTACATATGTCTCTTTCCTAAGTGTCTAGTCTAGGGACACCACTATGTAACTGGATCAGAAGCTGGTGAACTATTCTTTTTTAAACAGTTTTAACTTTATTAATTATTCTCTTACATTTGTAATCCATATATTTTAATGTTCCTAGTATTATGATTTGTTGGAGTATTGATAAAAACAGTATAAAAGATATTAAATTGAAAGACCTCTGTCTGACCTTGTAATTCAGAAATTACAACAAAATAAGTTATTGAAAAGGGCTAAAATTGATAAATAGGTTAGGATTTGCTTTGTTTCTTCATTCAAAGAACAACTTGCTGTTCATGAAACTAGTCTGCCATTGCCTTTTTTCAGTTGACTTCCTGGTATGTCATGGTCCTGTCTCAAGAGCTTCCTTAGTCATGGAAGAAGACCGCAAGCAGTCATCAAACCTTGCACTTCTAATAATGAGAGGCAGCAATCATGTTACCATACTGCCCTGGACCCAGTAGACAGTACAGAGGCCTTCACAGTTCCCATAGAAGTTGCAAAAATCTGGATAGTCAATATATGTGATGAAAGTGATACAATGAGCTCTTATTCTTTGTGGCCATCTAGGGGTCATTTGATTTATTTTGCAGTCCAGATATAGTACCTTTAGATTGACAGTTCATCAAACGTTAAGCCTGTAATCAATTTAGCTCATTTTCTGCATTTCATTTGTTGCTCCTAGAATTATACTTCCTGCAAATTTATTTGTGTGTGCTGAGGTTGAATTTATGACCAAAAGATTAGTTTGTCAGATTTATTATGGAAAAAACCCTGACCTGAGGTTCATGAAGCTGGAACACAATCTAGCTTTTGTTATTGGTGGTTTCCCAATCAAGTATTAACCACGATGTTTTGAAATAATCCAAGGTCATCTTGGAGCATAGGAATATAATGTAACTATACAATGAGTTGTTCAGATGGCAACTGCAGAGGGAAACCCAATGTGTACTGTGCTGTCCTTGAATCTCTGAATAGTTTGCTCATCCTGGTCATCTCATCAAATCAAAACTAAGTTCTCAACCTCTCGACCTGTACCTCTTTAAAGGAAAATGTGGACATGAACTGAAAAGAGCCATCTTACTGTCCTCATGGTAGTTTCAGCAGCCATCTTGTTCTTTATCTGATTTCTTATTTTATTTTGCTGATTTGTTCTTGAACTGCATTGTATTTTATTCTTTTTGTTATATGGTAAGCCTCCCAGTGCTATTTGGAATATAGTGGTGGCTAAATTAAAAAAAAAAAAGTAATTTAATTAGTTACATTAAATGAATTGGTTTCTCATTTATAGTCAACCTCAAATAGAATTGTTGTCCTTTCCTTCCACAGTTCACTTCCACAATCTGGTTACTTTGCACAATATGTTTGGCAGCTGCATGATCTTGGAAAAAGATGTTGGAGGCGTTTGTCCTCTAAGGTATTTTTGGAGATGGAATTCAAGTACTGCAGAGCTGTAACCACTACGTTTAATACTGTCTAGTGGCCAGACAAATGAATGGCACTATCCATGTCAGCAAATCCAGAGGAGTAAACTTGCAATCACTTAGCAAAGCACTCTATATCTATTGGAGAGCAACCGTTCCAGTCAGGAGGAGGGCTCAAGTGAGGAAACTATTCTGGACTCTACCAAAACAGGCAAGGTCTGACCACCCCCTCCCCAGAATGCTTTTGAGCTTATCTAATCTTTCCCAGGCAAAAGCTGCCAGTCTGGGGAGATTCCTGTAAAATAGGCATAGAGCAATAAAGTAGCTAATTTGAACCAGTGGTGAAATCCAGATTTTTTAAACTACCGGTTCTGTGGGTGTGGCTTGGTGGGTGTGGTGTGGCTTGGTGGGCATGGGTTGGTGGGTGTGGCAGGGGAAGGATATTGCAAAATCTCCATTCCCACCCCACTCCAGGGGTAGGATACTGCAAAATCCCCATTCCCATCCCACTCCAAGGCAAGGATGTTGCAAAAACTCCATTCCCACCCCACTCTGGGGCCAGCCAGAGGTGGTATTTGCCGGTTCTCCGAACTACTCAAAATTTACACTACTGGTTCTCCAGAACCTGTCAGAACCTGCTGGATTTCACTCCTGGTTTGAACTTTTCATGTGTGGGTCTGGTTGTTTGTACCTGACAATATCTTAAATGCTCCGCAGATCCACATTCATCAAGAAAAAAAGAGAGAGTTTTATTATTCCACAAGGCTTTCCACAGCTCTGAGATTTTCAGGCAGCATTGAATTTTGGAAGTTCAACACATTTTGGAGACACTAGACTGCGAGACATTGTCCAAAGGAGCTTTTTATGTGTGTGTGTGTGTGTGTGTGTGTATGTGTTTGTGTGTGTATATATATATATATATTTCTTTTTCTCAGTGATGGCACTTTGAAGTCCTAGCTGGCTAGACACTGACCATCTCCAGGACTAAGACATGCAAACTGAATGGGGGAAAAAAAAACCCAAGTGCCATTTCTCACTTCCACAAAGACCCTATGTTAATCAAACATTTTTATCAGTATTCACCAGAAGCAAGTGCATTGCAGGAATGCACGCCAAAGTACAGTAATTTGAATAGTCACTATTTAACTTCAGTGTGATGGTTTATTTAGCAACTCTGAAAGCCACGGATAGGGAATGATGGGAGAAATAATTGTCAGAGTTCTTTATTTCTTTATTCTTTCAAACACCCATTGCTCCTAAACCAGCGTGATTGGCTCATCAAGTGATAAAGTATCTGCTTTCCTGTGAGTTCAAATTCAGTCGGGGGTTTAAATATTTTGGGTGAAAGTGTTCTCTTTCAAAGTAATACAGGGGGAAAAAAAAGAGGAGGGGGGAACCAAATCTTCTGTTTGTACTGCTCTTATCAGCCTAAAACATGCTGCCAGAGACTCAAATATTTTCAACAGCTCTTTGTATGCGGGAAGCAACATATAATAAATTGAAAGTCTGATTTTGCAGAAATGTTGCATCCACAAGGAGATCTTTACTTCGTGTGAAATAGGAGGTGTGCTTTGAACCATCTAATCTTTCATTTCTGAATTTCTCCTCCCTACTCATTGCCTTTTGCTTATAATTCTGCTTGGGGCAATATTTTTTTTTAAATGAAAAGAGCTTTTCTACCTCAGCCAACAGAACAAGAAGTCTTGTCTGCTTGAATATTTTTAGCACAAGATGCTGCTCAGTCTTTGGATGGATCCAGAATGAAATTTCCAGAAGAAAAGCATTGAATTAGCCTCTGCATCTGAATTTGAATTCAGCCTGAATCTGAACTGGCCTTTTTTATGCCAATGTCAGTACATTTCGTATTGCAGTCATGATGCTGTGACTATATTGACAATCTTTGTTTGACTTAAATTTTGAAATCCCAACATCCTAGATAATCTGATCAATTCACTTGCTGTTTCTCTTTCTCTGAAGAAAGATTAAAAACTTAACTTCTCTTGAACTTTGCATTAATGACAATTAGTGGTAAAGATATATTCATACTTGGCTTTCTTTCCCTATGAGCGAATGCATTCTTGACACTGGCTAAGTTGTTTTACTTTAATGGTCTAATAAAAATTAGTAGCCCTTATCAAGTAATTCTGCCTTATATGTCATGTATTCCTGAAGGAACCTATGTTGGAATTATATTTTGTAGACTTTCCCCTCACCTTCTCACATATGATATACAAGTCTGATAAAGATTCAGGAAACAGTTAAGTAAATAACCAGTTGCAAGCTTCTCCATTATCAGTGAAGAGATTTAACAGAATAACAGAACGGACCTTGGAGGGCTTTTAATTCAACCCCCTGCTTAAGCAGGAAACCCTATACCAGGGGTGAAATCTAGCAGGTTCTGACAGGTTCTGGAGAACCGGAAGTGGAAATTTTGAGCAGTTCGGAGAACTGGTAGTGGAATTTTTGAGTAGTTTGGAGAACTGGCAAATACCACCTCTGGCTGGCCCCAGAGTGGGGTGGGAATGGAGATTTTGCAATATCCTTCCCCCAGGAGTGGGGAGGGAATGGGGATTTTGCAGTATCCTTCCCCTGGAGTGGGGTGGGAATGGAGATTTTGCAGTATCCTTCCCCTGCCACGCCCACCAAGCCACACCATGCCCACCAAGCCACACCCACAGAACCAGTAGTAAAAAAATTTGGATTTCACCACTGCCCTATACCATTTCAGACAAATAGTTGTCCAATCTTTTCTTTAAAATTTCCAGTGTTGGAGCACTCACAACTTCTGGAGGCAAGTCATTCCACTGATTAATTGTTCTAATTGTCAGGAAATTTCTCCTTAGTTCTAAGTTAGTTCTCTCCTTGATTAGTTTCCACCCATTACTTCTTGTCCTGCCTTCAGGTCCTTTAGAGAATTGATTGAACCCTTCTTCTTTGTGGCAGCCCCTAAGATATTGGAACACTGCTATCATGCCACCCCTAGTCCTTCTTTTCATTAAACTAGACATAGCAAATTCCTGCAAGTTAAAATCACAAAGTTTCTACACTAATATGCTTAGGGATGTATTCTTTTTCAATTGAAGTTATTTCAGTTGCTAGAATTCTTGTACCATCCCTTTCATCTCAGTAAATCATATTAAAGAGAACCCTGAGAATCATGCTTCAACAAGGATCACTTTTAGCTTAAGGTAGTTTCTATACAGGTGCCACAACATATGAAGTTCTCTTATGCTGCCACCATCCTATTTATGATAATAATTGATCATATGTAGAATGGAACAGACTTATAAAATTTTAGGTTTTTTTTAAAAAAATGTTTTAATGGTACCGGGTAAGCAAGTTTTCATGAATGGCCATCAAATTTAAGTTTTTGGCAGGGACTACACTGTATACTAATGCCATAAAATGACGGCATTTGTGGCTCTAATAATAGATAATATATGTACTGTATCCTGAGATCAAACTGTTAGGTTCTTGGTTGTCTCTAATTTGGTTGTTCTTCTGCAGATGTTTCCTTTTTAGACTAGATAGCATCATTGGTGAATGGGGGAGAGGAACTTGCTGGTTACTTATGTAGAGTGGCTAGAATGTGGTTTCTTTCTTAATATTTTTATTAGCATTATTTCTTCCCTGATGGTTTATCTGGTGTGGTTTTCTGCTTATGTGCTTAACAGGACTGTTTGGTTTTTTTACTTGTTTTCTTAAAATTGACTTGGTTGTATTCTTAAAATAATATATAGAATACATGGTGTTTATATCTGGATGGGGAGGAACAGGCTTCGGCTCAACCCTTCCAAGACCGAGTGGCTGTGGATGCCGGCATCCCGGTATAGCCAGCTGGTGCCATCGCTGGCTATTGGGGGCGAGTCACTGACCCCCACAGAGGGGGCTCGCAACTTGGGCGTCCTCCTGGACACATGGCTGTCTTTAGAAGAGCATATGACGGCCGTGGCCAGGGGGGCTTTTTATCAGGTTCGCCTGATACGCCAGTTGCACCCCTTTCTGGATCGGGACTCCTTGTGCACAGTCACTCATGCCTTGGTTATGTCACGCCTGGACTACTGTAACGCTCTCTACATGGGGCTCCCCCTGAGGAGCACCCGGAGGCTCCAACTGGTGCAGAATGCGGCCGCGCGGGTGATTATGGGAGCGACGTGGCGCTCCCACGTAACACCTCTCCTGCGTGAGCTGCATTGGCTCCCGGTGGTCTTCCGGGTGCGCTTTAAGGTGTTGGTTCTCATCTTTAAAGCGCTCCATGGCTTAGGGCCAGGGTATTTGCGAGACCGCCTGCTGCTACCGATAACCTCCCACCGGCCAATACGCTCTCACAGAGAGGGCCTCCTCGGGGTGCTGTCGGTCAGGCAATGTCGGCTGGCGGCCCCCAGGGGGCGAGCCTTCTCTGTGGGGGCACCCGCCCTGTGGAATGAGCTGCCTCCTGGAATACCATTGATCCCGGACCTCCGGACCTTCCGTAAAGCCCTGAAGACGTTTTTATTTCATCAAGCCGGCCTATCCTAAATGGTTTTTAATTGGGATTTTAAATTTTATGGATTTGGGGTTTTAAATTGGGTAGCCAATGATTTAATTCTTTTAATTATCTTAACTTTTGCATTTGTATGTTTTTTAATTTTGGCTGTTCACCGCCCTGAGTCCCTTCTGGGAGAAGGGCGGTATACAAATAATAATAATAATAATAATAATAATAATAATAATAATAATAATAATAATAATATCTATGTTCTATTGATGGCTGATTTGTCAGAATGCCAAGTTTGCGGGAATTCCCTAGCATTTTTAGTTTTTGGTTTAGTATAAAATTTCAATTGTTTCTAAGCTGAAATTGTAGTTGAAATATGTGTGTGTGTGTGTATGTGTTGATAAAGACAACACATAGACAAAAGTCAAGGCCTGAAGTTGGGTTTTAGGGTGCCATAGAATCAATAAAATATCAAAACGGTTAAACATAACTAAAAATGGCAGCATGTAAACCACAAAGTCCTAAACGTTTAACTATTAGCTTCAGTTGTTCATGAAGGAGTCAATCACAGCATAAGGCTACAAAGTCTTCAATAGTTTTGAGCAGAGGTCTTCAAACTTGGCAGCTTTAAGACATGTGGACTTCAACTCCCAGAATTCTCCAGTCAGCATAGCTGGCTGGAGAATTCTGGGAGTTGAGTCCACACGTCTTAAAGCTGCCAAGTTTGAAGACCTCTGGTTTTGAGTGTTAAAAGAATGCACAGAGGATTTTAACAGTTCAGTTGTCATTAATGACCATTCTGTATTAACTTTGGTATTAATGATGATAAGTACTTTGTGAATGGGAAGCACAGATGTTAAGATGTGTGTATATGTTCGGCTTTCAGGATTCCCATAACAATTGTGGAAGCAGAATGCTAAAAGGTGTTGAGTCTTTAGTTTGATTCCTATGGGTTTTTTTTCCCCAACTTTCATGGGATATTCAAATCAGCTTCCACTGGCAAACAATACAACAGTAATATAGAACTCATTTTTCTAAATGACAAGTAAATACTTTGAGAAGGGTGGACTCCGATTATATAAGTCTTCAATTCATTTTTTACCGTCACAAAAAAAAAAATGTTTGCTGAGCATTTTCCTGACAAAACTTAAAATCCTGTCTATTTTTACCATTCCCATTTTTCCTTCTGCCTATCTTACTCTACATTTGTATACTTATCAAAATATCTCACCCAAATTGATGTAATGGACCTGATCCATGAAAGCTTGTGTGATGATAAAATTAAAAAGCCCCAAACACCTTATTGTTTTCTTTTGCTTAGAATATATGCCTACAGAAATCCATTTTCTCCACACACTTACACACTCTTACAAGTAATAAACACGTTCAAGGGTGTAGAATAATGACTGATTCTTGGAGAAGACATTTGAAATATTACTGTAGGACCTGGAATGTGGTGGCTGAAATTTTGAATGGAGGACTCAAAGGTGCTTTTTCTAAAGGCAACTGGACTTTCTTTGTTTTTCCTTGAAGACATTCTGCTTCTCATCTAAGAAGCTTCTTCAGAACTAAAGAAACTTCTTGGATGAGAAGTGAAATGTCTTCAAGAAAAAACAAAGGAAGTCCAGTGTCCTTCTGAAAAAGCACTTTTGGGATAACCATGACCTGGATGACTGAGAATCTCCATAGATGGAGGACTTAGCACCACCTGTGTTTTTCTTTGTTATTCCAGTCATCTCTTCAGTGATTTTATATATATATATCCTTTTCATAATCTGCTTGGAATACAAGTATCATCACTGATTCACTTATGGTCTCATTGCCAGCACTTAAGTCAGTGAGCAATTCCTGTTCCAAGTTATTCTGCTCCATATTTCTCCATTCCTTTCTCACTGAATTTGCAAGTTTTCTTCTGGGATACTTTATCCTGTGACAACGACATCACCATTTGTGTCAATGTTTATCCGGCCTTTCGAAGACTGAAATGTTTTTGAAATGTGGAATATCACTGACATCATGATTGTCATCTACTTTCCTAAGGTGGCACTTACAAAGGACCCTTTGTATTTCCTACATCTGTGCGGTGACATCACACAAATCAATCTACATGTTCAAATGTTAATACAATCATGTTATTAGAAAGAGCACATTTAAATTTTCTTGCATAGCAAGCAATGTATTCTTAGTAGCAAACCCAAATGCCACTTTTCCATAGCAAAATTTCATAAACTACCACTTACAATTTTTGAATGATAAAAACCACACATTATTTCTTGGCTTGGTGACTTTAAGTCTTGGATTTAGTCTCTTTCATTCAATAAACTGCTACAAGGACGCAATCTGCATTGTTTCGTTCTTTTTCCATCTACCAGCTCTCTGCTGAAATATCCAACAGCATTTCTCCAGCAGGTCTTACTTAATTCATATCAAAGGAATGAGAAAAGAAACATTGGGCAGTGAAATGGTTAACTTCTCTTCCTCCACCCCAAATTCTCTAATGTGAATGAATCACTCTGCGCATATATTCACGTAAATAATATTGAAAAATTACCTTATAAAATAGACTTTAGATGGCAATGCAACTGATCTACATTAGGACTTTTGCGCTAAAAAAATGCATTTCTATTGCAAACAGGGAAAAGTAAAAAGATAACGTGAATTAGGCAGACTTATCCATCCTTACATAGCCCAGGTTCTAATCAACAAGTTCAGAAAGAATTCCTTAGTGGGCAGGAAGCAACCCCCACTCATTTCTCATATTGATTCCTGTCAAAAGTGGGTAGAATGATGAACAATTTCATTCTAAGGAGACTCTGAGAAATATGGGAATGCAGACAGGATTCCAATATGTGGAGTGATCAAAATATATTAATTATGCATCCTGACAGCAGTTTCACTGAGCCAGGTGGATGGAAGCACAAAAGAAATGTTTCCTTAAACAGGGAGAGGGAATTGCTTGATGCTTATTACCAATAAGAATAGGATATAAGTATGAAAATAAATATTTCACAATGTTCTAGATTATTCTTTACTGTTGATGCGACTGTCTAATATAGTGGTATACCCTTTCAGACCAAGAAAAAAAAGCTTGCGTAATTGTGGGTATATATACACACACACACTCCTAGATCTATACAGTAGGTTTATGTGTATGCAATTGCAGGCAAAATTGTTGGCATCCCTTGTCAAATTTTACATAAGAATAGAATAGAATAGAATAGAATAGAATAGAATAGAATAGAATAGAATAGAATAGAATAGAATTCTTTATTGACCAAATGTGATTGTACACACAAGAAATTTGTCTCTGGTGCATATGCTCTCAGTGTACATAAAAAGATAAGATAAACTTGTCCAGAATCACAAGGCACAACACCCAGCAACAGTCATACGGTACAATAAGCAATCAAATCATACTAGGAAACAATCAATATCAATATAAATAGCAAGGATACAAACAACAGAATTACAGTCATGCAGTCACAAGTGGGATGAGATGGGCGACAGGAACGATGAGAAGACCAATAGCAATAGTAATGCAGCCTAATGTGAATAGTTTGACAGTGTTGAGAGAATTATTTGTTTAGCAGAGTGATGGTGTTCAGGAAAAAACTGTTCTTGTATCTAGTTGTCTTGGTGTGTAGTGCTCTGTAGTGTCGTTTTGAGGGTAAGAGTTGAAACGATTTATGTCCAGGATGCGAGGGGTCTGTAAATATTTTCACATACATCTCTAAGTGAATAGAAGTTTACACAATTCTGCAAATTTGACTGCATACTGCACTTAACTATCTGCAATTGTTTACAAATCCAAAATCAGAAAACAGCGACGATGACAGATACACACGTTTAAATATCCTTTAAAAAAAAACACAATTTCCTTAAGCAAGAAGTGTAGCTTAAAACCCTTCCTGTAGCCAGCTAAGGTTTTTCTATTATTGTTTTGGGAATTTTTCTCATTCTAAATCTGGGAAAAATCTTGGAAGACAGTTCCAGGACCTTTTACCTTATTTTCTCCAAATTCTTTAGATTTGGTTGATTTGGAGGTATGTTTGAATTGTTACCTTGCTGAAATAGCTAACCTATTTTCAGCTTCAGCTTTTTCACTGAAAAAGTTCAGGGACATTAGCCTTTAGGATATGTTGATATTTAGTTAAATCCATTTTCCTTTCACCCACACAATATTTTCTGTGCCTCTGCATTCAGATAATCTCAGATCATAATGCCACCCCCATACTTAATGTTTGGCCAGATGTTCTTTTCTCCAAACATTTCACTTCTCCCCCCCTCTCCAAATATATTCTATGTGGTTATGGCTGGACAGTTTGGGTTCTGCTTCATCTGTCCAAAGTACTTTATTCCAAAACATTTCAAGCTTACCAAGTTTTCTTTTCCGTACTTTAGACAATTAGAAGTGACTTTTGTGATGATTCCTTCTGCCAACTTTCCTTGCAGATTATTTTTGTGTGAGCAACATTGTGCTAGAGGCATACAGACAATTAATTCAGTGCCAACTGAACTTTACAGAATGGATTCTTGCAGGTCTAACCAGTTTTACCAAATATTTTTCTTGGCCTTTCAAATCTTAACATCATCAATTCCATGTAAATTTTGTTTATTGACTATGTATCTCATAGGTGAAATTGCCAATTAGAAACATTCAGAGGTTTCTTCATATTATTCATAACATTCATATTATTTTCTTCATTTCCCAATGCTCCCAAAGCTCTTTAGATGAATCCATGGTCATTGGAAGTTGACAGAACAACAAGCACAATCTGAGAGAGGATAGAAGAGTCAAAATCTTCCCTATCATCTGTAGAGTTATCTACTCCTGGATAATTGTAGTTCTAACATGTCAGTTACAATTTTGGGCCTTATTAACGGGACACCCCCCCACCCCCCAAGAATAGCTGTGAATCATCTGGCTAAACTTCTCCATTTTTCATAATACTTTAACTGGTTTAAATATCATTGCTGCAGAAAGATTTACTATACAGAGTTTGAGTCAGTTTCTTTTCACCTAAAGATTCAGTGAAGCATACAGGGTGACCAGGAGCTTCTAAACTGTATGTATGGCTAATTCTCCTTCAATTGAAGCTTAGCTCCTGATGATTTTGTGTATACATTCCTGTGGAACCATAGAAGTTGTTTTCATTTGTCTTCTTCTGAGGTATTTTTTTTCTTCTCTTTTTAGCATAAAGTCCTGGTCTCCTCTGGAAATCCAAATTAACCAGGTTCAAACCTGTTGAGGTTCTAAACTTAGATAAAGTCAGTCAGGTACTGCCACCAGATGACACACAGATGGAGAGTAAGAAAGAGAGAGAGGAAGAGAGAAACCCCTAGTCAGTTTCAGAGTAATTTTCCAAACAATTTCACTTTCAAGTCCTCCCTAATGGAGAGATAGCAGTAGCTGCATCTGATAGCTAATTTGTTTTTTAAATGTTTCTGATGTTGTATTCCTCCCCAGTTGCTTCTTTGTGGCTTTGTAATTTCTGTGAAACATCTCAATTAGTCTTATCCTTACTGAAACTTTTCCCACACTGAAAGTTTTGATTAAATAATATCCAACTTTGAATGTATGAGGTGATGTACCCTTTAGTTAATGTATCTACCTGGGGAAACCAGGGGAGGTTAGGTCACTCAAATCAGTATGTAAAATTCAACTCTCTTTCACTCTCTCCAAGGTTAGTTGCGTCTCAGTGCTGCAGCAACAAAAGAAGATAAAAAGGGACAGAGTTTCTCATCAAGATTAGATTAGATGTAATTTTGGATGTTTGTGAACAAATGTGTGTGTGTGTGTGTGTGTGTACATACACATACACACACACAAGACATGCATACTTACTCTACATCACTAGGTAAGAAGGGATTTAGACGGTAAAATTATGTGAATGGAAAAATAGATAATCTTTTGGCTACTTCTATTATATTTCAATTAAAATAGCATCTCGTGAAATTCCTAAATGATTTTCAGTGCAAAACTTAATAGATCCTCCCTAGTTTCCAATCATTTGTTTGACCTTAATTACTATTTCTTTTATCTAGCCACTATTTTTCCTGTCATAATGTAGTTGTAGGAATTCTCTCAATTCCGCCCTCCTCTCTTGCAAAGTTCAGGAACACATCTCACAAGGGTAGGTCCAAAGATTTTGGCTAGTGAAATGGAGAAGCTGGCTTTAAAAAAATAACATAATATCTAACCCGTATGTCCATGTAAGACATGTGCAGGGATCAATAAATAGGTGGGAGGATACTACTTTTGGTGCTACTTACCAGATATAATTGGAATTAGAACACTCAATGTGGGTTTCATTCTGTGGGTTTATGAACTGCCCCTGAAGGACTTATTCGTCTTCTTTCCTCCATTTTCTCTCCACTTCCCTCTTTTGCCACCCATATGAAGAGAGCTGTTTCCTTTCTCTTCCTCTGGTTGTCCTATCATATATGCAAGATACCTCATCTTTGTTTTCTATTCCTACCACTGTCAGTTGTTGGCTAAAAACCCACCACAATTCTTCTCCTTAAAGTGTGATAGGTTTGGATGACTTATCAGCAGGTTCCTAGGATGGAGACTTTGCCCTTAGTGCAAGTCAGTCAATCAGTCAATCAGTCAATCAGTCAATCAGTCAGTCAGTCAGTCAGTCAGTCAGTCAGTCAGTCAGTCAGTCAGTCAGTCAGTCAGTCTGTCTGTCTGTCTGTCTATCATCTATCTATCCATCATACCTACCTACCTACCCACCTACCCACCTACCTACCTACCTACCTACTTACCTATCCATCATCTCTCTCTCTTTCTATCTATCTATCTATCTATCTATCATATCTATCTATTTATCTATCTATCTATCTATCTATCTATCTATCTATCTATCTATGCAAAAAATTAAAATCTCGGGTGTTTTCCTGTGTCATGTTAAATAAGTTGTTTAAAATTTTGGTTAAAATCCTAGCTTAAAATCTTCCTATCTATCTATCTATCTATCTATCTATCTATCTATCTATCTATCCGTCATCTATCTATATCTATCCATTATCTATCTCTCTATCCATCATCTATCTATCCATCAACTATCTATCTCTATCTATCTATCTATCTATCTATCTATCTATCTATCTATCTATCTATCTATCTATCTATCATCCATCCATCCCTCTATCTCCAGTAGGCAGGTCAGTGAGCTAGAGGACAGTAGGGTGAGCACTCTTCAGTTTCACCATCACAATATCCCAAATTGGTCATTGTTACCAAGAAATCATGGCAGCAAGTGACAGGAGCATCTGAACGCGTTCTATGCAGTATGCAGAATACTGTGTAAATAGGTAAAATGCTGCATATGCCTTGCTGCATATTTCTATGTAGGGAAAAGCAGGAAAAAGAAGCTACCACGCCAGCTGAGATTCATGAGCTATTCAGAAGTACACTGGTCCTCACCATACAGGAACCAGTGTTTTCAGGGATCTAAAGATCCAGCATAAGGCCTGAGATGTGCCTTGCAAAGCAAAGTACCGTCAAGCTTTATTGGGGAGGTTTCTTCTGAAAAGAAGCAAGCAGTCCCCAACCCAAGGTGAAATGGGCATGGATGTAGTTTTGATAGCTGCAGGGGAAGATATGTCTGAGTGCCAGCAGACCTCAGAAAATAGCACTTTTGACACCTAGCAAGAAAAGCCTGGTGAAGGCTGTTCTTGCAGTGGACCAGAGACAGGTTGAGAACAACATTGTGTATTTGGGTCCTTGACAGTCAGCTTTAGATGCCCTACATTTATATCAAAATCAGAGAAAATATTGAACTGTGTACATTCAAGGGAAATTCTTTATATGCAGACAATTTGTCTATTCTGACTGGCATAGATCTCCTGATGGTTATATGCCATCACATTTGTATTGACTGTTGGTGAGTCCTCAACCTAGTTGGTTTAACTTAGGTCCAAGCTCCAACTTTTGCCCCACAGGAATCTTACAAGGGGAATCATTGCCTGCACAATTCTGATCTTTTTAGGTGTAGATACATCCCAGCATCTGAAATCTTTTCCAAAGTCTTCATTGCTACTCATGCAAGTGCTAGTTGGCAATGTATTTCTTTTTTTAAAAAAAATACTTGTTATTAAAGATTATATTATATACATTATATTATTTTTATTTGGCAGTGTATTCCTTGTCTGCCTAGCTCCTTTACTTGGTAGTCGATCCTAAAAGACAGAAGGTATTCTAACTCCAGTACTGTACCTTCATTTTCAATTCTAAAGCTGATTGCTATATCTGTTGTCATTAATTTGGTCTTCTTTATCTTTAATTTTAGTTCCATTTTTTTCACTGTGCTCGTTGACTTTCATTACTAGAGCTTGCAGTTGATTTACATTTTCAGTTGTCAGATTTGTGTAATCAGCATAGTGTAATTTATTGATGGTTCTTTCTCTAATTTTAAAACCACACTCATCTTCTTACAACCCAGCTTTCCACAATATAGAAAATTGTTCCACATATAGGTTGAAAAAAATAAGGGAAACATATATAGCAGTGAAGGGATGTGGTGGCTCAATGGTTAAGATGCTGATCTTGTTGATCAAAAGGTCGGCAGTTCATGGTTCGAATCCCTAGTGCCATGTAACGGGGTGAGCTCCCATTACTTGTCCCAGCTTCTGCCAATCTAGCCATTTGAAAGCACGTAAAAAATACAAGTAGAAAAATAGGGACCACCTTTGGTGGGAAGGTAACAGCACTCCATGCGCCTTTGGTGTTTAGTCATGCCGGCCACATGACCACGGAGATGTCTTCCGACAGTGCTGGCTCTTCGGCTTTGAAACGGAGATGAGTACCGCCCCCTAGAGTCAAGAACGACTAGCACATATGTTTATATAGCAGTGATGGTGAACTTTTTCGGCACCGAGTGCCAAAAAGGGAATGCATGTGCATCTCGGCTGAAACCCAGATGAAAGAGGAACTGGGTGCATGTGTGCGCCCGAAAATGAGCTTCCGGTTTCAGCTACTGAACTTTCAGTTTGAGCCAGCTACTCTTCCAGGTTTCTGGTGCGCGTGCACATGTGACGATCAACTGGCCGGCGCGCATGCTCACGCAGGAAAACAGAAGACCAGCTCTTTTAGTTTCCAGCACTGTTGCATGCAAAAAGGCCAGCTGATTGTCGCACGTGCATTAATGCCAGAAACCCGGAAGAGGAACGAGCGACGCTGCATGTGCCAGGCAACATGGCTCCGCGTGCCACTTCGGGCATGCATGCCATAGATTCGCCATCACGGATATATAAACTTCTCTGACTCCTTTGCTGACCTGGAATCAGTCTGTTTTGCTAGAGTATAGCCCGACCTCTTCCAATCCATTTCCATTGTGTTATTCTCCAGATTTGTGGACATGGTTAGATTCTTACATACTGTAGTCTATCAGTTTCTATAATTTTCTGACTGAAAAATGAATAGAATGCTGATGTAACTTCAACTTCTAGTACTAGGGAATATCTTCCAAAGCATCTTGAATACCAACATTTCTAATCTACAAAAATTCAGTATAGACCTTCCATTTTTCTATGATCTTCTTTGAATTAGTTCCTATGTGTCATTGGTTTCATGTAGCATACTAATTCAAGACTGGAACATCCTTCTGAGTTTGAGATCTTTTGGAAGTCCTTCCTTGTTTTTGAATGTTTCCCTCTGGTGGCTTTATAGATGGTGTAATGCTGCTTCTTGTCTATTTTAACTGCTCTCTGAAATTCTTTTTTAAGTTCCTTCTGGCTTCTCAACTCTTCTTGGCAATTTCCATCATCTGTTCTGACACACACTTTGCTTTCTCTTTCTAGGGCTTTGGCAATCTCTTTTCACAGTCATTCTTAGCAATGGCTTTAAAGTCAATGACTTTAAAGTGATTGCTCACGTTCTCCTTAAAATGGTGGTATTATGTTCAGGATTGTATTGTGATAACTAGAAGAAGATAACTTCTTCTGCTTTTGCTTGACCTGTAACTTGTCCATGAGCAGTTCATGATCTGTTCCATAGTCAGATCCTGGCCATGTCTTTGCTGTTATAACTGAACTTGGAATATTGACATATATTGACAATAATATAGTCAATTTTATTTCCACACACTCCATTTGATGATGCCCAAGTATATAAGTATCGTTTTGGTTGTTGGAAGATTGTGTTAGCAATAAAGAAATAATTGGATTTGCAGAAATGTGTAAGTTGGTCTCCGGCTTCATTTCCGTTTCCTAGGCCATACAACTTAACTATGTTTTACTTCTTAATATTCTTGTCATCAACCAGAAAAAGTATATCTTGCTTGCAAATACTGTTGATTTGAGATTTGAGTACCTGCAGTACTGCAGTCTAACCATTGCGCCGCCAAGGCTCTTAAAGATCCTCATCAACATGTTGAATGGCATCGGATTTGAGGAACCATCATAATAGTGTCAATCACTTTATTTTTTCTAGCCATATGGTTTTCTTGGTAAAATATATTAATTGTTTACCATTACCTTTTCCATGCCATACAAAATGATGCATTTGCTGTTGTCAATGAAGTGATCATTTATTTCCAGCATCCTCCAATATCACTGTTGCCCAATAAAAATCCCTGCTTGCTTTAGCTGAGCACTGGGGTGACCTTCATGCCTTTGGATGATGAAGCTGGAATAAACCATGGTTTTGGTATACATTCCCAGTGTTGCTCTGTCTTCCCCATCTCAATGAGGCATCACAGCAGGACTTTATGAGCAGTGGTGGGTTTCAAAAAAATTTACTACCAGTTCTGTGGGTGTGGCTTGGTGGACATGACATGGCTTAGTGGCCGTGGCTTGGTGGCCGTGGCAGGGGAAGGATACTGTAAAATCTCCATTCCCATCCCACGCCAGGGGAAGGATACTGTAAAATCTCAGTTTCGTCCCCAATACAGGGGAAGGTTACTGCAAAATCCCATTTCCTCCCGATCAGCTGGGACTTGGGAGGCAGAGAATAGATGGAGGTGGGGCCAGTCAGAATTTTTACTACCAGTTCTCCAAAATACTCAAATTTTCCACTACCGGTTCTCCAGAACTAGTCAGAACCTGCTGAAACCTACCTCTGTTTATGAGGGTCATGTGATGCCATGAATTGAATCTTTGGACTTCTATTTGTAAAATTCCATGCTTTGGGTTAAACATTTGGTGATGGTTGTTTTCATTACTATCTCTAACACCAAGAGAGTACCATCAATCCCATCATATCAAGACTGTATTATCTAGGTCAGTTTTCCCACAACCCGGTACCCTCTGGACATGTTGCCTGGCAATTGACAACATTCCCCAGCTGCTATATCTGTGCAAGTCTAATGCATCTTGAGGATCTCAGGTTAGAGAAGACCAGTATGTAGTTCGCAAATGGAGATTAAACCATAGTAACAGCCTCTGTCTCTCCTTCCTCCCTCAATTAAATTTAGAGTCCAATCTCTGTAGTGGCTGCAGGTTTTAATGAGTATAAATGAGTTTTCTCTTAGCGATTTGTTTTTATAGTTAAGTTCTGAAAGAAAAATGCAACCAATTATGCTATTCTTTTGGGAAGAAAACAATGTTATGGGAAAAATTAAAAGCATGAGATAAAAATAAAAGGAAACATAGCTAAATTTAGAGTACATTATCTTCATTCATGCTTTCCTATATCTTACCTGTCTTTGAAAACATTCTGAGTTCTACCATGCTTCATGCATCTCTTGCTGTTCTTTAAAAGTCTCATCTCTTCCTTTCTGAGGATCAAGTCAACCAGAATTTTCTCAGTACATATTCATTCACAGTCTGTTCATTCTTGATCTTATATTTCTTGGTTAAGTAGTAACCAACTGATTTTATATTTTACCTAACATATCTCTCACTTGCATGTAATTATGTGGGCAGAGGCATTTTCTGTTAGACAACTATTTTCAATTCTTTCAATAAACATTCACCACAATAATCCACATACTACAACCACATTTCTGCCAGCATTTTTACATCTTAAATTTCCTCCATCTATTTCTCCATCTTTAGTAAACATTTTATTGTAGTCCCAACTTTAATAAACATTCAACCAAGTTAGCAAATATATCAACTTAATGTTTCCCTATCAGATATGTTTTCCTTATTCTTTGATAAAATACGTTGAGATTCATTCTACTTACTGCATAATTTGTCTAAATATGTGTTGCACATTATGTTGCTTTTCAGCAACAAGACTACATTGTCTTTATACTAAAATACATGTATGATCAAATACTATACCTGTAAAGTCAGAAGCATCCCTATCTCACACCCTTATTGTCAGCGTTCCAGAAGAACCCAATTCCAATTAAAAACGCCGAGACAAGCATTTTCTCAAAAATTCCCATTTATTAGAGTAGGTATACTGGCACATCTGGGAAAACCTGAATCTGAGAGTTCCGGGTTTTCCCTCAGTAAATCAAAACCCCAAAGTCCAGTCCCTGCACCCATCAATCCATCACCATCCATCCCATCTTGAAACACCTCTTCAACCACTCCTTCTCCAGATGCAGTACTGCCATGACCTTGACTGAAAAGAAGAATGCTATTTTGTCTAACTACATTCCCTCTGCTAAATTCCCACTCCTAATTTCCCAAAAACAAGAAGATGGCAGTGTGGAAGCTTCCATCCAGCGTTGACACTTATCTTAACAGTCTGCAAACTGTTAAACCATACATTAGCCATTCCTTTATATTTTCATACATAATTATTTCTATCATATACTTGTTTTATTGCATTTAATAAGCAACCTTCATCTCCATATTAATGCAAGTGTTCCATATTTCAAGTCTATTCACTATTATCATACAGTTTGCCCAAAGCAACAAAGATACAATAAATCTTTTTTCTCACATTCATATCTTTCTAAAGAGCAAAATTATTGTCTACACACACTGGTATAAACATGCACTATGCTTCTCAAATTTGATTTATTGTTACTGCTTTTATCCTTTGATTCAGAATTCATCCTTTGATTCAAAATTCATCCTAGGCATGCTAATCATACTCATGTCCCAGTAATTTTTACATTCATTGTTACTTCCTTTCTGTTTCTATTAGGGTATAACAACATTTTTTCCCAATAATGTCCATCTCTGTAATAACATCCACAGATGCCTTACTATTTTTCACAGTATTCTCATATATTTAGAACTTCCTTTTTTCCAGTGGGAATTAAAGAAGTATTTACTTCAGTTCACCTGTTCGTGTCAATATCATTCCCAAACAGAACTCTAAACTGCACCCCCCAGAATTTGTTCATTCCAGTTTCATTCCAAATAATTTTATCTCTTTTATTTTAATATTTTATTCATTCTGCTGGAGGCACCTTTTAAATCCTCTTTCATTCATTTCCAGAACAAAGTTTTACTTCTATCATAAATGTTCAGTATTTTCTCAGCTTCCTTTAATAGTAACCATTCATCGTCTCTTCAACACGTTCTTTTGGACTTTTTTAAAAAAATCTAGACATACATTATTATATATTTTGTACTTCCTTTGATTTTTTAAATCTTATATATGTTGTTTCCTCATCCACGCTTTCTTTCACTTTTTTTCGCTTTCTCCATGAATCTTTTTTCAAACTTCCCATTAGCTTAACTCCAGACATTTCTGTGGAATTCTGTAACATTTCTTTTTACTCTCTTCTAACCCGCTTCAATTTCCATTTTCTTTATGTCTACATTCCAGTAAAGATCTTTCATCTGAATTCTAATAATTGTCTCTTCTCTCATTTCCTTCCCTTCATTCCTTTCCCTCCATGTCACTTTCATCAAGGAATGTGGTATGCTACTAATTCTCTCCCTTTTCCATCATGATCAGTTAGTCAGTCAGATTTTTAAGTGTATATTCATTCTTTTGCATGCATATCTATGAGTACCATAAACCTTACATTTGAATGAACCTGTTTGTAAGTAGATGGTTAATCATCATTGTCACTCACTTCAGGTCTTCAAATAGCCGAGTTACTATTTTCTTGTTTTATTTCCACCCAGGTATTCATGTCATCCACCAGAATACTTTCCCCCCTTAGGAGCTCATTCATCTAGAATGTTGCACAGTTTTGGCCAAAGCTTATAACTGGTTCTTCCACTATAATCAATCACTGGAACACAAGAAGTAAATATTAGTGATCCATGGATTCCTACCCCCCCCCCAACAATTTATATAACACCCATTTCTGCTTCATGACATACATGAATCTCTTTTATTTATAAAATAGGGGGGAGGCACGGTGGCTGAGTGGTTAAGATGCTGGGCTTGTCCACTGGAAATCCGACAGCCCAGGTTCGAGACCTGAGTGCCATGCAATGGGGTGAGTTCCAGTCCTTGCCCCAGCTCCTGCCAACCTAGCAGTTCGAAAGCATACAAATGTGAGTAGATAAATAGGAACCAATTTGGTGGGAGGGTAATAGTGGTCCATGATGTCATGCTGGCCACACAACCATGCTGGCTCAATGGCCTTGAAACAGAGGTGAGCACTGTCCCCTATAGCTGGCAACAACTAGTGGAATAAAATCCATAGGGATTCCTTTACCTTGTTAAAAATTCATAACTATAGCTACATCTTCATCTCTCTTGATGTATTGAACAACTGTGTTCTATAAGATCACATCACCTTCATTCAGATCAATTACGTTCTTCTCTTTTTTATTAGTATAATTGGAACACAGCATATTTTCTTTCCTTTCATTTGTTAATTCATGTGCATTCAGTTCCAAGTTGCAAATATCCTGTATGGCATGGTTTTCACTAGATGAACCCTTCGATATTGGCCTTTGCCACTCATCATGGATTTAGTTAATCATTATATGTAACTTTCACTAGGAAAATGACTGCTTTTACATGTTGCACTGTGTCCTACAGAAAAATTGCTAACTGTATAGCAATAGGACAACTAAGATTCTAGTTTTCAGCAAAGATACGGTGCTGAGACACTAAGCAGAAGAATAATGCCCCCCAAGGATCAAAATCTGATAATTTTCTATGGAATTCTGCTGAAAATCATACAAAATCAATGTTGTCTTTAAAATACTGACTTGTTTGCACAGTTTCTCTTCTAGTTTTATATTGGTGCAAAATGTATTACTTCCTTGAGCTTTTATATTCTTGTTTAGAAAAAAAAACCCAGTGGAATTATATCCAAATTCTTGAAAGTCTGAATGCAAGCAATATGAAAGATATTAATTTGACAGGTTGGGTTTTTTTAGTGCTGTCTATGATATCTGTATAAGGATGAGGGGAACCCTTTCCTGAAATTAACCCCAGGACCAGGGGTGAAAAACATATTTTCCTTGGAAACTTTCTTATTTTTCAATGCATAGTAAAGTGTTTATTTCAGAGCCAAGAAACCCAGCTCATGAAGTACCTTCCAAAGAATCCCCTTGGATAGGAGGAGGTAGTCAATATCAGACATCCTACATCAAGAATAACAACTCTTTTGTTGAGAACCATGGATGGGTAGGAATCAGGCCTTTTTCAGTCTTGTGATTTTCCTCTTCTTCCAGAAAAAAAAAAGAACTGCGTGTAAAGGATAGAGTCTGGTGCATTCTTTTAGTACAACTATGCAGCCTTTTGGCTTTGAGTTACTTCAAGAAAGATGAACTATAAATAACAAATAATACATTATCCAGAATTAGGGAGTTTAGTGTCAGTCATCCACTGAAAAGGTAAAAATAAGATCTCTATAGGTGAGAGAGAGACAGGGCCTGGGACCAGAGTCAAGAGAGGACGCAGTCTGGATTTCTTACGTTCACACAAGTGGTCAAAGGCCAACCCCTCTTGAATTTTGTTAATTCTTATCTAGTGCCAATTTAGTTCTGGCCATTAGTTGACTAGATTCTTGTGCATAGGAATGAGCAATAAATCAGTTGAACTGGAACTTAATGTGGTTCTAGTTATTCATGTCTGTCAACTTCATCTCTTAAGATATTTTGGGTTTTCAAGTCATAGTTGAATATTGCTCAAAAAATTAGCTTCTGGCCTGCTCCTTTCCAAATGCAACAGTTCATTACAGACCAGTGGCACTCACTCCTATCATCATGAAGTGCTTTGAGAAATTGGTCTGCCGACACATCATTTCTGGTCTTCCGCATACATTTGATAAACACCAGTTTGCATACAGAAGAAATAGATCTACAGAGGATGCTATAGCTATCACTCTTCACACTGCTCTGACTCATTTGGAACAGTGTGTGTGTGTGTGTGTGTGTGTGTGTGTGTGTGCTATGTGAGGATGCTTTTTTGTAGATTTTAGCTCTGTATTTAACACAATATTTCTACATAGACTAGTGTCTAAACTTATGGATCTTGGATTTTCTTATTTAATCTGCCTTTGGATTATGGATTTCCTGTCTGACCACTCTCAGAGGGTCAGATTAGGTAACCGTATCTCTTCAGCCCTTATTCTTAACAATGGTACACCACAGGGTTGCGTGTTGAGTGCCTTACTCTATACTCTTTATGTGCATGACTGCATTCTCACTCACGCTAGTAATACTATTACTAAATTTGCAGATAATACAACAGTAGTGGGACTCATTTCTGGGGTGGGGGAGGGGGATGAGTCTGCCTATTGAGATGGGGTGGACCGGTTGCTTTCATGGTGTGGAGACAATAACTTGGTCCTTAACACCAATAAGACCAAGGAGCTTATAGTAGGCCATAGAAGGAATAGATCAGACATCCAGCCCTTGTTTATCAATGGAGACCTAGTGGAGCAAGTGGCCAGTTTTAAGTTTCTGGGTGTTATCATAAAAGAAGACCTGACCTGGGGCACTCACATTGCAACTGGTCAAAAGGGCCCAGCAGAGATTATACTACCTGAGACTTCTCAGGAAACAACAACTGAATGTAAAACTGCTGGTGACTTTCTACTGCTACACCATAGAGAGTATTTTAACTTACTGCACCTGTGTATGGTTTGCCAATTGCACAGTGGCAGATAGGACAGCGCTCCAGAGGGTCAACGTCATTGCCCAGAGGATCATTGTTTGCCCTCTCCCTCTTTGGAAGAGCTTTATAGCACCCCTGCCTTAAGAAAGTTCAATGGAATTGGTTATCTCATAGACTGGTTTCTTTCCCTTCACCAGAAGGTTTTCAATAGAAGCTAGGTAGTAATCCATTGGGGATGGTGTAGTAAATCCTGTGGTGTGCAGTTGATTGGTCTTAATGACTTTATAGTTCCCTTCCAATTAACTCTTCAGTTTTATGAAAGCTCTACAAAAGATTTGAAGGAACTCCCAAAAATTCTGATTATTCTGCTTCATTTGAGATAAGTTGTCTAATCGGTTTTGCCCAACCTGAAGCCCTTAAAATTCAGGCACATGGTTTGAAAAAACAGTGTTATATCTAGGGGCAGTCTTACTGTCTCCATATAGGTTTGCATAGCTCTAAGAACCCTTTCAGACAGAAAATGATTATTCCCCTATCTCAAATTAATAATGGAAACAATTGCCATTGTTTTGGATGTGGATAATTCTGAAAAGAGAGTTTCACAGGGGAAAAAAACATACTTCAGGGTACTTTATTTCCTACCATACTGCTACAATTGGATGTGAAAATCCATTAAAATTCTTGCTTCTATGCCAACAGAACCCTAAGATCACTTTGTCAGAAATAAGAGTCATGCATCTTACTAAATTATAATTTAGTTTGTTTACTTGGTTTTTTTAACCATAGTTCCTCTGTTAGTAAATCATGTTTTATGATTATGTGACCCAGCCAATTTTATTTATTTGTTTAGCAAACCAAGCCAGAGAAAATGCTTATACTTCTATTTATCTATTTATCTATGATAAACTGGGTAAATCCTTTGAAAAGGATGCCTCATGAAGTGTGGAAGCATTCCCCTTCAACTCATTAAGGCAGCTGCATCTTTTTTCCAGGTTCAAGCTAGAAACATGGACTTTGCTAACTTAAACATACTCTTGGGATGATTACTAACACAGCCTTAATCACCTATTCTGGAAAGCAAGGAGAAAAAAACATCTAACAAAAAAGTAGATTACAGTTAGCTGGTTAAGCAGCAGTAAATCTTTTACTTTTGCAAAAGTAACATTAGTCTGTTAAAAGCTTTAGAAGAAACCTAGGTTTACATACTTTTAGGTGTACATGCATTCATACCAATTTTATAACAGGTTCATTACCATAGCATTCTCCCAAAGAATACTGAGAAGTTTTAGCAAACTTCTAAAGAGTTATTAATGGCAGGGGAAGGTTACTGCAAAATCCTCCCGATCAGCTGGGACTTGGGAGGCAGAGAATAGATGGGGGCGGGGCCAGTCAGAATTTTTACTACCAGTTCTCCGAACTACTCAAAATTTCTGCTACTGGTTCTCCAGAACTAGTCAGAACCTGCTGAAACCCACCTCTGCTCTGTTCCCAGAAGAGAAGGAACGATTCCAATTACCTCTGGTTTATACATACTGTATTTTAAGGACACTTTTCTCAGCTTGATTAAAATAAAACACAAAGTACATTGATTCAAATGTGAAAGAGCAGAAGATTCTCTTTTCAATAGAGCGGAGCTTAATTTAGATTACATTCATACGTAATCCTTGCTTAACAACCTTAATTGAGGTTGTTAAATGCAACATCACATGACTACAATGCTTTCCAATGACAGTCCCAGTATTGACCATTAGGCAAGAATAATCCTCCCCCATAATCTGCCAGTCCAGCCATCTCTCACCATGCCCAATTGACCTTCTCTATCTTCTCTTCCTGCTGCTGAGAAGGTGTGCCTCATATGATTAAAAAAAATTAGTTTATAGACATTTTGATTCCCAAGCCCAGCTGAAATAATGAGAAATACCTTCTTCACCCATGAGGGATAATACATAAATTCTCAGTAACCTATGAATGTACCTCAAAACAACATTGCCACTCCTGGAAATAGTTGGGCAGACTGGCTGGCCAATAAATAGAATAGAATTCTATATTGGCCAAGTGTGATTGGACACACAAGGAATTTGTCTTTGATGCATATGCTCTCAGTGTACATAAAAAGACAAGATACACTCGTCAAGAATCATAAGCCCCAGTGACAATCATATGGTACAATAAGCAATCAAATCATACTAGGAAACAATCAATATCAATATAAATCGCAAGGATACAAGCAACATAGTTACAGTCATGCAGTCACAAAGTCATAAATCTATCTCAGCATCTACTTTTGTCCTACTATCGCAGCACCATTGAGAGTGTCCTGACATAGGGCATTCTTGCATGGTACGGGAGCAGCTCTGCAGCAGACATAAAAGCTCTACAGAGAATTATTAAAATTGCCCAGAATATCATCAGGCTCCAGCTATCTTCGCATCTCGCTGTTTGAGGAAGTTGCACAACATTCTCAGAGACTCTTCCCATCCTGCTTACAATCTTTTTGAACTTTTGCTTTCTGGCAGAAGATACAGAACAATTAAAAGTTGGACCACACGTCTTCTGAATAGTTTTTATCCCAGAGCTATAATTGCACTCAACAATGAATTAAAGGGCCACCATCAGTGAGCTGTTGGACAGCATTATTTGGTCTGCTGTGTGGATGCTTGGGTGGTTTAGGGGTGGGAAATTTTTGGTGGGTGGGGGTGTGTCTGGGGATTGCTATGTGTGTTGGGCTTGGTCTCTGGGTGTTATATGAATTTTGTTGTATAGGTATACTGTGTATATACATACAATGACAATAAACTTTATATTATATTACAGGTGGGAGGAGATGGATGACAGGAATGAGAATACCAATAGCAATAGCAATGCAACCTAATGTGAATAGCTTGACAGTGTTGAGAGAATTATCCGTTTAGCAGAGTGATGGCGTTTGGGAAAAAACTGTTCTTGTATCTAGTTGTCTTGGTGTGCAATGCTCTACAGTGTTGTTTTGAGGGTAGGAGTTGAAACAGTTTATGTCCAGGATGCGAGGGGTCTGTAAATATTTTCACAGCCCTCTTTTTGACTTGTGCAGTATACAGGTCCTCAATGGAAGACATGTTGGTAATAATTGTTTTTTCTGCCATTCTAATTATCCCCTGAAGTCAGTGTCTGTCTTGTTGGGTTGCAGAACCAAACCAGACAGTTATAGAGGTGCAGATGACAGACTCAATAGTTCCTCTGTAGAACTGTGTCAGCAGCTCCTTGGGCAGTTTGAGCTTCCTGAGTTGGTGCAAAAAGAACATTCTTTGTTGTGCTTTTTTGATGATGTTTTTGATGTTAGGTGTCCATTTTAGGTCTTGAGATATGATAGAACCTAGAAACCTGAAGGACTCTACTGTTGATATACTGTTGTCTAGTATTGTAAGAAGTGGAAGTATGGAAGGGTTTCTCCTAAAGTCTATCACCTTTCAAAACCACATTTCTACGGTTTTGAGTGTGTTCAGTTCCAGATTGTTCCAGTGGCACCACGAGGCTAGTTGTTCAACCTCCCGTGTGATTGCAGATTCATCGTCATCTCGAATGAGATTAATCACTGTTGTGTCATCTGTGAATTTCAGTAGTTTAACAGATGGATCGTTTGAGATGCATTCATTGGTATAGAGAGAGAAGAGGTGGAGTGAATTACAAGTAATTGTAGACCTTTTGCAAAAGAACTTGGACCTCACAGCAGGAATTTCAAGAGTTATTGTGCTCAGCCTAAAACTGGGGGAGAAAAAGGAGGGGTTATTTTCCTTTTTGATATCTTAAAGCAAGCGCTAATCTCTGTGAAATCTTGTTACTGGTTAAAATATCAAGCCTGTTATTAAAATCTGTCTCTGACAAATGAAATGCTTTCAGAATTTTATTTTCCTTTGAACTATTGGATTATCAGATCACCATATCATTTAAACTTGATTGAGTATGTGGCATTAAGTTGGTGTCAACTCCTGGTAACCACATAGATGGATTTTTACCATGAGAAATTTAAAATTAGTGTGAAACATGTAAAATTTTGCTTTATGAACTTTTGAAATACTACATTAGACTTTATTGTTGTTGTTAGTCATGAAATCAGGTGCGACCCATCACGACCCCATGGACAACGTTCCTCCAGGCTTTCCTGTCCTCTACCATTCTCTGGAGTCCATTTAAGATCACGCTGATTGCTTCAGTGACTCCATCCAGCCACCTCATTCTCTGTCGTCCCCTTCTTCATTTGCCCTAAATTGTTACCAGCATTAGGCTTTTCTCCAGTGACTCCTTCCTTCTCATTAGGTGGCCAAAGTATTTGAATTTCATCTTCAGGATTCTGGCCTCTAAAGAGCAGTCAGGGTTGATCTCCTCTAGGACTGACCGATTTGATCGTCTTGCAGTCCAAGGGACTTGCAGGAGTCTTCTCCAACACCAAAGTTCAAAGGCCTCAATTTTTTGGCACTCAGCCTTTCTTATGGTCCAACTTTCACAGCCATATATTGCAACTGGGAAAACCATAGCCTTGACTATACACACTTTTGTGGGCAGGGTGATGTCTCTGCTTTTTAGTAAGCTGTCTGGATTTGCCATAGTTTTCCTCCCCAGGAGCAAGCATCTTTTAATTTCTTGGCTGCAGTCCCCATCTGTGGTGATCTTGGAGCCCAGAAAAATAAAATCTGTCACTACCTCCATTTCTTCCCCATCTATTTGCCAGGAATTGAGAGAGCTGGATGCCCTGATCTTAGTTTTCTTAATGCTGAGTTTCAAACCAACTTATGCACTCTCCTTCTTCACCTGCATCAAGAGGCTCTTTAGTTCCTCTTCACTTTCTGCCATTAGAGTGGTATCATCTGCATATCGGAGGTTGTTGATATTTCTCCCGGCAATCTTAATTCCATCTTGTGATTCATCTAGCCTTGTCTTTCTCATGATGTGCCCTGCATATAAATTAAATAGGTAGGGTGACAGTATACAGCCTTGCCAAACTCCTTTCTCAATTTTGAACCAATCAAAACTGGTTCTGTGTCCAGTTTTCACTGTTGTTTCTTGACCCGCATATAGGTTTCTCAAGAGATATATAAGATGGTCTGGTACTCCCATCTCTTTAAGAACTTGCCACAATTTGTTGTGATCCATACAATTAAAGGCTTTAGAATAGTCAATGAAGCAGAAGTAGATGTTTTTCTGGAACTCCCTACCTGTCTCCATGATCCAGCATATGTTGGCAATTTGATCTCTAGTTCCTCTGCCTCTTCGAAATCTTGCCTGTACTTCTGGTAGTTTTCAGTCCACATACTGCTGAAGCAGCCTGTGCCCTGCTTCATTTTGTACTCCAAGGCCAAACTTGCCTGTTATTCTGGTTATCTTTTGGCTTCCTACTTTAGCATTCCAATCCCCCATGATGATAAGGACATCATTTTTTGGTGTTAATTCTATAAGGTATTGTAGGGCTTCATAGAACTGGTCAACTTCATCCTCTTCAGCACCAGTGGTTGGGACATAGACTTGTACTACTGTGATACTGAATGGTTTGTCTTGTCAAACTGAGATCATTCTGCCCTTTTGTGCATTGTATCCCAGTACTTCTTTTCCTAATCTTTTATTGACTATGAAGGCTGCTCCATTTTTTCTGAGGGATTTTTGCCCACAGTAGTATATCTGATGGTCATCTGAATTAAATTCACCCATTCCTGTCCATTTTAGTTCGCTGATACCTAAGATGTTGATTATCAGTCTTGTCATCTCTTGTTTGACCACGTCCAGCTTGCCTTGATTCATGGATCTTACATTCCAGGTTCCTATGGAATATAGATCTTTACAGCATCAGACTTTCCTTTCACCTCCAGATACATCCACAGCTGAGTGTCCTTTTGGCTTTGGCCCAGTCACTTCATTCTTTCTGGCGCCACTAGTACTAGCCCTCTGCTCTTCCCCAGTAGCATATTGGACACCTTCCGACCTGAGGGGCTCATCTTCCAGTGTCATATCTTTTTGCCTTTTGGTACTGTCCATGGGGTTTTCATGGCAAAGATACTGGAGTGGGTTACCATTTCCTTCTCCAGTGGATCACGTTTTGTCAGAGCTCTCTGCTATGACCTGTCCATCTTGGGTGGCCCTGTACGGCATAGCTCATAGCTTCATTGAGCTATGCAAGCCCCTTCACCACACCAAGGCAGTGATCCATGAAAGAGACATTAGGTGTATGGATATATGAATGTTAATGAAGTGCCTCAGTGCCTCATTGAAAAATGAAAGTTAATTAGACTGTATGTTACTTTTGTCAAGTGTATTCGTTTTTAGTTCTTTTTTCTAAAGAAAATTTCCATGAAAATAAGCCAGCTTTCACAAAATCTTTTAAATCTGAAATCCTTTATGAATATACAATTGTTGTGGTGGTTACAATGATGTCACAAGTAGAAGTTTGTGACTTCCTTGATTATTTACATCCAGTTATCCATTTCCTTCCCTTCTTCTGCTTCTATGCCAGGCATAGTCCATGCCCAAAATATGTGCATTTTTGCTTGCTGATCCCTTTAGGGGAACAGTCATTCTTTGTTTCATCTAGAACTAGTTAATTCTCAGTAATTAATAAGAATGTTCCAAAGCATCATTTCAAGTAGTGGAAGTAGCTGGCAGTCCATGGTATTCTTAGTAACATCTCAAAATCCATAATTCGAAGTATCTTTTTCCTCTCTCATATTTTCCAAGTGACAAATTTTCATAGCCATATACTGCAACTGAGAAAAAAAAAACAGTTGTCACAAAATATTTTTATTCTTTGGGAACTTATCTAAATTTGGCATTGCTTTCCTGAGTAGAACTAATCTTCTCTTTATTTTTCCAACATACTGTCCCATGTTGTCTATACATAAGCCCAAACAAAACTGTCTACCCCTTTTAGTTATTTGTAAGATCTTAAAACTTTTCATAATGCATATTCTTTTACATTTCCTGTCTTCAGGATAGGCATGGATACCTAACTTTTGCACAATCATAATTCAACTTTGAGTTGGACCAGTGGTGGGTTTCAAATTTTTTTACTACCGGTTCTGTGGGTGTGGCTTGGTGGGCATGGCTTGGTGGGCGTGGCTGGGGAAGGATACTGTAAAATCTCCATTCCCTCCCCAATCCAGGGGAAAATTACTGCAAAATCCCCATTTCCTCCCAATCAGCTGGGACTTGGGAGGCAGAGAATAGATGGGGGCGGGATCAGTCAGAATTTTTACTACCAGTTCTCTGAACTACTGGTTCTCCAGAACTGGTCAGAATCTGTTGTAACCCACCTTCCGTTACTGGTTCTCCAGAACTGGTCAGAATCTGTTGTAACCCACCTCTGGGTTGGACCAATTATGGAAGTAATGGGAATCAATATTTACTGAATTAGGCTTACTAGCCACTGCCTTAGATGACAGGAAAACCTGGAGGGTTGCGATGGGTCGGACACGACTTTGCAACTAACAACAACAAGCCACTGCCTCTGAAGACCATCTGCTGAGAGACTGGTAGGCATCCTTGCTTGTTGTAAGAACAAATTGCTGGACTAGATGGGCTGGTGCCTCTTTCAGCAGGACACTGTTTATGTTTGAGCATAACACAAACCCATAACTTTATGACCCAGTTTTCTAGGCCATAAATACAAACCAGTTCCATGTTGGTTGGATGTTGGTTGATTCCATTTCTAGTACTTCGACTATTCTTTCTCCTACAACTTTAAACAGTCACATTGATACTTCATCTCGCTTGGGGCTTTCCTATTTTACAGCTGTCTGTTGTCTTTTGTAACTCAGCTTCTGGTGGTATTGGTTATAAATATATTATCTTTCTACAAATGTTTCTGTCATAGTCATTCTATCTTTTTTTTAAAGCTTATTAGCCTCTAACGTTTGTTCCACTGTCTCCATCAGTTTATCTTCAGTGGCTTACTGATTCAAAGAAATTTCTTTACCTATTGGGCTTGACCTTTTGTAGTTCAACTTTGACCAGATAAGAGTAGTAGCATTCAAGCTGAAATGTACTGGCATTAATGGATTGCAGATGGTAGTTTCACAGGCCTTTTTTCTTCTGTTCCCTTGTTTCCCAAAGGATATTTCTCAAGTCTTTTTATTTTCAGTTTCAGTGTGAAATGGTGGGTTACTGAACGCTTGAATTACCACTTTGGAGAATGGTCTCAGTCTCTAAAACCATAACATTCAAGAAATCAAGAAATATATAGATTTAAGATTGGAACAAGGGGATAAAATCTATATAGTATCAAAATCTACAACTATACACACACAAACTCATGTGCCTATGTACAACATTTTATACTTTGTGTTTTTTTATGGTCTTATTTAGTAGGATAATACTATTTAAAGACTTCTAATTCCCTAAGCACTTATAAGAAATCTTGTTCATTGTTTTTTTCCCCCACATCATTTATAGGGTTCGGAAATGTTCCTGCAAATAGCAAGATGTCTAATTAAGAAGCTTTGAAGAAAAGATGACAAAGCAGTGGTTGCCATAGAAATGGAACTTGATAGGTGCTTTGCAGCCCCAGCTAGACATACTGAAAGATTCATAACTGTTCATGGAAGCTAATAAGAGTAAATAAATAGTAACAAGAAACAGTGTGATGGGGGTGGGGAGCGGAGGGAATCTGCAGAATATTCCACATGTTCTGGGCAGCTATGACAAAGATGTAGTAGACTTACTCAAAAGAAGATTACTGTCAAGCGCTCTCTAGCATTTGAAGCTTTAGTGTTCACACCTCAGATGCCATTGTGATACTTATTTATTTGTTCATTTATTTATATGGCCACTTGTCAATTATTGTGATATTTTATTTATTGATTTATTTTTTATGGCCACCTATCTCAAATGCATCACTCTGGAGTGACTGTGCATGTTTGCAAGCAGTACAAGGCATTTATCATGATACTGCCACACAAATAATGCAAAAATATACATGAATATTGTTTTGCATCATGTAATTGGTATCCTTGATGTAATGTATAATTTTATAAATGTATAAATAAAGTTCAGTGTGGCAAGTGACACCTATGCAACAAAGCTATTCTAATAATCTGTGACAGCTGTATAGTGAACTGTTTTAGTGATGATTTCAGGACTCAGAAAATGACCAGTAATTAGCTTGTACCAATGAAGTCTTATAGGGACACGGTGGTTCAGTGGCTAAGACGCTGTGCTTGTCAATCGAAAGGTCGGCAGTTCACCGGTTCAAATCCCTAGTGCTGCATAACGGGGTGAGCTCCCGTTACTTGTCCCAGCTTCTGCCAACCTAGCAGTTCGAAAGCACGTAAAAAATGCAAGTAGAAAAATAGGGACCACCTTTGGTGGGAAGGTAACAGCGTTCTGTGCACCTTTGGCGTTTAGTCATGCCGGCCATATGACCATGGAGATGTCTTCAGATAGTGCTGGCTCTTCAGCTTTGAAACGGAGATAAGCACCGCGCCCTAGAGTCAGGAATGACTAGCACATATTTGCGAGAGAAACCTTTATCTTTACCTTTACCTTAACGAAGTTTTGAGCAGACCAAAATGTTTTGAAGTTTTGACCTGAGAGCTTTGGCTTCAGTTCAAGGACTGCCTTCAATAACACAGAGGTAACAAAAACAAGAAATAAGGCACTAGCAGGTAAAGAGTTCATAATAGTTTTGTTACTGAACGTAAACTGTTTCCTTCCATTTATAAAGCAAGTTTCTCCTTTGACCTGCTCTACAAGATTCTAATCAGCTGTTTCCAGCACTACAGGAATTAGTTATAATGACCTTTAGTACATTGGTGGCATTCTTGGCATTGTATGCCCTATATTTTTGTTGAAATAGGGCAGTTGAGCCAGGTAATTAAATGGGTCAGCTCTTTATCCAGGAGAGTATGATCCATTAAATTATGTACAGTAAATATTTTTGGAAGGTAAAACTCCTAAAGAGAACTTATTGATTTATGGCAAACTACCAGGTTGTTATTTGAGATTGGGATTGGGAATTTAGAATAAACTTGGATAAAATATATTTATTCAAGGCAGCAGACAGGCTATTAAGGAAAGGTCTTACGGAGTGCTCGTAATTCTGCAGTCATCATACTCATCTGCAATTGTGCACAGAATAGGAAAAAAAATTGATCACATACCACTAAGCTCACACGCTAGTTTCTCATGCAACTGTCAGACTGATACTGGGCATTGTAGAAAAGATTACTTAGCAATTCATTTTTGGAAGGCTTTGCCATTGGCAGTAACAGCAAGGCTGTTGAGTCATAGCTGGTGAAACTGATGGTGAAGTCAACATGGACAAATGTATCACTAATATAAATAGCCAGCAGTGCTGCCAAAACCTTGAAATCATTAGTGGAAAATTACAAGCCTCGCTGCAGTTTTTGCAAGGAGAAAGGCAGTATGAAGTTTGATGCCACTCTTAATTTGAGAGGAAAGGAATGCTTAGGAGATGAAAGAGATAGCCAGATGTTAATTTCTACTTAACAAATATGGCATTTGATTGAATGTCACAGTCCTTGATTTTCAAAAAATAAAAGCAGGAAACCATATGGTGAGCAAATGCAGCTTAAGTCAGAGGCTTCCTTAGGCAGCAGAGAAAGTCAGATTCAGGTCATCTTAGGATCTGAAAATCAAATGTTGAGACTTTGTTTGAGCAGGAATCTATCCATTGTTTGTAACTTGTTTGGTGGCTTTGAAGTTGATGCTTCTTTCTTTTCTTTTCCTATTGGGGAAAGAAGAATGTACATGTTGATATATGCTTAGGTCTCCTGAAAATGGGTACAATATAAATGTAATTGCAAATTATCCCCACAAGAAGGGTGCTTTCCTTGGTCATCCACTAACTAAGGATGATGATGGCCATCATCAACTGAAGAAATAGGTTCAGGCAAGCCAGTCTTAGATAATAAGATTAGAAGAAAGAAGTAGATACTTTCAAAGAGAGATGGAGATGGAGATGGAGATGGAGATGGAGATGGAGATGGAGGTAGATTTTGGGACCTAGAAAATGCCAACATAAACACTGATGTCCCTATGAAAAGACTGAGGGCTCAATTAAACATGACAATGATCATGTAACTGACAATTTTCATGTATGGTTTGTTTGTGTAGTGAATGGCAGTAGTCGGAAAGGGGGGATTTAATCCTTTGTTAAAACATGATCCAAATCCAAATATGGGAACAAAATATCTTTAGTTTTATAGTTGCAAAATAAAGAAGTAAATGTTAGCTTCTTGCTTAATGGCCGTAAAGCACACTTCTAGGAAATAGTGCATTATGGTACAGATACGCTGCCTCTATGTAATTATATAAATGCCATATTCCTTTGGGATTTTTGGAAGTATGTCCATATGGTCCTTATGGGGAAGGGCTGTAATTTATTATTCTTATTGTTCATCACATGGTCAGCCAGATGTTCAGACTGCACTTGGCATTTTTGTCCATCTTTCAAGTCCTTCCCAAGAACCTGGGATTGGCAGAAATGGATGTTTGATGGTCTTAAAGGTATTGTAGGGTGTAAGCTGTTCTGAGCAAAGCTGCCTTTTGCAATTGGCTGGTGGTGATTTTGTCAATGCCGATGGTGTTCAGAGTGTGCTCCAGTTGTTTTGTGAGTGAACCCAAGGTGCCTGTTATTATTGGTATTACCTTTGCTTTCTTTTGCCACTGTCATTCCATTTCTTTTTGCAGTTATTTGTATTGTTATTTTCTCCAGTTTTTTCTCTTTTATTCTGCTATCTCCAGGTACTGCCACATCTACTATCTAGATTCTTTGCCCTTCTTGTTAACAATTGTTAAGTCTGGAGTGTTATGTGGCAGCTGCATATCTGTTTGAATTCTAGCCTCAGAGTACTTCAGCTTCATTTTCTGCTACTTTCTCTATTGTATGGTCCCACCAGTTCTTGCTTGCAGGCAATGGTATTTCCTGCGGATCTTCCAATGTATCATAGTTGCTACTTTGTCATGCTGTTGTTTGTAGTCAGTCTGTGCAATCTTCTTGCAGCAGCTAACCAGGTGATCCATTGTTTCTTCAGATTTATTGAAGAGGTGGTACTTGCTATCTGTTGCTGTCTCCTTAATGCTGGCTTTGTATGCATTTGTTCTTCAAGCTGGGCCTTGTACAGACAGAATTAGCCCCTCTGTCTCTTTCTTCGGCTTTCCTGCTCTTAGCCATTGCCAAGTCTTGTTATAATCTGTTTTCCTTGCTTTTTTAAAATACACTGGTCATGTAATGCTTTGTCTTTTCTGTTCTTCAGTTGGTCTTTCTTGTAGGCCAGACTGGTCTTTCCAGTACTTAGTAGGCCTTCCTTTTATACTAGCTTCAGGGCATCTTTTTCACTATCCTTCAGATATTCTTCCAATGCCCTTTTTTCTTCTTCAACCATCTGATATGCTTGCAACATTCAATACCCACCAGCAGTGGGTTTCACATATTCTTACCACCGGTTCGTCACGCGTGCATGCTCACTTCGTGTGCACGCCTTCCGCACATGCGCCCGGACTTCCACGCATGTGCTTTCTCACCTGTGCACCTTCCGCGCATGCACCCGACCTTGAAAATATGGCTAAATAGGACATCTTTATGGCGGGGTGGGTAGGCGGGTAGGCGGTTCATATGGGTTCAGGCAAACTGGTATCGGAGATCGCCTACCGATACCAGTTTGCCTGAACCCATATGAACCGGCTGAATACCACCACTGGTACCCACCTATTTTCCTTGGTACATAGAACCTATCAACATTGCTGCATGAATGAAGAGCATGATTCAATGTCATTATTTTTCTGGTTTTCCTATCCAGGTCCTTCACTTCTGCTTGACTCAAGTCCACCATTCCAGCTGTGTATCTAATGACAGGAAGTGCTCAGGTATTAAGGAGAAGGGCAGTATACAAATTGAATAAAATAAATAATAAAATAATAAATAAAATAATTGCCTTGATGCTATTTCCTCCACTGTGTTTGGACTTTAAGATCTCCTTCACTCTCTTGATATATTCGCTTCTAACCTTTTTCTTATGGTCAGTCTGCTCATTGTTGTGAGCTTGAAGGATCCCCAGGTATTTGTAATTATAGTCTTCATCCAGGCTCTTTACGTTATTTCCATAGGAAAACGATTCCTTCAGTTTTCACCATTTTCCCCGTTTGATGGTGAGCATGGTACATTTGTCCAGATCAAACTCCACTGCAATATCTTGGCTATACATATGGACAATGTTGAGAGCAGCAATTCTATTTCAGACAATGCTTTTCCATATAGCTTAAAACTGTCCATCTAAAGGAGGTGGGATAATTGGCAGATGTTTTTGATGTTTGTTAGCCATAGTCTAAGTCCGTGATGGCGAACTACGGCACACGTGCCAGAGGTAGCCCGCAGCACTCTCTCTGTGCATGCGAGCTGTCACCCCAGTTCAGCTCTGCTGTGCATGCACACGTGCCTCCTGCTGGCCAACTGGTCTTCGGGTTTCTGCCACGCATGTGTAGGGGGCAGTATGTGTATGTGTGGGGGGCATATGTGCACGTGCAGGGGGTGGGGTGCTGTGGGGGCCTGCAAGCGCATCCGTGGGTGGCGGGGCATGTGTGTGGGTCATGTGCAGATACGTGGGGGTGGGGCACATATGGGAGCCCTACAGATGCATGCACAGTGGGCAGGGCACATGCAGGGGGCACACGAGCATACGGGGGCCCATGCGTGCACATGGGGGTGGGGTGCATGCACAGGGCCGCATGCGCATTGCATTTTGGGGGTTTAGGTGTGCACACTTTGGGCACTCAGTCTGGAAAAGGTTACCATCACTGGCCTAAGTTATTTAGTATTGTTGTAAGACAAATTAGTGTAATGACAAACAGTAGTGGCAAAGTGAGTCACCTTCGAAGTTTCCTCTCTTGATATTAACCTCTCTGTCATCATTGACCATCAACTTCCATTGTGCCATCGATCTTTTCACAAAGCTTCTAATATTTCTACTGACTCCAGTTATTTCTAGGCACTTGTTTATTCAACCATGTGGCAGGGAATTGAATGCCTTCTTATAATCAATCCATGTTCATATCTTCCTTCTCTTGCAGTTTTCCAGAATCATCTTGTCAATTAGGAATTGAGTTCCTCTGCTATTTGGGCAGTTTCCTTTCTGCTTGGGTAAAAAGAGTTTGTTTTCAACTAGATGCTGTTGGATTGCATCAGCTACCACACCTGTTACCATGTTTCCCCGAAAATAAGATGCTGTCTTATATTTTTTTGAACCCTGAAATAAGCACTTGGCCTTATTGCCATGCGCTCAAAAGCCCAATTGGATTTATTATCAGGGGATGTCTTATTTTGGGGAAAACAGAGTAGTAAGTTGTTGGTAAGGAGGTATTGGCCTGTATTTATCTGGTGCTGCCCCTTTTGCTGGATCTTTCATTATTAGTAGGTTTTGCCAGATGTTAGCCACTCTTTAATTTCACCTGCTGGCAGTATGTTGCTAATCTACTTGGCAACCAGTGGGTGTGGACCAGTCAGATGTTTCAACTGAAAGTCATACTGTCCATCTTCACTAGTGTTGACCAGTGCTGCATTCCTGTTGCATTTCTTTGGATTATTCCACCCAGGACTGCACTGTTTCTTCCTTGTCAAGTGTCGATTGATTTACTGCCAATTGATGAATTGATAGAAATGTGTCTGAATGGATTAAAATTGGATATCTGCATATAATTTGCAATTCAAGCTTTGTATCTGCTGATCTTCTTAGTTATAGATGTTAATTGCTGTTTTGTTGTTTCCGGTGCTTCCTTGATCTTCCTTGTTTCTAAGTGGTATTTCTTGATTACGTATTCTTTGGTCTTCTTGTCCTCCAGCTTCTTTTCTTTCAATTCTATAGCTGTGCTGCCTTCCTCCATTGCCAACTCTCCCTGGTTTGTCTCTATAGTCTGAGTTACTTCTGGCAAAGCTTTGATTTGTTTGCCCTGCTAGACCTTTGCATTTCTTCCAATTCTGCTTCTGTTGAATACTTTATTTCATATTATAAATTGATGTTGATCTGCTAGCCTTTGCTCTGTTATATCTGATTTTGGCTGTTGTTCTTTTCACTCTGCATTTGTTTCAAATATCATCTTCTTGTTGGACACGATCTGTAATAACGGTTAATTATTTCTTTGTTTCCAGTCTCTGTATGTTTGTGACAAGTAAACATCTTTCCTTCCAGTAGTTCTGCAGCTGCTGGCCCCAGTTGCTCAGTCAACAGTCCTGTAGCTCATTTTCCACCAGATGTCCAGGAACTCCAACACCCAGCATGAGCTGTAATTTACATCTCAACATGTTTTTTTATGGAAGAGATACTCTTTGTCTGACTCCTCTGATGAGGCTTGTCCAGTATGGTTGAATCTCTGGCATAGCCTGTCAGCTTCCTCAGAGCACACTAGCCCCACAAACATATCAAGGTTAATCTCTGACAGGTAGGACTGCAATGAGGTAGCTCCTAAAATAGTTTCAATTGATCTGGGTTCTATTCAATAATTTAAGGCAATATTCTTTTTCCTTCTTTTTTTTTACTCTTGTACAGAGTATTCTTTATTCTTTATTGTTATTGAGTTAATCATTTCATTGAGGCCTTCTCAATAGAAAAGTCAAAATCTCACCTGGTGTGGTGTGTGGTGTTATATACTCTGTAGGGAATCACCACTTCGTTATTCGGAGACAGGCTCTTAATTTTGCAGTGTAAGGTTATTTCTTGTCTGAATCATGAAATACTATCTGCTATGAACAAAGATTTAATTTTAAAGTGCCCATCACATCTCTTTAACTGGAAAAGATTCTTCTTATCTCGGCTAAAAATGACTGCAGCCAAAAAAGGAACAAAATGATATACACTGTGTACGGATTCACATATACAAAAGAAATATAATCAAATTTTCACTATCAAGAATATCAATTTCTGTTTCCCGTCTGACCCTATGTACTCTCTGGTCACTTCCAGAGTCTTCATTTTCAGGCATGTGGAAAGACCAAACAGCTAAGTCAGTGGTGGGTTTCAAAACTTTTTACTACCGGTTCTGTGGGTGTGGCTTGGTGGGTGTGGCATGGCTTGGTGGGCGTGGCTTGGTGGGCATGGCAGGGGAAGGATACTGTAAAATCTCCATTCCCACCCCACTCCGGGGAAGGTTACTGCAAAATCCCCATTTCCTTCCGATCAGCTGGGAGTTGGGAGGCAGAGAATAGATGGGGGTGGGGCCAGTCAGAATTTTTACTACCGGTTCTCCGAACTACTCAAAATTTCCACTACCGGTTCTCCAGAACTGGTCAGAACCTGCTGAAACCCACTTCTGAGCTAAGTAGAGAATTAAATTGATAAAGAGCCTTGGTGGTGCAGTGGACTAAACTGCTGTTAAAGTACCACTTAGCTGCCAACTGCCTGCAATTACTGCGAGTTCAATTCTCACCAGGCTCAAGGTTGACTCAGCCTTCCATCCTTTCGAGGTAGGTAACATGAGGACCCGGTTTGTGGGGGCAATAAGCTGACTTTGTATAAAATAGAACACTGCTCAGGGGGGGCCAAAAAGCCCTACTAAGCAGGTATATACAAAAGTATGACGGCTATTGCTTAATGCATTGTAAGCCCCCCTGAGTCTCCGGAGAAGGGCGGCATATAAATTGAATAAATAAATAAATAAATAAATAAATAAATAAATAAATAAATAAATAAATAAGATTATTTTTGTCGATTTAGAGCAGGTATGCACAATGTCTATCATTTTAAGTGCTATTTCAGGTAATGTGGGATACGTTGAGGACTCTCCTCAAATGGAACAGAGCTAGGATTCATTTTAAGTGGGGTTCCTTTTAAGAGGTGGAATGTATACTTCATCTGAAATATCCATTCTTTAACTTATCCCACCTTTCATAACGCAAATCTTCTACTTAGTGGGAATGGAATAGAACAGATTGTGGAATTATTTTTCTGTTAGGTAGCACTTGCTTAAAAATTAAATACTCCTGTATTGTATTGTATAAATCAAGCTTTATCCTAAAAATAGTCCAGTAAGATAGATTGTTGACTCATAGTCACCTAGTGCATTTACAGCTAGTTGAGTGAACATTAGAACTTCTCCATGTTCACACTGGTTATATGATAAGTGCAATATTTTGAATTTCAGCTCCCAATGTGCCCCAGCCAACATAGTATGGTAAGGCATTTTGGGAATTTCAATGCAAACAACTGGAGGGGGTTCAGTTTCTGATGACTATTCTTATTACTTTATACAGATCTCTGGGTATTTATTTAATCCTTCCTTTCCAGAGATAGCCCAACTAGAAGGACATCATATCAATCTTCAGAAAGGTGCTCAAGGACATTGGAGATTTGCCCAGTAGAAAAATATTATAAAGTTTGGAGAAATGACTTGAAATGCATCATGTTGTAATTCTGTGGTTTGCTTATATTGTTCAAGAAATTGCCGTGGGCCCATCTCAGAGATAATCTGTTGTCTCTCAAGGACTCAAAGGTTATTATTCTTCCAGTTGATTATCAAGCCCAGTTGAGCAAGCATCTTTATAGCTATTATGATATGTAAACAGTGAGAGAGTCTGCACAACCATAACACATATATCATTGCTATGTCCTTATTCTAGCCCTTGAGATACTCACAGCAATGGCTATAAATCATTCACTTGTACATTTCTCCTGTCCCGCTATGAAGAAGCATGACTAAGCATGGTCGTGGTTCTGCCATTCATATAGCACAGTAGATATGGAATCTAACAAGAATCTATGCTTTTAATCTGTCTCTCAGAAAAAAGTTGGATAATCAGTTTTTGGTATAATATTTCCATATTTGTACGTGCTTACATTATTAACTCAAAAAATAAACCATTAATATTTCTCTCCTTGGTTGTGGTTAAAGAGAGAACAAAAAGGCAATAATCAACCACATGTAGCAAACAAGAATTTAAATAGAACAATTATAAGATCACTTAGGATTTTCACAGTAGGGAATGAAAATATCGTCAAACTGCTTGGCAACAATATCAGAGGACATTGCATGGGGAAAAATACATACTAAAATTGATGTAGTATTTAATAAGATTGAAGATACAAGAGCTTTGTTTCACTCCAGTTTCTGTTTATTGTGTGTTGTTTTATGTCATACTGGTCTAAAAACTGATAAAGCAGTAATACTGGATTAGGAGCAGTATCTTCTTCTTTACACTCCCTTTACACTTTTGATGAATGTCTTCATGCAGAGGTTCAACAAACATTTGTCAGCTGTGTTGTAATTTGGATTCCTGAACTGACCATGGAATTGAATTTGGTGGCCTAAATGAGTTTTCCACTGAAATGATTCTAGGGGGAATGTGCCTTGTATCTTAGCTATAAGAAGAGGAAAAAAGGAAGGAAAGAAACTTAATGGCAGGCATCAAGATACATGCAAAGAGTCATCTTTAGCCCAATTTGCTTCCAGCTTTCAATGTTGCCTCTCTGTGTAACGCAGGGCATTTAGTGCACTACAAAAATTACTCATTTTGTAAAAATTATTTAAATTACTTATCTCTTTGAGTATAGAGGTTGGTATGATTAGGAGGAGAGAGATAGAATGCAGGAAGAAGAGTGATTTATCTTTTCCTTCCCACCACACCTTCATGAATACATGAAGTACACATGCAGTCAGGACTTTTGTTCTGTTAGAAACACTAATAGAATATCTGTACAACTGGAACTTCACTTTACTAGTATGTAGAAATCAGGGGTGGGCTACAAAAATTTTAGCAAGGGGTTTCTGCCAGGTTGCTAGGTGGGCGTGGCCATGCTGGGTGTGGCCTAGTCGGCCTCCTGCACCACAGTGTGGGGGGTATGTTTTTGCCCTCCCTGGGCTCCGGAAGTTTTCATCGAGTCTCCGGAAGGGCGAAAATGGCCTCCCCAGGCTCCGGAGGCCCGCTGGAGGCCAGAAACAGGCCCATTTCCAGCCTTCCTGATCTTCTGGTAGGCCCTTTTTTCACCCTTCCCGAGCCTCCGCGCGTGCCCTGCACTTACCTGCATCCAAAACGGGCCACATAGGGACTCCTGGGAGGGGCGGGGCAGGGTGAGAGGGGCCAGCCAGGAGTGGGATTTGGGGATTCTCCGAACTGCACAGAATCTTAGCTAGAGGTTCTCCCGAACCCCTGCGAACCCCCAGCAGCCCACCCCTGGTAGGAATGTTTGGTGAAGCATGGCTGGGGAAGGAGGATTAAGCCCCTATATGCTGCGTGTGCTCCTTTTCCAAACATTGCCTGACATTGATGAAACCAAATTGGAAGACAAAACTTCTTTTTTACATTACTACACATAATGTGAGCAAAATTCATATTCTCAATCCTTCTAGAATCAGGGGTGTCAAACTCACGGCCTGCGGGCCAGATGCGTCACACGCTGGCCATGCCCATCCCTTTTTAGTGAAGGGAGAAAAAGTTGCAATATATTAGGTGACGACAACGTGTCATCATGAGTTTGACACCCCAGTTCTAGATAGAAGGTTTGCAGTCAGTCAAAAGGCACTTTTGACTGGGTTTTCTGAATTCTTACCTTCTTCAACATTTTTTTATTTTTCTCTGAGAAGAAAAGTAATGGAAGAAATATTGGGAAAAGATGGAAGGACTACAGTTTGTCAAATCCATCATCTCCATCCATCCAATTATTTCCTTTATGGTGCAGAGTAGAGTGGGATCACCTGTGTGTCCCATTTTCCATCTCTTTTCTGCTAGTTATATACACTGAAGGGTTAAGTCTAGAATAAGCAACAGCTGTTTCCTTTGGAACTCTGTGCTAATTACAGTATTGTTTTCAACGGTTGTAGAAAGTTCTGTCCCTTTTCAATGCATAGATAGTGATGATATAGATTTTAGTTATTAAATCTCTTTTTATCTCCTGCCCGGTGTTCATCTCTTCCTCTCCCTGCTTTAGCCTATCTTTGTCCTATATTGCCAGTTAACTGATTTTGATGTTTGGTGATGTACAATAAATAATTATCAAGATTTTTTTTGGCTGAACTAAGCATTGGGTTTGCTTGCCCTAATCTGGGTACCAGGATTGACTGGAAGGAGCTGGACACCAATGAAATGGGAAGATGTTATCCTCTGAATCCCTTGCAAACATTGCAAGACAATTGCAATAGAATTCTTTGTCTTGGAAGCAAGCCAGTCTCTCTTTGTCTTTAATATTAAAATTGAATATTTTTCATAGAAACCGCATTTAGCTCTTTAGTTTTGGATGTGGAAAAAAGTAACTGTTCTATTGAAATTTCTGCCAAGCATTAGTTCCCATGAAAAAAGAATCAGTTTCCATCTTGAATGCACGCCTCATTATCTGCTTAAATTTCAGAGAGTTCATCATTTGTTGATATTTTTTCAAAGAGAAAGAGAGAGGGGGGAGGAGAAGGAGGAAGAGGAGGAGGAGGAGGAGGAGGAGAAGGAGAAGGAGAAGGAGAAGGAGAAGAAGAAGAAGAAGAAGAAGAAGAAGAAGAAGAAGAAGAAGAAGAAGAAGAAGAAGAAGAAGAAGAAGAAGAAGAAGAAGAAGAAGAAGAAGAAGAAGAAGAGGAGGGAAGAGGGAGGGGGAAGGAAGAAGGTATAGCCAGTATATACATCAGGTATGTGGAGAGTCTGGTTGGTGTAGTGGTTAAAGTGCTGGCCTAGAAATCCGGAGACCATGAGTTCTAGTCCTACCTTAGGCATGAAAGCCATCTGAGTGCCTTAGGGCCCTTCTCATAGGTTTGTTTTGTAGGAAAAATAGGAGGAGGAAGGAGAATTAGGTGTGTTCGCTGCCTTGAGTTATTTATGTAGGAATAAAGATCTAATAAATAAACATTGTGGCATGAAGACATATGCAACATAATCTTCCCGATGCTGTCATTCTCTTTTGCCAAAACAAACAAACAAACAAATAAAAAAAATAATTAACCAACTTACCCCCTCAGGAGATTATAATGCTCCTTCTGATTTTAATGAACTCCAGTATCATTTCAGTTCTTTATACCAGAAGTATAAAAGAAAAGTGTCATACTAAAAACTGCTCTTTCCCCCCAGAATGATTTGTTGATTTATGATTCCACAGCATATTTGTTTTCATCGTTAGACTATTCAGATTGGGCAGGCTATGTTATCAATGCAGGTAGTCCTTGTTTAGAGACCACAAGTGGCTAAACAAAACTGTGACTGTGCTTATGGTCTTACTTTACCTTGACTTGCAGACCCGCGAAGGTCATAAATGCGAGGATGGTCATAATTACTTTCTTATCACCATTGTAACTGCAAACGGTCCTGTATGAGGCAGTCTCTAAACGAGGACTACCTCTAAAACGCTGCAAAGGGAGTACTTTACACTTTGAGCAGAGGTACCAGGTATGGTTGAAGGATGCTTTGACTGGGAAGACAAACTTGCATGGTGGACATACATCTGGGCATGTGGTTGAAACAAGAAATCCAAGCAAGAATTGCACATGGCAAAGCACAACCTGAACTACCAGGGGCTGAATGGAAAGAAAATGTTTTTCTTCCAACGTGCCCTCACTCATAAACTGGAGCGGCTCCTTTGACCCTTTGCTGAATCATCTATACTGAAAGCAGAAAAAGAATTTGGGAGCAAGAGGCAGGCAGGCAGCTTGCTAGCTGCTGTTGCTATGGCTACCAGAGCAGAGATGGAAGGAGGCCTAAGACGTATAGATATAGATGTGAAAATAAAGGCAAAAAATTGTGTCTGTTTTCTCTTCATGCCCATTTTTGTCCCCATGCCATGTATATTTTAGTGTCTAGGTTTCCATTTAAGACTTTCCTTGTGTTTAGTTGTTTCCTGTCGGTTTTCTTTTAAGCTTCACTTCATTTGCATTCACAGTACAGAAATTTGTCCCACATTTGGTCAAGGAGAGAAAAAAAATAGACTGCATTTGCTTTTTGGATTTGTGTTTGCTTCCCCCTCCCACCCCAACTATTTGCCAACATCTCTTCCCTAAGTGGGTGAAAAGAAAAGCTAATCATGTTTAATTTGAATTCTCATTTTCAAACCCCAGGATTGCCAATACAGGTGAAATGGGAGATGGATTTTGTACTTCTCGTGGTATAGAGAAAGGGGTCGGAAGGGAAACTGCAGATTCCAAACAGACTGCTTTCTCTTCTGTTTATTTTTTGTTTTCTTATACAGGTGGTCCTCGACTTATGACCATTTCTTTAACAAGCATTCGAATGATGCTGAAATAAGCGACTTATGGACAATCTTCCTACTTATAACTATTGTGTAACTCCTACAGCTCTGTGATGAAAATTATGGCACTTGCAACCAGCATGTATTTACATCGGTTGCCGTGTCTCAGGATCATGTGATTATCACTTGTGACCATCCCAGGGGGATCTTCTAACAAACAGAGTCAACAGGGGAAGGCCGATTCGCTTAACAACCATGACAATAAAAATCATAAAATTGGGCTCAACTCATTTAGGAACCGTATCACTTACAACAGAAGCTCTGGTTCCAATTGTGTTTGCAAGGCAGGATGTAGCAGTTTGAAAGAAGAATCATTAGAAAAGATCTATAGCGATCAAAACAAATATTCTCAGAATAACTATCATCTGGTTTGCAGAAGAAAGGAAGGGAATGTGTTTTAAAGACCAGTACATGTTCATGTTAAAAGAGATCTTTGTGAAATTTTAATCAATTCTTGAATGGATTCTTGGTCAAGCATAAGGAAGCAAATTTTTGAATATTTTCCGGATGAAAATGCAACACACTTTGTATATTTGTTCATTTACATCCAGTATCTCATAATTAATCTGCACTTTGAGGGTTTTTTTAGCTTTCACTCAGCCTACATCCCTGGCAAAAGCTTTATGCGTATATTATCCTCACATCTTTACATGGCGTAATCCTAACCTCTCTAAAAGTCTGTAGAGATTCTCAGTCATCCAGGTCATGGTTGTTCCAAAGATGCTTTTTCAGAAGGCAACTGCACTTTCTTGTTTTTTCTTTTGAAGACATTTCGCTTCTCATCCAAGAAGCTTCTTCGGCTTTTTGAAGCACTTGGAGGTTTATCTGTGTCCTCAGGATCACCTGAGTAGTGCTCCTGGTTCCTGTAGTCTGCAATTTTTCCTCTGGAAATCCATTCCTACTCCCACACCATTCAAAGGGTGCATGGCTAAAAGTCTATGGAGATTCTCAGTCATCCAACATTTGCACTACTCAGGTGACCCCCTAAACCTGAGGGTCTTGGAGGACACAGCTAAACCTCCAAGTGCTTCAAGGACCCTCTAAAAGGATGCAGATGACCATCTATCTGCAAGGAATATAAATCCTTCCATTCCCCACTATCCTGTCAGAGCTGAAGAAGCTTCTTGGATGAGAATCGAAACTTCTTCAAAAGAAAAAACAAGGAAGTCCAGTTGCCTTCTGAAAAAGCACCTTTGGGATAACCCCTCTAAAATTGCTTGCATTCAATGTTTGAATGAAGATTCAGTCATCACAGTTATCCAGTCAGAGTTGTCTGGAAGTTCACTCATGACAATCGGACCTCTTTTCTTTTTTTGGTTTGAAGTGTTTCACTGCTTATCCAAGTAGCTTCTTCAGGGTGAGCAGATACCACCCTGGAGGACGTATATGGGGTTTTGCGAATCAACTTGCTCAGATTGAGGAAGCTACTTGGATAAGCAGAGAAATGTTTCAAAACAAAAAAAAAAGAAAAGAAATCCAGTTGCTGTGACTCAACTTCCAGATGGCATTTGTAGTCAATGGAAAAGAAGTTTTTCTAATTGTTGCATGGAACCTTGAGGTTCTTTGAGACACTAAGGGCCAAAACAAAATCCATAGCAATTTTTCTAAAGGCCAGTTGAAACCACCATGGCTACCATTTTGTAGACCGGGATTTTTGGGATGTTTATTATTTTTAACTAATAGGTTCTGCAGCCTGTAAAAGTTTGGAAATAATACATCATAAATTAGAGAGAATTCTCACCCATATAATCATGCTGCAAAGTTGGGATTCCCAATTTGTAAGTGTTCAGAGGGACGTGTGCAAAAAGTTTAGATCTCAAATCATCCTGAATTTGAACCAGAATTTGAACTTGGAACTACTGTACTGAATGTGAATTAGCAGTTGAGATTTGGAAAAAAAATAAAATCAAAGTATTTTGCATATCATTAGTTTCAGGTATTACATAACCAGATCAGAGAGTTTTGTGGATAGATATATGTACTGTATGTACTGGCTGCCTCAAGTTTATTATTAATAATAGAAACACTGACATATGTGACTTCACACTGTTGCGAACAGATAATAATAATTTATATGTTGGGCTGGTAGAAACCTATAGTTGAAAAAGTAGTAGAAAAAGTTAAAGTATTTTCTAATTTTTGAATACAGGCTGATAAAGTCTTGGCTCATAACATATCAGATTTAACTGTGGTTAAAAATAAAAAAAATATATAGATAATTGATGTGCAATACCAGGGATTGTTAGAACAGAAGACAAAGAGCTGTAGTAGATCACAAAATATCAAGATCTGGAAAATGAACGTGAAAGATTATGGCATAAACCAGCCATGGTGATCCCAGTAGTTATCAGCACACTGGGTGTGGCATACCAAAAAATCTTGGACAACACTTATAAAAATTTCACATTGACAAAATTCCCATCTACCAATTACAAAGAGCCAAACTATGCTGGTACATTAAGACATCCTGGGTTCTTGGGAACATCCTGGTGTGCTTATAAAGGCCAATATTGGGATAGACCAAGTACTTTGACAGAAAAACACTTAACCACTCCCCTGGCTCAAGCTGATAAAGGGAGGAGAACTTGTGGCTCAGAGGTTAATACAACTGCCTAATATGCAGGCAGCCCAAGTTTGAATCTGAGTAAGGGTACGCTGATGCGAGCTATAGATCTATACTAGTCTCCCTTTATTTCTTCATCAGTAAATATAAATATATATTTGTTGTTGTTATTACTATTATTAATAATATTAATATGCTACCTGACCCTCAGCAAGACAGTTTTCTCATGTTAATTGAAAATGCAATGGGTGTGTATGGCTGGATGTATCTCAATAATAGAGCATGCCTGCCAGGTATAATCCTTCCCACATGTATAGGTGTATTCCCAATATTTTAAATCACCTTTTTCCTCTTTACACATTTTTTGAAGTATGTGGATTGGTCAGGAATGAAGAATTCTGATACAATAATAATGCCATCACTTGTACATTCTGCACACTTGAAATAGATAAAGAGTGGCAGCGCCCACCCTTCCCCACCCCCACTTTGACTTGGCCCAACCTTATTGATTTGAAAGGCACTAGAATTTTTATTTTTCTCTCAGGCACTTAGGCTGCGATGTTAAATGTCCCTGTCTTGAGGGGCATATGCTGGGTCTGGAATGTAGATTTGGTTTATTTTCCTTACAGTTAATTTTTATATTTTATTTTATGTTTACTCTCCAGACTCATTTAGGTGAGTTAGACTGATAGATAAATCGAATAGATAAACCAACCAACCATAGAACAAAACAACAAATATTCAACATGGAATTCCAGGAAGTAGCAAAATTCTAATTCAGTGGTTTGTAAGAGACTGTTTCTTTTAAATTCTTCTTTTATTTCAGCATACAAAAACTCCCTCAGTCTGTTAATGTATTGCTGTTCCAAGTTGGTCTATATAATCTACCTTGAATTCCTTCCTTGGGAAAGGGTAGAATGACTCATGGTGGAGAGTTGTAATTAGATGCAAACACAAATCTGTTGCTAGCAATTATCTCATTAATAGTCTCATTTTAGGAAGCGTTTATAATAAGGTCCCTAGTCTTTGAGGTAATGCCCTTTCTCCTTTCTCCTTATAGTACCGCTAAGAATTTTCTTTGGCACTCTCAGATTTTTCAGTCTCTTCCACGTACCGCCTGCAAACTACCTGATCTTCTTATAGTTTAAACTTGGCAGGAACTCTGAAGAGTAGAGTTACTATTTAAGTGAAGCCATGGGGAAACTTGCATTATGACCATTGGAGAGGAACCAGCTGAGTCTGTAAAGCTTTTCATAGATTGGAAGGAAACATTTCTTCCTGTTAATATCTATAAATCATACCTAGTTACAGATTGGTGAAGAATCATTCATATTCTTCATAATATTCTACATAATATTGAAGAATCCTTCAATATTAGTTATGGAAGCTGGAATAATGGCTACACTCAGAAATAATATAAAACAGAGAGATCAACTAGTTTTCTGGGGAAGATTCATCTCTTGCTTTGTCTTCATGAACCAAAATTATGAAAGCCTTGTCCTTACCATCCACTGGAGTATGAAATTAATTTTTTTAAAAAACTTGCATATATGATAATGAAATATAATTGCAGCTGCAATTGATAGTAAAGATAGTGGGATGCAATTATAAAGAAGAAAATTAATTAAATATTATGAAGTATAAAAATAAACCATGTTCTGGAAAGGGGCAATAGGAAACTAGTCCCCTATTCTTGCCATGGAAACTTCTTGGTTTTGGATCTTTCCCAATTTTCTCTCCTGATTCTGCCTATAGTGGCTGCTGAGATTTTGAATAATTTGATGTACAGAGTGTACAGAATAACAGAATTGGAAGGGACTTCCGTCTTCTGGTCCAACCCCCTCCTTAAGCAGGAGACTCTATACCAGTCTGGACAATTGGCTGTCCAACCTCTTCTTAAAAGTTGTGTATGCTCCACAACTTCTGATGGAGGTTGGAGCATCCACAACTTCTGAAGGCTCAGAATTGTTCTCACTGACAGGAAATTTCTCCTTAATTCTAAATTGGATCTCTCTTTATTAAGCTTCCATCTGTTACTTCTTTTCTTGCCCTCAGGTGCTTCAGAGAATAACTTGACTATTCAACCTATTCAGCCTTGACTATAACAAGTAGATACTATTCCTCTGTTGATGCAGCCTAGAACTGTTTTGGCTTTTTTGGCAGCTGCTGCACACTGCTGGCTCATATTTAAATGGTTGTCCACTAAGTCTCCAAGATCACTCTCACAGTAACTACTATTGAATAAGGTACCACAAATACTGTACCTGTACATTTTGTTTTTCTTGCCTAAATGTAGAACCTTACTTTTTTCACCACTGAATTGCATTTTATTTAAAGGTACATGTAATCTGATGTTTGGTCCTGTTATTCCAGATGAACCTTTGAAATACTCACCTTAGAGAGCAGTGGGAAACAGCTTCGAGTTCTTTTCTAACATTAAATGAGGAAAAGTCACAGATATTCCATATATAGAAATCAACCAGTGTTTATTTAATTATTATGTCAGCCTTTCTAATAGTAGAGCTGTCACTCCAGAAGCTAAAAATCCAGTTATGATCAAGCAGAACATCTATCAAGCACCTGGTGAAGAGTTGGAGTTTAACAATGAGACTATTTAGGAATGCATTCTGTCTAAATTGTGTAAGTCCCTCCACTCTACAACACGATTGCCTTAATTGCAAATGGCAGGCCTCTGTAGGATCAGCATTCATATATATTTTGAAGTGTCTCTGCAGTGTTTTTTGAGCAGTTTCAAATGGGTTTTTGCATAATAACCAACTAATCAAAAGTGATTTGGAAAACAGCCATGCCACACACGTCAAATGTACCCATTGAGAATGAGTCATGCCATGCAAGTTTCCTCATAAGAATTTTGAAAAGCGGGTGCTAAGCCTCTAGGATGAATATATGGGAAAGGTTTCCTTTTCTCATCTTTTTATGAGGAACAGTTCCATATCTGCATAAAAAAAGATTTTCAACTTGTGCTTGCCTTTCAGCTGAGCTTCCCCTCCCTTTTTAAAAGTGGCCTTTCCACTGGAGTCTTAGTCATCATCATCATCATCATCATCATCATCATCATCATCATCATCACCATCATCATCATCATCATCTGTAGTCACCTCCTCACTGACATCTCTGTAGTAACAAGTGAGATAGGATCATGCTGCAAAGTGCTATGCACCTTCCAGGAAAGATATTAGCATGTCAATTTAAATGGGAGTCAATGACATTCTCTGTCTGATCTGATCATCAGACTGTATCAGAAGTGTATTGCTCATGTTATTTGAAGATAGATCTTTCGGATGGATAGTTTTCCACCTTTTTTTTAATTAGTGGAAAGGCAGAGAAGCATCAGAAGAAGAAAAGAAAAAAAAAAACAGGAGCAAGTGAGAGACAAAATGTGTTGCCCTCTAAATGAAATCCCATTAAAAGTTTTTCAAGAGGCAGTATTTGACTCTCTTTTTAAAGACGAAAATATTTACAAACTAGCATCCTGAAAGGAACAATTAACACCCATTCTCCCTCTTCTCCTTCCACCTGTTTTTGTTCAGGTGAGCCTCTCAAAAGAAAAGGACTGTTTTCTTCTTCTATCATAACTATTTTTATTTTATTTATTTATTTATTTTGTCAAGCATACAGTATATAACATTACAGAAATAAGAATTAAACATGATTATGAATACATGAAATGGATACGAATAAATAGGGATATTTGCACAGGGACGGTAGGCACGCTGGTGCGATTATGCATGGCCCTTACAGATCTCTTAGGAATGGGGTGAGGTCAACAGTAGACAGTCTAAGGTTAAAGTTTTGGGGGTTTGGGGGTTTGGGCAGTGGTGAAATCCAAATTTTTTTACTACCAGTTCTGTGGGTGTGGCTTGGTGGGCGTGACTTGGGCATGGCAGGGGAAGGATCCTGTAAAATCCCCATTCCCACCCCACTCCAGGGGAAGGATCCTGCAAAATCCCCATTCCCTCCCCACTCCTGGGGGAAGGATATTGCAAAATCTCCATTCCCACCCCACTCTGGGGCCAGCCAGAGGTGGTAATTGCCAGTTCTCCAAACTACTCAAAATTTCCGCTACCGGTTCTCCAAACTGCTCAAAATTTCCGCTACTAGTTCTCTAGAACCTGTCAGTACCTGCTGGATTTCACCCCTGGGTTTGGGGAAGAAACCACAGAGTGGTTCCAGGCATTGACCACTCTGTTGCTGAAGTTGTATTTTCTGCAATCGAGTTTGGAGCGGTTTACCTTAAGTTTGTATCTATTGTGTGCTCGTGTATTGTTGGGGTTGAAGTTGAAGTAGTCATTGACAGGTAGGACGTTGTAGCAGATAATTTTATGTACTACGGTTAGGTCAGACCGAAGGCAGTCTAATTTTCCACAACTTGGTTCTTTCATTTCTTGAAGTTAAAGTCTCTGAATAGCTTCAAGGAGATTTTTTTTGATAACCATTTATCTAGAATAAAACAAACAATAGCCTGGAAGAGGGCTTGACTGATTTAGTAATCCAATCACTAGCGTTTGATGATCTATTAAATTACTCTTTGATGGCTCCAGATGCACCACTAACTGAAAAGGGATTCTGCAGCTCTAAGCAATCACTCTTTCCATTAGCCTACAAACAACCCATACATTGGAGGTCAGCAAATAGCATTGCCAAGTGGTCAGGTATGGGGGAAAAAACAGCTTGGCTAGCTCCTGTGACTAACTACTTTGTTTATGCGGGAACTGGAGGATGAGCTTTTCATATATTATCAACTGCAGGATGAGCTTTTTATATATTATCAACTGCTGGCGCCTACAAATCAGGCTTCTATTAAAGGCATAAAATAGAAACTGGCAATCAAAATTGGCCAACCTATCCACTGAGCAGTTAAAATAGTTTTGTACTCCAGTGGCAGAATTATATCTTATTATTTTCATCTCTGTCATTGGAAACAAATAGAGAGTGGAGTATATTTTTGATGAACAGAAATGCCTGCGTTTCAAAGGAGTCAATTCTTTCTGCTCCAGTAATTAAGTTCTCCCCAGATATCCATACTAAGAAGAGCTATGGCAGGCATTTTCAAACGTTCCCACACAGTAGAATCTGCTAATTGGGGGGGGGGATCTCAGGGCTCCTAATAAACACTCTGGTGATAAACAAAATGGCTGCATTTGAGTTAACTTTTCCCCCCCTCTTGCCATTAATCTGTCACAAAACTCCATCAAATTCTTGGAGATTCTTGGGATTTCATGGAAGAAAAATCCTGAGCCATGGGATGGTAGAGCAGTTGGCTGTTGGATATGCTGATTAAGCAAAAATATCTTAATGATAAACAGAGGTCCTTGTAGTGAAATAATCTCTGATTTTCTTCATTTAATGTAAACTTTCTAAATCAGCTTGACTGCTCTGAGGTCTACATTGCAGAGAATTCTTGATCATCATCTTCATTCTGGCCTTAGAAAATGGATCATTTGTCCCCTGGTTCCCTAAAATGTATTTATCCTTTCCCAAAGGAAATGATGGGCAAGCTGTTTTTCACAGAACAATGTTGATATTATCAATTAAGAATTTGACGTTTCCAAGCAACTTCCAGATTTGACTGGAACATGGCTTGAAATCCAGTGTACAAATTAATAATAACAAAAAATAATAATAACAATTAAAAACAATAACAATTAATTAAAATAAATAATAATCTTAATAGCATGAAATAGGCAAGAGCACTGTAAGGGGCACACATAAACAAAACAAGTACAAATTCCTATAAGAGACAAGAAGGATAAATGTTTTAGAACTGATTGGAAATGCAGAAGGCATACTTGGAGAATCATCTAGAACAGGATTCTCCAAACTTGATAACTTTAATACTTATAGACTTCATGGCTGAAGAATTCTGGGAATTGAAATCCACAAATCTTAAAGTTGCCAATTTGGAGACCCCCTGATCTAGAAAAATCTTTTCGGATTACTACCGGTAAGAAATCCATGGTGTTTGATAATACAATCTCAAATCTCCATATATATCCTTATTTCTAGAGGTAGAATAACAATGTATTCTACTTTACTCAAGTCAGTCCAGTACTTTCAAATATGTTGTGGGTCTAAAAATCTACTATGTAAAAACCTTCAATCTATTCCATAAGCCATTTTCCTGGCACTATTTCTTCACCAATATTCTGTCCCAACTCTATTACTTTTAGATGGCTTTTTTGATTGTTGTTTCCTTATGCCATTGAAGTATAGGTGTTCCAAATCTAGTGGCATCTAGCAACTGTGTAATTCTTACTAGTAAAGGTTGTTTTAAAGATATTTATGTCTATTGTGCTGTGTTTTTTTTCTAGCTTCATTTTGATTTTTGATGGAAATGATGACTAGCACACAAGAAATCTATGGTTGCTTCCCCCACAGATTGTTTTTCATTGCATGTTGTTGTTTAGCTTTGAATATGTCACTTCTATTTTTTAAATGTGTATTCTTTTGCAATTCTAGAAATACACAGGCAATTAATGTGCTTGAAATCTCTCTCTTTCTCCAGTATGAGACAAATTTCTTCAGGATGCATACATATGTCTATAATATGGAGCTATAACCCATATGTCAACCCTGAAGTGAACCTGGCTGAGGCCATCTTGGAGGCTTCAGGGTTGCCACAAAGTAGAAAAAGGGGCAGGGAGGCTGGAAATAGCTAGATAGGGTTTTGTAGCCAAAACAAGAAAGCTTTCCTGTGGGAACCAAGGACACTCTGACAGGTGGCTGGCCATAGGAGGAGTGAAGTAACCAAGCAACTGGCCAGCAGCTTGATTGGAAAGCATGACCAGTGACTTGTGGGGGGGGGGGACTTTTACTTTTTAATTAGATGAAAGCCGCGGGAACTTTCAGAGTCAGCTTTCACCAGTTGTGCCAACATGATGTATCCAATAAATTGTTCTCTGAGGAATTTGCATGCCTCAGAGTTCTGCTTTCTATGGGTGCATTACTTGGAATGCTGACATCATACATATTTGGTAACCTGCACAGTTTTTCCAAAGCCAGGGAAGAAAATGTTTTTACATTGTGCATTGGGTTTTTTGAAGGCGTGTGTGTGTGTGTGTGTGTGTGTGTGTGTGTGTGTGAAGACTTTAAGTATACATTTTTATTAACATATTCTTACACATTCAGAATGCCACTTCAGATGCCTAAATATTAAACCTAGTTCTGGCAGGGGAAACAAAAGAGGCGAGGACTTTCTGAAATTCCTCAGTTCATCTATTTGTTCAATTAAAAAATGCTTTTAATTGGTACTGAAATAAGTTAAATGTCAAGTAAATAAGCTGCACTAAATGGTAACTTGCTTCATGTTTTTAATTGATTATTCTGTGCCATGCAAAATAATTTATTTGGTAGAAGCAATTTCCGTGAAAGTGGGGCACAAAACCCCTTCCAGTTCTATTATAGAAAATGAAAAATTGTTTCACTGAAAAGGAGAATGTTTGACTTATAAATGACATTTCATATAAAGGAATATTATCCTGTGTTGTTTAGAGACTTGGGTGCGGTGGCCTATAGATCTAAATAAATAATAGATTATTAATAATAAAAAGATTCAAATTTAATATTGTTAGATGCCTTTAGTAAAATTCTAATAACTGTAGAAATTAGTTTATTTTCCAGATGTGCATTAAAGACAAATGTAAATTCTTACTAGCCTTATGAACTTTTCAGTTCCAATTATTATTATAAGCTTTATAGTTGCTGCTGATTTGATCTAAGCATTGCCATATAAAATTATTTTCCTATTCGTTGGATAATTTAGAAAATTATTATTATTATAATCTAGAAAATTGGTATATTGTAGCTGCTGTTTAAATCCCTATCTGTGGAGACCATGGATGGTTGGAGCTTGGTTGTTGTCTTGCAAACCCTTTTTTAACCCAACCAGGTAGCCTTTTCAGTGCTAAAAGGGAGTGGGGTTTGCTCTGTGTTTATACTGTATGTAGTAGCTTGCCCTACATAGTTGGCTGGAGGTATTATATTCTTCTTGGTACTTTCTTGATTAGGCTATCATTTACTGCTTCATTGTTTGACTGAATTAGTTCCTTGATTAGATATTGTTTACTGCTTGATTCTTTGTCTAGTATTAATCCTGGTATTAATTCCTGTTTATATGGGTGTTGATTGCTAGCTTTTAGTCTTTTTGTTTCTTTTTAAGCTTTTTTTTTATTGTCTCCCTTGAATGGTATGTATATGTTGTATATCTCTATGGGTCTGTTGATTGCTGATTTGTCTGAGTGCCAAGCTTCCAGGAATTCCTAGCATTTTGGGACTTAGGGACAATGCAGGCAACAGTTTCTCCAGTTAAACTATTAACATGAGGTAGAGAATTAGTAAGATTAGATCCATTGATAGTAGCTGCTTTCCTACGGAAAATAGTAAACCCCAAACTCTGTTTCTATCTGTCTCAGTAGATCTGTTCAGAGAGTAATGCTTTTGAAACAGTCAATTGGGGATAATCAGAAGGACTCAGGAAACATGCCTTTTCAGTAGCTATGCTTGCCTTCTAGAACATCATCCTATCTGAGGTTTAGTTGTCCCCTCTCTGCTCATTTTTTGGAAAACCTTGAAGACCTGGTTATTTCTTCCAGGATTGGGGGCCAGGAAAGGAATGAAGGCCATAAATGATATATTGTGTTTCCAGGAGCCATTTTGGTTGGGAAATGTATTTCTAATATATTGGCTTCATATTGTATTTTTTGATCCTGTCAGCTGCCCAGAGTTGCATTGTGGGCAGCCATACAAATTGATTTAAATAAATCAATAAAATTCTAATTAAAGTGTGACCTAATAGGTGAAATAATTTGGTAAATTTCATGCCTGTTTGAAAACATCAGCTATTTAGCTATTGGCTATTGCAGATAAAACTCTCTAATGTACAGTATTATATTTTAAAGTGAGGTAGAAATATTTATTATTCAGCATTATGGATACGGGGACTTTTCGTAGCCTCATACTGTTTGCTTATGGGTCTTTACTACATTCATAATTCCCATAGGGACAAAGCCATTGTGCAATAACAAATGTACCTTTCTCAAAAGTTAGGGCATATGTGGGAAGGCCGACATGTTATGGTTTCAATTTTGGAAGTTTTTTTGTGTGATCCAGTTATGCGAAATGCCGTAATCCTGCAGGAGAGAATACCAGCTAAGTAACATTGCTGTTGAGATAATGCCTATTGCAACCATTGTTGTTCCTGTGAAGGTGTGGTTTCCTTCAGTTTCACACATATGCATCAAAACCAATAGCATACAGAGTCAAAAATAGATCTCTGATGATAAATTTGAGATAAACAACCTGCTTGGTACTCAGATACTTAGATGACTGCAAACAATAGAATGACTAGGTTTTTAAAATGTCCCTTAACCGTAACTTTCCAACATTATTGCTTTAGGAAATATAATCAAAGTGCCTGTGTCGATGTATATATTTTATCTGAACAGAACACAGCAGGATAATACCAACAACTCTTTAAAGAAAGCATTTACAAGCATATAGCCATGTCCCTTAAGACTTTTTTTGTGATGCACTTAAAAGCATTGGTTTTAATGTACAGTACTCAGTCTGAGTTATATCATCGTGCTGATTTGTGTCAGTTTGTTAAAACAGGGTCCCTGTAACAATGATTATGTTACAAAAGGCCAAACTACAATTTACAACATCACATTTAGAGGATGTGCAAGCAGAAGGTCAATAAAAAAAAATGCATAGGATTTGCAGAATGATCATTGCATTCTAGAATTCCAACAAAGTAGCTTAATAATTCTTCTTAGAAAATATTCATTATTATATCATCATTCTTAGGGATAGTGAGAATTTGATATTCAGCATTAGCGTTTGACAGCCAACCATTTTTAATCTGAGTCAACATCTGATGATGTCTGACAGCTGGTGAACATTAGCAATCAGTATTTGACAGTATCTGATTACTGACTTGCAATTATTTTCATAATTTTTGTGCTCAATTCATTCATTGAACCAATCAGGAATTCACATCTTTGTATAACATTGAAAACAGCAACAAGCTAGCTGAACTACAGCATCATAAACAAATCCTGGGCACCAGGGACACAATTTTTCAAATTTCATTGGGGTATAAGAAATCTCACTCAAAAAACTGTGTATTTTTAAAAGTGTTTGTTAGTATCTGATGATCTGGACTACAAAAATCTAGGTATTCACTAAGAAGCAAGAATTTTCTGCATCTCTTTGCTTCCGTCTAAGGTTTATGCAGTACAGGCTTCATAGCATTTTTAATTGTTCTTCCTAAATGTGGACCCTGCTTCATTAGACTCTATTTCCCTATCTGGAATAATATAGAGCAATTTGTCTTAGCATTTATGCATGCCTATTATTAAGTGGAGGCTTATTCATCAGTAATCTTATTGTCTTTAATTCTACTCTTAGAAACCATGAGAAATGCATTAGAGTAAAGCTGAATCTTTGCTAAGTTAAAAGAATGCCTGCTAGTTGATAACAGTTACCCTCCTGAAGAAGGTCCGGTAGCCATAGGCCAGAATTAAGCAAAGCTCCAATAATTACTGAGCAGTTGGCAGCTGCTTGACTGTTAAGGTTAAGTGAGGTGAAATGTTCCATTGCCAAATTTGAGGCAATTTGAGTGTTTGAATATGAATGTTAAGTTTTGCTGGCTGGATGAAAGCTGCTTCCAATTCTAAAGAGCTTCTTCAAATTGAGCTTGACTCCTGGTGAATTCACAGTCATACTTTTGTGTAGGTTTCTTGGCAATGGTACAAAAAATGGTTTTGTCATTCCTTTATGCTGAAATGTCCTGTTCTAAACCTGCTTAGTTTTTCAAGACCAGTCAAGGTCAGCTAGAGAGAGGCATAATGTTGGGCATTTCTGGTGTCGCTTTTATTAAAGCAAATTAAACATATGACTTAGAATGCCTATAGGTACACAGGATAACACTGTACTTAATAGCAATAGCATAGCACTTACACTTATATACCGCTTCACAGTGCTTTTACAGCGCTCTCTAAGCGGTTTACAGAGTCAGCATATTGCTCCCAACAATCTGGGTCCTCATTTTACCCACCTCGGAAGGATGGAAGGCTGAGTCAACCTTGAGCCAGTGAGATTTGAACTGCGGAACTGCAGCTAGCAGTCAGGTGAAGTAGCCTGCAGTACTGCACACTAACCACTGCACCACCTCGGCTTAATATTTTGCAGCCAGGGCTTAAATCTGCTTAATCTAAGAGTGGTTTGTTTATTTTATATATTCATCACATTTCTGTATCACCCATTTCACCTAAGTGACTCTGGCTTGCTTACAATAAAAATATGTCACAAAATAGAAGCGGATAAATATGAAAAAACTAAGATAAAAAACCAAATTAAAAAGATAGAGTTATAGTTAACGATGAAAAAAGGTGAAGAAAACACCTGTTGTGACCCAGGCCCAAGTAAGTAGTGGGAAAATCAGTCCGTGAAAAAACAAACAAACTTTATTCAAACAGCTGAGAATTGCTTCTTCCCAGCGTCGTTCAATTAAATTAAAGCAAATTCCTCCCAACACAAATTCCTCAGTGCTATCCCTTGTTCCAATTAGGCAAACTGCCAAAGGCCTTTCTTGGCAAACGTTCAGAAGTCACAGATACAAAAATAAATACAAGACATAGACGAAAGAGAAGACGAAGCTACCAACGTTGTTTTCCAGTAAAGCCCAAATGCCGTTGCTGGTCTGTTTTAAGCCTTATGGGAGGGGCCAATCATCTCTTGGCCCTACTCCCAAGTTGACCTCTTTGCTTGAGCTGCTCTTGCCTTCTGGCAGCTCTTCTCATGCGTGCATTAGGAACAGGCTCCTCCTGTTCCTCTGCCTCACTCCTATCAGTCTCTGGAGGCTCTGGAGTCCGCACCTTACTCCCCAATAGCCCTGGCCCCATCTCTGCCTCTGACGCAAAGCCCTCATCCGGGCCTTCCCCAGCCTCCAGGACTGGCCTATGTTCTTCCTCAGCCTCATCACTGTCCGACTCCACTGCCAGCTCTGCAGGCTGCTGGCGGACCACAACAATACCCTCGTGGCATCAACCATCTCCAGGGTTGCCTGACACTCTTCAACCCCCATGCAATTGGCAGAGACTGGTCTTAACATTCTTTCTGAAGGTATAGGGGTGTTGACAAATGTTGGAAGATGCATAGATTGGGCTATTGATTCTGAGCTCTGCCCCCACATTTGTGGAGGAAAATCTCTTATAGGTTTGGAAATGTTTGAGTCTACTTCCTTTGCCTCAAGATTTCACTTGTATGGGTATTATCTACCAAATATCGGATAGGAATATATCTCCATCCTTGCTCAGCCAGGTTTTGGTAATACACAGCAGATCTGATTGCTCATGTATGACCTAGTTGCATAAGAAATGTAGTCCTATTCCCAACGGACCTGACATTTACTAAGAGCAATCTAAAGTAACAGTCATCAGCAATTTAGGCTCTTAGATTGAGGAATAAGATTAATGGGCAAAATGGGGGACCAACACTAACATACTCATTCTCCGTCTCATGGAACAGCTAATCCAGTGTTTCCTATTATATTTGTCCTTACTTGTCGTAATCCATATTTTCCCATACATATGTTCTCTCTAACCCTGCAGCCTATATAATCTAACAGATCCCTAAAACAAAACTAAAGCAAGGAACCTTGCAATCCTTCCACAAACGTAAGGTGGAGCAGCTATATGTCTAAAATAGTTAAATTTCTTCCTAATTTCATCTGTCTTTATCTTTTACTTTCCACAACGTGGAAACCCTCTATGCATCCCTCTAATTGGAATTGAGGGAAATGTTCTCTTGGGGGATTCCTCCCTTGCCCCACTCCAGAGGACTCACCACTGTTAATTCCAATCTCTCATCCAGAGAGAGTCCCTTGTTGCTGTACTGCTTTTTCCTAACGCTCCTGATCCAACACCTATGTGTAATAGTGCAATCTCTGAGGACAAATATTCATGGCCCTCTTCCTCCACACTAATTCCTAAAGCTCTCTGTCTAACACCTGACCCTGAAGATAATCTGTTTGGTGTTTCTGCCACGGCAACTGCCAACTAAAAACATATGAACCTTCCCTCTCCTCTATTTTAAGAATGAACAAGAATTATGGTAAAACTTCAAGGTACGGTGACGCTGGAATCAGTGGTGGGTTGCCCCCAGTTCGCACCGGTTCTATAGAACCGATAGTAAAACTGGCGGGAGGCTCTGCCCACCAACCCCAACGTCATCAAAATGCTTCTGTGCATGCGCAGAAGAGCACACGGCCCCGTTGCGAACCGGTAGTAAAGGTAAGTAGAACCCACCCCTGACTGGAATCCAATAGAGTTGAATGTAGACCTGTGTGGGAATGCTGTCTTTGGGGTGCCAGAAGTTTCTGTTACAATTTGTGTGGTTTTTATATTCTTATTGTTGTTTTGTGAATTGCCAAAGGTTCTGCACATTTATTTATTAGTTCAATTTATATGCCGCCTTTCTCTGGAGACTCAGGGCAGCATAAGATGGGCGGCATAAGATGGGTGGCTTTATAAGTCTTTTAAACAAACATGTTGCCTGCATACTAATTTGAAAAAAAAAAGCCATTGAGTCAATACAGGGTTCATGTAAATCTTCAAAAAGGTTCGTTCTTGGGCATGTCTATAAATTAATTTAGCTGTCCTGATGGATGATATGTTCAGGACACTGGAAGGTCATCTCATACTTTACTCTAGTCCAAACTTCTTGAACATGCTAATGATATAGCAACCAGACTCATCAGCTGAAATATTTTTGTAGTTACTAATGTAGTAATGTAGTAGTAATGTAGTAAGGGATGTGGTGGCTCAGTGGCTAAGATGCTGAGCTCGTCGATCGAAAGGTCAGTAATTTAGTGGTTCGAATTCCTGGTGCCGTGTAACGGGGTGAGCTCCCGTTACTTGTTCCAGCTTCTGCCAACCTAGCAGTTAGAAAGCACAGAAAAAAATTCAAGTAGAAAAATAGGGACCACCTTTGGTGGGAAGGTAACAGCGTTCCATGCACCTTTGGCGTTTAGTCATGCCGGCCACATGACCACGGAGATGTCTTTGGACAGTGCTTGCTCTTTGGCTTTGAAACGGAGATGAGCACCGCCCCCTAGAGTCGGGAACAACTAGCATATATGTGTGAGGGGAACCTTTATCTTTAACGTAGTAGTGAGATCCATTTAAAATATATTTTATTTATTTAAAATTTTGTGCAATGGGACTTTGGTCAGATCCATTAGGGTTCTTGTTTTCTTTACATTATTGCTCGCTATTTTTCTGCTAAAAACTTACAAAATGCTTCATCCTTAACAATTTTAAAGAAGCACGAGTAGTCCAGCCCACACCTCTTTTGGTGAAGTAGCGCGAATCCCATTTTGCTTAGAATTTGTCATTAAAATTTAATGACAAATCACTTGAGAAGATGCTACCAAGTGACAAAAATATCCAGGACACGATGTAGTTAAGATGTAAGGATGAACATTGTATAACATTGAACTTCAGAAATGTGGAATTAATCTGTTATTTAAATTGCATATATTTTTCCTGATGACAAAAATGGGACTTGTATGCTTGTTGAAATATATGTAATTGGTTCAAAGCTTTTTGTCTTCAGATTTAAGAGAGAAAAGATTCAACAATGGTAGGGAAAACATGATGACAGCGTGATAGCATCTTAGCTAAGATTTTCATGCCTTTTCTTTCAAAACTCTTGAACACATTTTGGTGGCCACTACAAGAGGCAAAATATTTATTTGTTTATCCCAGAATACATTAAATATTTATTTTGAGAGGGTTTTTTTATTCATTGATGCTTGTTTCCTGCCCACTCTTTTGACTCCTTTCTGTTTTTCCTATTTTAAAAAACTTTTTAATTACAAGTTTGGGAAAAAAGTACAGAAAAGTACAAAAAAAAACCAAAAACCTTCAACTGTCTAGAAAAAAGTACAAAAACAAATTGTGGAAGAAAAGTGGAAAAGAAAAGTGCACAATTATTGAGAAAATAAATAAATAAATAATATAAACAATAAGGGTATTATACAGTGGTGAGTTTCAATTATTTTTACTACCGGTTCTGTGGGTGTGGCTTGGTGGGCGTGGCATGGCTTGGTGGGTGTGGTAGGGGAAGGATACTGTAAAATCTCCATTCCCACCCCACTCTAGGGGAAGGATACTGTAAAATCTCCATTCTGTCCCCAATCCAGAGGAAGGTTACTGCAAAATCCCCATTTCCTCCCGATCAGCTGGGACTTGGGAGACAGAGAATAGTTGGGGGCAGGGTCAGTCAGAATTTTTACTACCGGTTCTCCGATCTACTCAAAATTTCCGCTACTGGTTCTCCAGAACTGGTCAGAACCTGCTGAAACCCACCTCTGGTATCATATATTATCTATATAAATAAAAATGTAAATGTCCGTTTGTACATAACCGCACATTTCCGAAAGTTCTTCACTGATTGCTTTCAAATTTTGACACAATATTGCATTCGACTATGGGCATGTTGTTATATACCTATAACAATAACTATTATATACATGTCACACCTGTGACAGGTAAAAACATGAAAAACATTGGAAAACATTGAAAGACATTGACAAACATTGAAAAACATTTAAAAACAGTGCCATCTGCTGGACGTAAAACCAACATGGCAGCCTCCCAGCCCTGATTACGCTCAACAGATTTCTGCTCCTTATATTTAGACTCTTCATATTGCTTCAAAGAAACTGTGCATTTGGAAGGAAGAGACGCCTGAGGGCCATATCCTGGCACCAGGCTCGGCAGGTAGGTAGCCGGCTCCCTGCCGGGAAGCCTAGCAGCTGGCGCTTCTAGGGCTGGGCAGGGCCCGTCTGAGCCTGGCTCTGACCTTGCCCTCCCCCGGCCACCCCGCAAACTAGCCTCTCCCGCCGCTGCTGCCCATCCCCCTCGCCAGCCGCTCTCAGGGCTCCCTCCAAAGAACACCTGGCAACGAGGCTGCCTGGGTCCGCTGAGCGGGAACCCTCCATCTCTCACCTGGCCCGAATCGTGACTGGCCCAGCACTACCACGGGCCCCGAGGTCAGAAAGACCAGCCACTAACCGGCGCTATGTGAATCCGGTCGGTGAGCGGGAGATTGATGCAACTGAAGCCTCGGGGTCGCCTTTGACCAGTGCCACCTTTGATTCCCAGGTGGGCGCTTTGGCAGTTCACGGAGCCCACACAAAAATTTCAGCCTCTGGCAGAAAAGGGGCTCCAGGGAGGCTTCGGGGGGCAGAAACGGCCAGGAGGGAGGATGGATGGCCCTCCTTCATTTCCCCTGGAAGAGCGGGGGATTTAATCATTCCCCTGCCCTTGGCAGGCGTGGGAGGAGAACTGCGCAGCAGGGGTCCAGTGGGGTGTGCGTGGCTCCTGCCTTTGCCGCTTTCTTCCTTCAGGCGGGAAGCCCCAAACCAGCCTCAAACCCCTGCCGCACCCCCTCCTTCCCTCCCTTCCCTTCCCTTCCCTTCCCTTCCCTGCTATGTGTCTCCCCGTCGAGCCCCCAGAGAACATCTGTGTAGGGAGGACGGAGGGGGCCCCCGATTTTGTGCTGTGGTTTTTTTTTTTTAATTTGATTTATATGCCGCCCTTCTCCGAAGACTCAGGGCGGCTTACAATGTGCTCAGCAATAGCCTTCATCCTTTTGTATATTTATACAAAGTCAGCTTATTGCCCCCACAAACTGGGTCCTCATTTCACCTACCTTAGAAAGGATGGAAGGCTGAGTCAACCTTGAGCCTTGGCGAGATTCGAACCCTGCAGTAATTGCAGGCAGCTGGTCTTAATAAGCTTAATAACAGGGTGCCTTAATAACAGGGTGCCTTAAACCCCTGTACTACCAAGGCTCTTGGTTAGGGTTAGGGTTAGGGTTAGGGTTAGGGTTAGGGTTAGGGCGAGAGACACACACACAGAGGTACAGAGGGGGCGAGAGAGATAGACATAGAGAGATACAGGGGAGGGATAGAGAGACATAGAGAGATACAGAGATAGGGGGAGAGAGAGACACAGAGAGATACAGGGGGGGAGAGAGAAACAGAGAGATACAGGGGGAGAGAGACAGAGATACAGAGAGAGGGGGAAGAGAGAGAGAGAGAGAGAGAGAGAGAGATACAGAGAGGGGGGAGAGAGACACATAGATACAGCTGGGGGGAGAGAGAGAGAGAGACAGAGAGATACAGACGGGGGAGAGAGAGAGACATAGAGAGATACAAAGAGAGAGGGGGACAGAGAGGGACGATTTTGTGGTTCCCATTGTTTTTTAGCAACCGGTTCTCTGCCCTAATCACCAGCTGGGTAGGCGTGGCTCGGGGGCTGTCATGTGACTGATGAAAGTGAGTGACGTCGAGTTGGCCACACCCACCAAATGTTCGTGGAGAGTTTGGAACTTCAGCCTCGCTCTTTTAGCCCAGCGGAAGCACCAGACTGGGCCACAGCAACGCGTGGCCGGGTACAGCTAGTATATATATGTGTGTATATATGTGTCTGTGTGTGTATATTCAATAATAATTGAAAATTTCAAACGTAAGAAAAATATTATTATGATATCATGAAATCTCTGCCAAAGGGAAACATATTACATCATTTATTTTGATTAGTAGAAAAGATTGCTTGTTCCAAAAAAAAAACAACACCTGGATAGATTACACATGTCCTGAATCTGATCCTTAATATACAGAATATTACTTTTCCAATTTCTCAACATAATTCTCTTGTCAATTCTCCATGCCTGATAAAGCCAACGTTCCTAAAAGCAGTCAGGTTCTATATTCTTGAAACATTGATAACATTGTCATGTTTAAAACTAAAAGATTTTTTCATCTCTCTATCTCTATTAAAATAATCTTCCAAAAGAATGTTCATAGCTCAAAAAACTGAATCGTATGAGTCAATGACCCTTCAATTTTTGATAAAAATTTTTCCTTCCTATGTGCATCACAGTATTTGAGTGCAACCATGTTGGCTATCTGTTGATCAAAATAAAGCATGAATATTACAGGTAGTCCTTGACTTATAGCAATTTGCTTAGTGATCATTCGAAGTTACAACAGCATTGAAAAAAGTGACTTATGACCATTTTTCACACTTATGACCATTGCAGCATCTGCATGATCATGTGATTTACATTTGGATTTAACAGATTTAACAGATTAACAGAGTTGGAAGGGACCTTGCAGGTCATCGTGTCCAACCCCCTGCCCAAGCAGAAGACCCTACATCTGCCTCAGTGGTGGGTTTCAAAAATTTTTACTACCGGTTCTGTGGGTGTGGCTTGGTGGGCGTGGCAGGGAAAGGGTACTGTAAAATCTCCATTCCCTCCCCACTCCAGGGGAAGGATACTGTAAAATCCCCATTTCCTCCCGATCAGCTGGGACTCCTGAGGCAGAGAATAGATGGGGGCGGGGCCAATCAGAATTTTTACTACCGGTTCTCCGAACTACTCAAAATTTCTGCTACCGGTTCTTCAGAACTGGTCAGAACCTGCTGAAACCCACCTCTGATCTGCCTCTACCTAGGATCGAACTCACAACCTCCTGATTGTGAGGCAAGACTCACATTTATGATGATTACAGTGCCCCTGGGTTATGTGATCCCCTTTTGCAACCTTCTGACAAGCAAAGTCAATGGAGAAGACAGATTCACTTAACAACCGTGTCACTCACTTAACAACTGCAGTGATTCACTTAACAAATGGGGCAAGAAAAGTCGTAAAACAGGGCAAAACTCACTTAACAAATTTCTCACTTAGCAGCATAAATTTTGGGCTCAATTGTGGTTGTAAATTGAGGATTACTTCTATTATCCAGTGAAATCAACTAAATTACATACAAGCAGTAAAATCATATTATAGGGGTGAATTTATCTGAAATTTAATTTAAAGCTTAACAGAATAAAATATTTGCAATATTGGCACAAGTAAAGAAAGTATGTTGGGTGGAGGAGTTCCAGGGGTAGGAATGTCCAGAGTACAAGTGTATATGTTCTTTGAGGAAAATTAGTCAATAAATATACTAGCTTTCCACTTTGAAAATAACAGCACAAATATAATTGGCTAAAGAATTCTGGATCTTTGGGCTGCTTGGATTTTTTTAGAAGTAACAGAAGAATTTCTGGTTGCCAAAAACGATTTGAGGTGTTAATATAAACCCTAAAAGATTTAAATTTAGAAAGTACAGCATGCTTATCGTAAGCCTTCCATTTTGTGATCCCCACTTCACTTAAGGCATTGTTATTCCTGTGATTTTTGGAGCACAGAAATTAGTTTCTAACTCCACTGAATTCATGTTATTTTGATGTGCAGTAAGAGACCAGTTATTAGAGTGCAGTTCTAAAGCTAAATGCCACAAAAACAGTCAAATGTTTGTATTCCCAGTTACTGCATTCAGTTCTAAAATCTACATTAGCTAGATTATTTATTTAAAATAACACACTCCTGTTTTCTATCCCACATTAATTATGTACAGAAATACATACTCTAAAATGAAGATGGCACTATTTGGGGCTCCAACCTCCCATACATCCTTCTCCCCACTTCCCAGAAATGACTATTCTTATGCGGCCATGTAAGATTTTCCTTTACTGGCTCATTCAATAAAAGGTTTAAAGTAGTATTCTTAATTCCAAAATAATAATGTAAGGCTACAAGTTACTTTCAAGTCCCCTTTTCAGAGTCTTTGGAAGATGTTTTCACTAGGCTTTCTAAAAGCAAGGATACAATTTTAATGTGAGAAAAACATTTAAAAAGACAAGATGTATTTTATATGAACAAAGAGTTGTTTTTGCTGAGGTAGATAAGCTATATTAAATACATGCATGCATAAATACATACCAGTGGTGGGTTTCAAATTTTTTAACTACCAGTTCTGTGGGTGTGGCTTGGTGGGCATGGCAGGGGAAGGTTACTGCAAAATCCCCATTTCCTCCCGATCAGCTGGGACTTGGGAGGCAGAGAATAGTTGGGTTGGGGCCAGTCAGAGGTGGTATTTACTGGTTCTCCGAACTACTCAAAATTTCTGCTACCGGTTCTCCAGAACTGATCAGAACCTGCTGAAACCCACGTCTGATACATACGTAGTTTCCCTCCAACTTGATCTCCAAAACATCATATTCCCACAGAAAAAGAATATTTCTAACATATTTCCCACTTTCACCTTTAACCTTCTAAACTATGTTAAACTGGCTAATCCTACCAAGAATATGTAGTGCCTACTCCTAGCAAGGAGATATCCTCCAAGGTCATAGTAGTTGGGCAAAATAGGAATTGCATTCCAACATATTTTGGAAAACATCAAGTCTGCAAATGTGTTTCTAGATTACCAACTCTGAGAGCAAAGTGTGTTTCTGAATTTACTGTACAAGAAAGCAAACTGATGAGGTTGTCCTCTGCCATCTTCTCTAGTCCCTTACCTCAGAAAGCCTTGAAATGCACTTCAGATTATCCATATCCCTTCTGGAGAGGTGGAGACAGTTTCAAACAGAAATCTGAGCTAAGCATCTACAACTTTTGTCTTCTAAAGATGCCATATGGGACCTAGTCATTCTGGAAAGAAAGATTCTGCTAAAAGCTCATGCGTTTTTCCTCACAATGCCATTTCCCAACTTCTGTTTTTTTTTTTTTAAAAAAAATTCCCTAATAAAGGGAGGTGAGGGAGGCCACCAAGGGAGGTCTCCACAGGCACAGTGGTGCTCAATGTACCATGTTGCCTGCCTCCCATATGTTGCATGACTCACATGTTTTCGTTTGCTGCTGCATATGAGGAGAACTCATATCTTATTTAACAAAGATTTTTGGCTGACATGTTGTGGCTAAACTGGTGGATGGAAATAGCTTTGTATAAAGTAGAACAACTTTACAAGATGGAGCAGAATTATAATTAATTATAATTGTATCATTATAAAAACTTATAATGGTGGTTTGAACAGCCTCTTTTTTTGGCTTGGCTCTCCTCCCCCCCAGCTGCCTCCTGCTTTATCAAAATAGCACCTAAGTAATTTCCTCCTGTCTAATTTAAGTCAAGGAAATTTGCATTTCAGATTTATGTTTATTCTTTGCCTTGATTACCTTTTGCCCCGAAGTTAGATGCAGGAGTGTTTTGTGTGTGTGTGTTTGGGAGGGTTTTTTTAAAAGTTAACTCGTACAGTTAACAATATCATGACTGACTTTCTCAAGTTCTGTTTCCATTAATTCGTAGTCTCGTATTCTCTGTACACTTGACATTTCATATTGCCTTATTTTTCAGTGATATTCAGGGGACGCTCTCTGGGGTTTATTTTCATTTTGAATCCTGTTTTAAGAACTGTATCTCACTATATAGTGCTTTGCTCTTTAGTGACTGTTTATAGTCTGCTTTATTGTTTTTAATGCCATTATCTTCCCTTTTGTCTTCCCCAAAGACATATATTGAAGTAAATTATATTGCAGAGTTATAATTGGGGTTTACTGAATCCTGCTTTTAATGGGAAAGGTGTTATATTTAGCTTTGTTCCAATTGTATGAACACAGGAGCTGCTTTATGGGCATTCTTTAATCTAGTATTGTCATTATTTATTAAAATATAGAGAAATATGGAAAGCAACATTATAAAGTACACATTTTATTTTTATATCTTGTATGCATACAGAGATAAACACTGCACACACATCCGAACTATTAAATCCATTTTATGTCATACAGAATCTTTTACATCCATCACTACAGAATTTATGTTTCCTTTTAACATATTACAAATGGGATAGATAAAAGTTAAAGCTACTGGTTAATTTTTACATAACTACAGATTTTCATAATTCTTTTAGCACTAAAGAATTTATCTTTAGTGCTAAAGATTTATCACGCATGCCCTGCCCTCCTGCGCATGCACACGCAATCCCCCTGCGCTGCCCCACCCCCCAGCACCCCGTTTTGGGTATAGCAGGCCTCCCTGAAGCCTCTGGAGGCCGGAAATGGCCCTTTTCCGGACTTCCGGTAGACCCGTTTTTCACCCTCCACAGGCTCCGGAGGCCTTCCTGGAGCCTCCAGAAAGGCGAAAACGGCCTCCTCCAGCCCTCCAGATGCTGGAAACAGCCCATTTCTAGACTTCCAGTACTTCAGGGAGGCCCATTATTTGCCCTCCACAGCAGTGGTGGGTTTCAAAATTTTTTACTACCGGTTCTGTGGGTGTGGCTTGGTGGGCATGGTATGGCTTGGTGGGCATGGCTTGGTGGGCATGGCAGGGGAAGGATACTACAAAATCCCCATTTCCTCCTGATCAGCTGAGACTTGGGAGGCAGAGAATAGATGGGGCCGGGGCCAGTCAGAAATGGTATTTACCAGTTCTCTGAACTACTCAAAATTTCCGCTACCGGTTCTCCAGAACTGGTCAGAACCTGCTGAAACCCACCTCTGCTCCACAGGCTCTGGAGGCTTTCCTGGAGCCTCCCAGGAGGGTGAAAACGATCTCCACTGGCCCTCCAGAGGCACTCCGGAGGTCAGAAATGCCCCATTTCTGGTAAGCCCATTTTTTGCCTTCCCAGAGCCTCTGCGCGAGCCCTGTACTTACCTGGCATGCAAAAAGGGCCACGTGGAGACTCCTGGAGGGGAGGGGTGGCATGGGCATACACACATGTCTGCGTGCCACCTGTGGCACGCATGCCGTAGGTTCACCATCACAGGTTTAGGTCTATATATATATATATATATATATATATATATATATATATATATATATATATATATCTGTATATCTATATAGATAAAGACTTGATAAGGATATATATGTATATATATCCTTAAGGATATATATATATATATATAATTATATAATTTTCTTCAGAATGGTTGAGCTATAATACTCATCGTTTTGTTTTCTGAATGGCTACCATTCACCAGAACTACTAGAAAAAGATTTAACCAGTTTTTAATTGTTTGTGTTTATTCTAAACAGCACTGTACTGCAATATAGAAAAAATGTTATCCTGGCCATATGGGCTACAATCTATATTAGATGGATAACATATACACAATATTTTAGTGGACAAACATTAACAGGCAACAAACATTAACGGTTGTCTACCAGGACACACAGATTCTTCTTCAGAAAAATACTACTAAGCCAGATTCCATTTGTCTTGTACATCTGTTTTGTCTTGCCTAAGAGTGCAGGGACCTATATTTCTTGCCATTAAACTTCCTCCTCTTCCTCCTCCCAAATATTCAAGTCTTTCAGCAATGTTTGGAACTTTGAGCCTGTTTTCTGAGGTGTTAACCCTTCTCTCACCAAAAATCTTTCCTGTAGACACCATAGGCCATATTTCAGGTATCCAAAATTTTCTTAACAGTGCCATCTGTTGAATCAGGAATTCACTTCCAGAATTCTCTGTTCCTTCCTTGGACCATGACCTTCAATTGGAAGTATGGACAAAAAACCAACAACTGTGTTCCAAACTCTCTTGCTTTCCTGCCTAGTTCCTCATAGACTTTCTGTGTTCTTTTTTAGACACTTTCTGGTAGTGTTATTTGTCTCATCGAGAAACAGAAGAAAAGGATAGTGATCAAGAGGTTTGATTAGTTGGGTCTGCCTCTCTATCACACCTTAGTGCTCTGTAACTGGGAAACAATACCTATCCCTTGAAATAATGTGCAATTCTGCAAATTGCTGATTCCATTCCTCTCAGAATTGCCATTACACACATTCTCCTCTTTAGATAGTCATCAGATTCCTCAGCTCTGAGGAAGCCCAAGCATCTATCCATCCTGCTCCTGCAACAGTGGGCAAAACCTTTCCTCTGAAGTCAGTGAGTTCTCCATGGAGAAGATCTGAAAATGTGCAACTGTAATGGTACTCTCTTGGCCCTCCAAATTATATGCTGGAAGCCAGGGGTGAAATTCAGCAGGTTCTGACAGGTTCTGGAGAACTGCTAATAGAAATTTTGAGTAGTTCGGAGAACTGACAAATACCACCTCTGGCTGGCCACAGAGTGGGTTGGGAATGGAGATTTTGCAGTATCCTTCCCCTGGAGTGGGTTGGGAATGAAGATTTTGCAGTATCCTTCCCCTGGAGTGGGGTGGGAATGGAGATTTTGCAGTATCCTTCCCCTGCCATGCCTACCAAGCCACGCCCACCAAACCAAGCCAAGCCCACCAAGCCACACCCACAGAACCGGTAGTAAAAAAATTTGAATTCCACCACTGCCCCTTTAAGTTTTGGGGGGAGGGGTCTATTCTCTTCCTTCCTATGTTCCATGGGTGGGTTCTACTTACCTTTACTACCGGTTCACAGCGGGGCCGCGCACACCGTATGTGCAGAAGCGTTTTGATGACGTTGGGGTCGGTGGGCGGAGCCTCCCACCGGTTTTACTACTGGTTCTATAGAACTGGTGTGAACCGGGGGCAACCCACCACTGCTATGTTTATATATAGACATCCTTCTGCGTTGTCCAGAAATTCCTCATTTTCCCTAATGAGTCTCAGTGACATTTATAAAGAAACACTGTGCTCTTTCAGTTTAAAACAAAAGTTTGTCATATCATCCAATCAATGCAATTCTCTAGCTTGTGGAATTGCCCTTGTTTATTCAGATATGCTGATCTTTAATCAAAATAATAAATTTAATTTGATACCAGGTTCAGTCAGAAAATGAGCTGACTGGTAAACTAGTTTAAATTTATAGTATGGAAGCTCATGTCATGAGAACTTCATCTTCTCTCATACTAAGCAATATAAAAGCAATATAAATTCTCTAGTCTCTCGGAGGATAGTAAGAGAATGTGCTTTTCATGCGCAATGCATTTAAATTAAGCAAGTGCAAATGTTTTTAAGTCCAATTTAGGCCAATAACCCAGCTGGAATGAAAAAAGAAGTTTCCCCCCTGCACTAAATTCACAGCTTCCTGAATTCAGATCCTCCTCTCTCTCTTGCTTAGCTCTCTTAGGCTATATTAGTTTTCATGTCAGTTCACATCTTGCCAAAAAGCCCATCTGCTCATCATCAGTGGCATTCTACAGCAGGAGGTCCTCCAGGGATCTGAGGCTGTTTAATGGCTTCAGCATTCCTCCCAAAACTTCAGGAAGAAAGAGAACAAGGAGGGGAAAAATTGAGGATTAAGAGTGTAAGGTCAAGAAAGCTCTTCTCAAGGGGCCACTGCTATTGCTGAAAGATCACTGGCCAACAGCAATCCTTCTACATGCTATCAGCAGTTTGCAGGCCTGGACAGAAGTGTTTATAGAACAAACACTATTATTCTTTTGAATATTCATAGTTTTTCTTAGGTCCCTGAATCATGTGAAAGAGCTCTATCAGATTTAGCTACTTAAAACAAGAAAAGCTTAACAGTTGCTTCTGAAGAACTTGTAAGGCATGTCAGAATATTCATGGCTGGGAAGACATGGTAACAAGGTCAGCCAATGAATAGGCATAGCCTCTAAGTCAGCCAATTGGGAGCTGAGATAGCCTGGAGCCAGGGCGTGTCTTAGTATGCAGCTTTCTGAGTCTGTGCAGAGAAAGAGAAACTGAAACCAGTGTGTGTCTGAACTTGTCTGTTGATCTGAGCTGAAATGAAACTGTTCTCAACTGTTGTTATTGTAGATATATACTCTTGTATACGAAGAAGTTTCTTATTTAAATGAACCCTGCTTGAATCAGTTATCTGTGTGTGCTTCTGGATTTGTTTTTTGCAAGAAACTCTGACAAGGCAGGGATCCATTTTAAAAGTGATTATTAAAAGCCATGCTAAGATGACCTAGAAGACCTCCTGGCAATCTGTTTTCATATATGGTGAACCATTGTCTGTTAAGTTTTTTAAGCAGGCCAGAAGACATCAACAGAAGAAGGCAGAAGACAAGTTCTCAAAGATAACAAGTATTTGTGAGAGTCTATCACAAAGAAGAGGGAGTCAACCAGGGGTGGGTTCTACTTACCTTTACTACCGGTTTGCAACGGGAAAGCTTCTGCGCATACGCAGATCACTGATGACGACCTCCGGGGTGGTGGGCAGGGCCTCCCGCCGGTTTTACTACCGGTTCTTGCAAACCAGTCCGAACCAGGGGCAACCCACCACTGGAGTCAACCTATTCTCCAAAGCACCTGAGCGCAGGACAAGAAATAACAGATGTAAGATCATTAAAGAAAGATCCAAACTAAAATTAAGGAGAGGTTTTCTGACAGTGAGAACAATTAATCAGTGGAACATCTTGCCTCCAGAAGTTGTGGATGCTCCAACATGGAAGGTTTTTAAGACGAGACTGGACAGCCATTTGTCCAGAATGGCATAGGGTCTCCTACCTGAGAAGCGGGTTGGAATAGAAGACTTCCAAGGTACTTCCGACTCTGTTATTCCCTATTCTGTATCTTGAATTAGACAGCCATTCATTGGAATTTTACAGGGTCTCCTGGTTAGGCAGGAGGTTGGACTGGCAGATTTTCAAGGTTCCTTCCAACTCTGTTATTCTGTATAAGCATAAGCCACAATGGCCAGAGACCAGGGGTTAAATCCAGCAGGTTCTGACAGGTTCTGGAGAACTGGTAGCGGAAATTTTGAGTAGTTCGGAGAACTGGCAAATACCACCTATGGCTGGTCCCAGAGTGGGGTGGGAATGGAGATTTTGCAATATCCTTCCCCTGCCATGCCCATCAAGCCACACCCACAGAACCGGTAGTAAAAAAATTTGGATTTCACCTTTGCCAGAGACAATCAAGTTCCAAAATATCAGCAGGGCAGGGTAAACTGCTTTATGTCTGTCTGGAGATAGATAACACTTATAGCTCAGAATGAGATAAGCAAAAAGCTGTTAATAATGACAACAGTAAAACATTTTCCCCCCTCAGGGACAGCAGCCTCTGTCCTTCTCCCTCTTATACAACTTGCTCCTGGATGAAATGAAGAGTGTTTTTATCCAGAATGCAAGACAATGATTCATCCCGAATTTTATTGCTTCTGGTACTACTCACTGACTTCAAAACCAGAGATGTCATAGGGAATAATAATGTCATATTCTTCTGGTAAAAAATATGTGCATGTGTGAAAACTATCACTCTCATTTTATCATTTCACTTAATAACTTCCTTTCCAAATTATTATGTAACCATCCCCCACATTTCCAAAAGCCTTCCCTGAAAATTGTAATGGCAATTTCTGTAGTCTAAAGCTGAAGACTCAAAAAAGTTTTTAAAAATCTAGAAAAAGGCAATGAAAAATAAATTCCTTATGATAGCAAGGAAACTGAACAATTATGTCCATGTAAATTATCAGGAGTGGAACTCAACTGGAAGGTTACTTTTAAAGCTAAAAATAGAGGAGAATTACTCTTCTGTGGAAACATTCATATTTCTCAATTTTACATTACAATCCAAAGTTCTTTGCTTTACCAATACCAAAGTATCTCTGTAGGTGATTCATTATTGTGATTGTCAGGTACTGCTATGCTCTCTTATTCCTGGCATATTCCTTTTTTACACAATTTCTGTCCCTTTCCATGAAATCAGCACAAAGAATAGGCTTCCACCAGCTGATTCTTTTAACTTGGTTCTACTGTATAAAATGTAGTATCCATCAGTTGCTTATTTTCCTTACCTCTTTTTAGCAGTTTTATTTTTCATGCATTGGGGGGGGGTGTATAACTATACTGAGAAAGCCTTGACCAGAGGAAAACAATTATTAAGTAGATATCTAGAAGAACATCTGTTCACATGTAAATAGGGGAATCTGGAAAGAGAATTACTGGTAAACTGCTCACCTATATATTTTCTATTTACCTTAGCTATAGTATTTCATCATGGTAGCTTCTAACAAGACTGAGGGGTATCCATGGTGGATCCAAAAGGGACATCCTAATAGTTCTGAGATCTAGCAGACCTTGCATTCAGTTTGGTTATTAGCAATCCTGGTTCTATTGTCATGACAACAGGGAGATCGTCACTGGCCTTCATGTGGTTGTTCTCTCTCTCTCTCTCTCTCTCTCTGTGTGTGTGTGTGTGTGTAGAGGCAGCAAGAGAACACAGCAGTAGGCAAACATGGCCGATGAACAAGAACGAGATGACAAAATTGCTGAGGAACATTTGCCAGTTTAGCTCCCTCTCTCTTTTTGGGGGGCAACTCTTTTGCCAAAACCATGTATTCCTGCCATCATGCTTGCTGTTTTGCTACCAGATTTGCTCCCAGGGAAAGAAAAAGGAAGAATGCAGGAGGAAATTTTTATAGGGAAAAAAAAAAACAGTTGTTGACAAAAATCACTTCCTTTGATTCCGTTTTCTCTTAATTCTTCAAAAAGAATAATTCTAAACTCCAATAAGTTTAATTCTAAACTCCAGCAAGCCTGACTAGGTGGCTCAGTGGCTAAGACACTGAGCTTGTCGATCAGAAAGGTCGGCGGTTCGGCAGTTCGAATCCCTAATATAGGTCTCCTGTGTGAGCAGAGAGTTGGACTAGATGATCTCCAAGGACCCTTCCAACTCTGTTACTGTTACTGTATTTCAAGTGATTAATTATTGCCACTGTTATAACAGCTTCAGAGTGCAGCATAACCACTCCTTTCTGCAATCAGGGCTTACATTCCTCTAATTTGACTCAAAAACTGAATTCTGACCAATAGCTAGAAGTTTGATACATCCATGTATCTAATATGATGCCACTATGATGCTTCAGTTCCTGGTGGCAGAATGTCAGTGGTTCTCAACTTTATCTTTACTATGGATCTCCTATAAACACCTTTTGTGGCCATGGACCACAGCCACGGGCCACCAAGACTTATTTAAATCATAACATTTCTTCAAACCTTTGCAGCAGCCCCCCAGGGGTCCATGGACCACAGGTTGAGAACCACTGTCATACATTTTCATTGATGGCAAAGTACCAACACAACCTTAAGGTAGTTAGCATTACAGATTGAGATATTACTGTCACAATGGGAGCTAATATGGTTTATGTCCTATTTAGCTGTTTATAGATGCTATTCTTTAACATAATATAAAAAATGTACATCTGCCAAGGAAGGTTTCTGCCCGTAAATGTGGTGCATTTACCATTAAAATTCAACTACATGTTATATTAATTGCATGTATTTAAAACTGAATTGTTGCATTTTTCCAATGTGCTGTGTATCTATTTTTATCATATTTGTTTTAAAATGGGGGGGAGGGGGGAGAAGAGAAAAGCATTATCAAAAATTAACTCCTTCATTTTTAGAAGAAATTAACTATTAAAATAGATCACTCATTTAAGAAGCATTGTGTCATTTTGGCACAATGTTTTGCACATTAATATTACAGTTTGTATGAACTGCTAAATTCTTACTCCTGGGGGATATTTCACAGTGAAAATCAATTCTGGTTTGTGAAAGTATTAGTCTTTGTCTGCTTCTCTCTCAGGGCCTTGAATTCAATCAAGATTGAGTAATATAGAAACAAAGTACAGTGATACCTTGGTACTCAATTGCTTTGTAACTCATCAAATTTGGTACTCAACGCATTTTGACATGAAAATCTTGTCCCAGTACTCTTCATTCATTTGGTACTCAATGCACCAGTTAGAACTTGTTAGTGTTGGCTGTCTTATAACTCACTATATTATTCCTAATGAGAAAAATTTCTTTGGTGCTCATTATTTTTGGTACTAATCGCACTTCCCGGAATCAAATAAAAATGTATAATGGTAGATTAGGGGTGTTAAACTCAAGGCCCGGAGGCCGGATCTGATCTGGCCTGCGGGGCCATCCTGGAAAATGTAAGAGGCCGGGCTGTGTCGCTTTGGCTCAAAGCGACACAGAAGAGGAAACAGCAGGCCAGCATGGCTTTGGACCGGTCTACCCAGTGCAAAAAGGAAACATGCCAGCAGTTTGGGGAGTGGCATCAAGCTGGCCACACCCACCCAGTTAGCCACACCCATCCAGTTGGCCACACCACCCGGCCCTCCGAGGTCAACCACAGCCCTGATGCGGCCCTCAATGAAATTGAGATTGACTCAGCCTTCCATCCTTCCGACGTCGGTAAAATGAGGACCCAGATTGTTGGAGGTAATATGCTGACTCTGTAAACCACTTAAAGAAGGCTGTAAAGCACTATGAAGCAGTGTATAAGTCTACGTGCTATTGCTATTGCTACTGTATATGACAACTTGAGAAAGAAAAAGATATGTTGTGACAGTGAAGTATCATTAGAATTTTTGGGTGGATTTCAAGAAAAAAAAGTAGAAAGGGAAAACAAAACATGGGGAAATAAATACATAAGAGCCCCATGGCATTCATTTAACCTTCAGCAGGACTGAAAATTTCACTAGCAGGTGAACAGAATTATTGATGTTTGAAGTAATTACTTCAGCAGGCTCTGCTATCAAAATTCATAGTGATTGATTTCCCACTAGTCGGCTTATCTCTTCCAGAACAAGTGTGCTGGAAAGCAGCTTGTAACCCTTTCCTAATAAGCTTGGCACGTTATTGAACAAAACAGCTTTGGGCTCATTATTCCCTGCTTTGTTTTACTTTGCATTTACTCTCATGGTAAAAAGCTGCATTGCTTATAATGCCTCTTTCAGAGGATTGCCTTCCAGAACCATTGTGAAGAATTCATATTAAGAAAGTATGCTTATTAGACTACTGTAGTAAGTAGACTGAACAATGCAGATGTTCAAGGTCTCCGTATACACATTTTGTATTACTTTTTTTATGTGGCTCCTCTAAGTTTTAACTACAATGTTCAGAACTTGAGCCAGGAAACTTCTAAATGCAATGAATATTCTTCATCACTGAACTCTATGACAGTTGGGTTCAAATAGCATGAAAAGTATTGCTAAAGGTCTGGGAAGAGTCTAGAGCAACTTCACCTGGATGATCAATGGAAGATATGTGTTTGTTGTTCTTGTTGTTAGTTGCAAAGTCGTATCCGACCCATAACGACCCCATGGACAATGTTCCTCCAGGCCTTCCTGTCCTCTACCATCCCCCAGAGTCCATCTAAGCTCGCGCTGACTGCTTCAGTGACTCCATCCAGCCACCTCATTCTCTGTCGTCCCCTTCTTCTTTTGCCCTCAATCTTTCCCAGCATTAGGCTCTTCTCCAGTGAGTCCTTCCTTCTCATTAGGTGGCCAAAATATTCGAGTTTCATCTTCAGGATCTGGCCTTCTAAAGAGGAGGGTTGATCTCCTCTAGGATTGACTGGTTTGATCACCTTGCAGTCCGAGGGACTCGCAGGAGTCTTCTCCAGCACCAAAGTTCAAAGGCCTCAATTCTTTGACACTCAGCCTTTCTTTTGGTCCAACTTTCACAGCCATACATTGCAACTGGGAAAACTGTAGCCTTGACTACACACACTTTGGTGGCAGGGTGATGTCTCTGCTTTTTAGTAAGCTATCTACATTTGCCATAGCTTTCTTCCCCAGGATCAAGTGTCTTTTAATTTCTTGGCTGCAGTCCCCATCTGCGGTGATCTTGGAGCCCAGGAAAATAACATCTGTCACTACCTCCACTTCTTCCCCATCTATTTGCCAGGAATTCAGAGGGCCGGATTCCATGATCTTAGTTTTCTTAATGTTGAGTTTCAAGCCAACTTTTGCACTCTCCTTCTTCACCCGCATCAAGAGGCTCTTTAGTTCCTCTTCACTTTCTACTATTAGGGTGGTATCATATGCATATCTGAGGTTGTTGATATTTCTCCCAGCAATCTTAATTCCAATTTTTGATTCATCTAGCCCCGCCTTTCTCATGATGTGCTGTGCATATAAGTTAAATAGGCAGGGCGACAGTATATAGCCTTGCCGGATTCCTTTCCCAATTTTGATATGTGTTAGGAAGCCACAAATAGAGTGGCAGCAAGCAGAATCAGAATAGGATCAAATAATACTGTGAAAACAATAGCAATTGCTTCAGGAAACTCTTAAATCAGTGGAATCCTTTTTATACTAAGCAGAGTCTGATCAAAACATATTTGACCTCAAACGAAAATGCAAGGAGACATTGAATAATCTCAGTTTGTCCTCAGCAAAGATAATCAGGGGCCTCAGGTCACACTGTTTCAATTGCAAACCTTGAACTGCCACTTTTGGTCTCAGAATATAATACACTTTTACTGTGTATTAGTGATTAATTATGATTCTTCTCCTCTAATTTTTGACTTGGTGTTTATCTGATCCAGAAGCGACTGTTTTGCTTTTAATGCAGGGGTTTTCTTTATATATGGATGCCAGATTGGTTATCATAGTTCGATTTCTTAAATATTTTAAATACTTATTTTTTAATCCACTATAAATGCTTTAATACTGTATTTTGATTGAGTATTGCTATCAAAATATCCTTATTGAGGATATTTTATGTTTTTCTTGTAAACTGCCTAGGTCAATTAGTTGAAACAGGCATCATACTAGTTCAACAAATAAATATTCCATAAATATTAATAAATAAAAGAACTGTATGATTGATGGCTGGTAAGATAGCACCTTTTCTTTTTCCTTTTTTTTTTTCTGGAAAATTTATTAAGTTTAAAGAAAATGTTTAGGTAAAAACCATTTCAGTATTTTGGAGGGCCATTGACTATAGCAGAAATTGAACATTTTCTTATTCAAATGCATATATATCTTTTGATGTCATTTATTATTTAACATGGCAGACTTGACTGCTTAAAGCTACAATTGATTCAGTAATAGCTGCTATTTAATGATTGTATTATCACATAATGCCTGTCATATGTGAATGATTCATTCCTACACAATGCAACACAATGGACAGATTTTTGGTGTTTCGACTACATCATTTTTTTTAAAAAACAGCGTCAATGTTCATACTCGGATATCATTTTATCAGGAATGAATCAAAATATAGGAAAATTTCTTGACATATAAATAAGACGGAGTGGGTTTGTATAGTCCTATACAATAAGGCAATGCAGATAAAGGGAGAAAGAAGGGAATAGAGGGGGAAAAAGTAATCCTGGTTGGACTATTGCAGTGGGTTCTGCATGGGGCTGCTTTTGAAGAGTATCTGGAAAATGCAGCTGTTCAGGCAGTTATTTGTGTTCCTTGTAGATTACAGATTATACCTCTGGTTCATGAGCTGCATTATTTGCCAGATTTTTTCCAGGTCCAATTCTAGGTGCTGGTTTTGACTTTTGAAGCCCTACATGGCAGGAGACCGGGTTATTGGAGGGAACTCGTCTCCCCAATTATCTCTTCTCATCCTACCAGATCTAGGCGAGATTGGAGAGCTACAGTTGGTGAATCCTAGGCAGAGGGCCTTCTTGGCTGTGGTGCAGAGGTGGGTTTCAGCAGGTTCTGCCCAGTTCTGGAGAACCAGTAGTGGAAATTTTGAGTAGTTTGGAGAACCGGTAGTAAAAATTCTGACTGGCCCCACCCCCATCTATTCTCTGCCTCCCAAGTCCAGCTGATCTGGAGGAAATGGGGATTTTGCAGTAACATTCCCCTGGAGTGGGGTGGGAATGGAGATTTTACAGTATTCTTCCCCTGGAAGAATTTTTAGCTGCGCTTATTTATTTTTAGCTGCACCTTTATAGTTTTAATGTTTTTAATATTAATAGTTGTAGTTGTGTGTCATTATTTTTCACTTTGTTGTACCCTGTCCAGAGCCACTTGTTTTGTGAGATGGATGGCTATATCAATTTGATGGATAGATTAATGGATGGATGGATGGATGGATGGATGGATGGATGGATGAATGAATGAAATAGGAAACTTTCAAAACCTTGCTCTTACCTGTTTACAATATACAGGCCTACAAATTTATCACCTCATGCTTATACATATCTAGATCTACAGTATATTTATAAAGAAACCAAAAGGCAACTGTTATATGTGAACTGGTCCTAAGCCATTGAAAATGGCAGAACATGGCCAAGCAATGACAAGGAAACAGGTGTACATATTCTATGGTGTCAAAGCCTGAAGGAAGCTTGAAAAGAGGATGATGTGGGGTTGAATGTCCTGACAATCTGCCTCTACTATGGACAGGCATCATTTGAAATTATTTTCCCCCCTTTCCACTTGCTTCTTTCATGTGGAGAAAGTGGTAATGCTCTCCACATTCAGAAAATGGTGTTTTTACCATGCCATCTGCCACGAGTGCAGGAAGCAAATTATACTGTTTAGCAGGAAGCAAAAAGATAATTTGCTTGAAACGGTTTAGTGAAAAGAAGGCATGAAATCTGCTGAATGAGAGCATTTAACATTGCAAAAGATAGATTTTAACATTTGCAAGCACAGCTATGAAGTTGTTGCTTTAACGCCTGGGCATTGACCAAAAGGATTACAGTAATTTTTATGATTGCAACTGTTGACCCGCTAAGAAAAATTACTTGAAATCCTAGGCCAGCCATGTTATATTTCTATACATAAATCTTATACCTTAATACAAGAGGGAAAAGAAGATGGAGGAATAGTATTAAAAAACTCAGCATTATAAACAGGATATCTTGATTTTGACTTGCTGCAGTGGGGGGATAAGAGGTCAGCTTGGTAGACCCTGATTTATGGACGATACCCAGTTACAGATTGCCATTTTGCCTGTCTGGGGCATACTGTGGACATCTTATCCAGTGGTGAAATTCAAATTTTTTTACTACCGGTTCTGTGGGTGTGGCTTGGTGGGCATGGCTTGGTGGGCATGGCAGGGGAAGGATACTGCAAAATCCCCATTTCCTCCCCACTCCTTGGGGAAGAATATTGCAAAATCCCTATTCCCACCCCACTCTGGGGCCAGCCAGATGTGGTATTTGCCGGTTCTCTGAACTCAAAATTTCTGCTGCAGTGACCCATGTGTTAACTGACATCCATTATCGGATATATGTAACAGAATACTGTGAGCTCCACACTGGTTGCAGTTTCAGTTTAAAATTTTGGTTTTTAACTTGGAAATACAATTATGGCTTATCATTCAAGTCAACTTCCTGGATCCCCTAGAAGAGATCAGTCTGGCCTTCTCCCTGATAACTTTCAACTCTATGTTAAAAACTGAGCTTTTTCAAAGAAAGTTTCCTAGTGCTGTTCAGTACTAGTCCATCTTTTATATTTATCTGTTATATTTATCTTTGTTGCCCTTAGGCATTGTCTGATTTTATGATTTAGCAACTGCATTGCAATTTTAAAATGTCTCATGGACGTTTTAATGTTTTCCTTATATTATGTGAGCTGCCAAGAATCAAAAGATTGCAGCAGGATATAAATGGAAGAAATAACGTATAAAGGTGGAGAGAAGGAAAAATAAGGCAAATCTAAAAATTGCTAACTAAACCATTGAATGTCTTGGTGGCGAGACTGGTCCAGAATGTGGCTAAAAGATGTAAGAGTAAGTATCTCATGAGTTCCAGAGAGATTATTCCAAAGGGTAAATAAAGAAATTGAATGACAAATGAATTCAGATGGAATGCAAGGGAATTGAGAGTAAGAGGTTAGCTATCAGTGGTGCCACTGAAAAATGTTACAGGGGTCTATTGTCAGAATGCTAGTAATGACAACTGGTTACATATTGCCACTTTGAGCTGAGCCAGAAATGTTCTAAAGTCCTAAACTGGTGTGTGGGTATAATAGGATGTGCAAATGACCTTCAGAGACAGGGAGAAGAGATGCAGCCAAGGAAATGGCCAGATAAAATAAAATGGTCTAATCAACTTAGGAGAATGGTGGGGGGGGATGAAGAAATGTGGATGATTTCAACCAGGAGTGGGTTCTACTTACTTTACTACCTTACTACTTACTACCGGTTCGCAACGGGATCACACAGCATCTCAGCATCTCTTCCCTTTTTTCACCCAAGATCTCCAAGGCATGTGATCCTGTTCATCAATAAACCACCTTTCCAAGCAACTTCCATGAATCCAGTGTCTTTTTTCCCACTTGGAACTGAACCCAGAAGGATATTTCTTCCAACAGTTCCAATGGATGTTTTGTCATTTGATCAATGGGCACTTATTAAGCTTTTGATTGTTTATCAGTGGTTTTAAAAAATGATATTATTTTTGCTTATAACGTTGTTGTACTCTTCCAGTCTATTCAGAATAGGGCAAATTATTAATAGTATTAAACAAACAATTACATACATACAATTTGCAAAACAAGATAATGTGAAAAAGATATGTCTCTAGCTTCTATTTACAACTACCCCAGTAGCATTTGGTTGGCTACAGTAAGAAACAAAGTGTTGGATAATGATAGCCCTTAGTCTGATCTAGAAGGGCTGTTCTTATGTCATGACGTGGTTTTAGGCAGATGCACTAGGATCTTCATCAACAATATTAAAGATGAACTATGTAACAGTATGCCTCCATCTGTCCAACAGATACAGATATGTGGAACAGGTCTGAGATTTTTTTTTTCTCAAAATTTATATACCACCTTCAGTAAAGAAGTTATATCTTGAACAAGAAACTTCATATTTAGCTTGAAATTCATATTAGACAATTTTTTAATTTACACACAAATACACATACAGAAACTCTTTCATATCCATAATTTTCTCCAAATGGAGCTGCTGGATATGAAATAATAATTTTTAGAAATTCATTTGCAAGAGGAGAGATGGTTCTTTGAGTGAAGATTATGTTTTACTACAACCTGAAGGCCATTTACTACTGTTTTCCTTCAGGCACATGTTGATGTTTCAATCTCCCTTTGTACATTCACAGTCCAAAACAGTTTTACTTGTGAGACATTTTGCAGATGCAATAACAACAGCAAATTAAATTTTCTTTATCACCTCTAGAGAAGTCTGTTTAAGAAATTGAATTGTGCTGAGTTTACAAGTCAAGGCAAGTTGCCAAGTTGTGTGTGATAGTTTGCACAGAATGCAGTCATTCACATCTGCTATTTCTCTGACTGGGTGTTATGAACAAATGTAGTCAAATTCAAATAGCTAATAATGCTTATGGAGAAAAGAGTTTGTAACACCCTTTTGTTTCTGCAGCTACAAACCTTGGGGCAGATAATGCGAAATATGTCTGTCTAAGTCCTTGAGCTGAAAAGCTTCTATGATGACAGCATACTGCAACTTTGTGAAAGGCAGGAATGTGGGTAATAATTCTGTTCTTCCAAAAGTGGTGAAATATTCTTTTTCTTATATAAGTGTTGTGAAACTTGTTTTAGTTTGGAACAAAAATATAAAGGTATATTGATATAGCCAAAATACTTAAAATATTTGCATGATGAATCTCAGTAGGTTACACACTTTATTTTATTTTATTTTATTTTATTTTATTTTATTTTATTTTATTTTATTTTATTTTATTTTATTTTATTTTATTTTATTTTATTTTATTTTATTTTGAATTTGTATACCGCCCTTCTCCCTGAGGACTCAGGGCGGTGAACAGCCAAGTAAAAACATCAAGTACAAATATTAAAATACAGTTAAAATATACATATATAAATTTGGCCCCATTAATTAAAAACAATAAACAAAACACTTAAAAACACTTAAAAAATTAGGCCAGCCCGGCTTGCTGGAAAAGGAAGGTTTTAAGGGCACGGCGGAAGGCACCGAGGTCTTGGATTCTCCTTATCTCTGGAGGCAATTGATTCCAGAGGGTAGGTGCCCCCACAGAGAAGGCCCTCCCCCTGGGGGTCACCAGCCTGCACTGTTTGGCTGATGGCACCCCGAGGAGGCCCTCTCTGTGGGAGCGCACGGGTCGATGGGAGATTGTCGGTGGCAGCAGGCGGTCTCGAAGATAGCTAGGCCCTATGCCATGGAGCGCTTTAAAGGTGATAACCAACACCTTGAAGCGCACCCGGAAGACCACTGGGAGCCTGAAGTCCAGTCTGTGTTTAGGAAATAGTGAGAAAAGGCTTTTCAACTATGATAAAAATTCTTCAAAATATATATCCATCTTTGTTTTGAAAGTTTTTCCAAACTGAATCGACCATCTCCGACGGTGGTGGAATGCTGCCAGCTTAACAACCGGTTCGGTAAGCATGCGCTTCGTGTGCCTAAGGTGCTTGTGCATAGAGTTGTAAATGGAGCATTTAGAAGTTCAGCTGCTTACCTTCCAGGTCAGCAATGGTAAGTAGAACAGTGAGGAGGGGGGGAGAAATCAGCTGTTCCGCGCAATTGAGATGAGCTACAAAGCAGGAAATAAAGGACAGGATAGAGCGGGATGGGTGGGGGAACCCAACTGATCGTCGGCACTACCGATTCATCTGAACTGGTCTGAACCAGCTGAATTCCACCTCTGATCTCCATTATCAATTTATTCTGTAGGTTTTCGGTCAACAACAGAAGTGATAGGTGTAAGGCACAACATTCCCCACTCTTGCTATCATTTTTGTTTCCTTTTAATTCCCTCCCCATTTCAAAAAATGGAGGAGAATTGATATACATAAATCCAATCGTCAATATGAATTTCTAATCCAGGGTTGATGTGTGGTGGAGGGCTTAGCACATTTACGGGCCTTCACAGGCTAAAGAGAGAGTGTTGTTATTGGAAATAATCAAATATACACAAAAATGGGTTGGGAATCAAAGTAATAAAATTGTGGAGTCCATCAGCTTCAATAAAATTTCACAAAAAAATAAGCAATATCAAATAAAGATGCAGGTTGTCTAGAAAGAAAATACTTTTGGATTAATTTATTCATCTCAAATTATTTGTGTAAATTCAAATGGGGTTGGCTAAAAATGAACAACTTGGACTGAGTAGAATTGTTTAGAAATCTCAATCTTCCTTTAAAGTTGTGCTAACAAAGGACATTCTGGAGTAAAAGAGGACGGTTGTCCATTTCTATTATTTGGGAAGGAATTTCCATCACAGGAGTACTGAGAGGCTGCTGATGACAGCCAGATCACATAAAATAAAGCAAGATTTTATTTTTCTAAAAAAAAGACCCTTATTATCCCCTCATTTTAAAGGCAAGGTCAAAAGTTTATAAGGTTACAGCCTCCTCGTAAGAGATCATTGTTAATGAAAATAATAACCTAAAGGGATATGTTCAAACACTGGTCAAACAGGAGAATTGACAAGTAGAAGTTGTGGATTTTTTTTAGTATGAGGTAAATGAAAGTTTCCTGGGATTGCCTATAGCAGAGGTCTTCAAACTTGGCAGCTTTAAGACTTGTGGACTTCAACTCCCAGAATCCTCCCAGCATAGCTGGCTGGAAAATTCTGGGAGTTGAAGTGCACAAGTCTTAAAGCTGCCAAGTTTGGGGATCCCTGGCCTATAGGGACAATAGCAAATGAGTATATGTTTTAAGGGTTACACTGAAGCTACCCCAGGACATATAGGATATGAAGAGGAATATTTGTGCAGTTCCCCGATAGGATGGCAGAAGCTATTGTACCCAATTTGGTCAAAAGGAAGGTCCAGCAGAGTTTCTGGACTATGATAGATAAGAAGCAGAAGAAGGCTATCACTTATCAATTTGAAAAGTCCTCTATAAGCAAGATTCAAAATCAGACTTAGGTAACAAAGCAGATAAATATGGGCTGTATGTCCAATGCGAAGGCTGAAATATGTGTAGATGCAAGTGAGTCTCAAGCTTATTTTAAAACTTTGAAGACATTTTTGTTAACAAGGAGAATGTTTTTACATATTTTAGAGGTAAATAAAGTCTGGCTGCAAAAATATTTGAATTCTATCACACTGCTGAATAGTCTCCATCCACCTCCTGATTTGGCATTTTCTCCAAATGGGCTATTAAAACAAGTCAAGAAGAAATATTTTGGAGAATAGGTCTTCGTGGTACCATACATGTCACTTTTGCATATGTAGCTCCATTCCTCAAGTGACCCTTGGCAGTAACACCAAACTAGTTATTACTAGCAAATAATTACTGTGATTTACAAGTGATTTCTGCAAAGATTGGAAGATATTTTTCATGGACAGCTGGAAATATCTACTCATCCCAATCTGAGTTCACAATTTACATATGCTGATAAAATTACTCATTCATGTGGAAACATCTAAGGCTTCAGCTTAAATGTCAGCTGAATTTAACATTGGTAGCAGTCTGGAGGTAAGCAAACACCAAGACGAGGTCATCAAGCTAGATAGAATGCAGGAAATCATAGAGATGGGTAGGTATGTCATGTATTAATTAAATGGAGGGGGAAAGGCTCATCAGACTTGACAAATTATTCTCATACTGAGAAACCAGGACAATGTCAGATGTTCAAGCATTAACACATAATACAACTCCTTTTCTTAAAATAATAATAATAATTTTAATGTTATGAAATTATATCTTGTAAGATTTTGATGATTTGCCCCAATATATTATACAAGAATACCAACATCTTGAAACATTCTCAGAATTCTAACATTTTACTTAAATCGCTGAGAACTCATACCTGTTCACCAGAATCTTTCCAGATTTGGAAGTCTCATGAATTTTCAAGTTTTTAGTTTTTATTTATTTATTTGTAAAATTTATTGGCCACCCATCTTACCTCAGGGTAACTGTCAACTTCAAACTGGTTGCGGCCATCTCTCTCTCTCTCTCTCTCTCTCTCTTTAGATTTGGCTGTCCATTGAAGCTGTGCGGTGGTGGGTTTCAAAATCTTTTACTATCGGTTCTGTGAGCATGGCTTGATTGGCATGGCTTGGTGGGCATGGCAGGGGAAGGATACTGTAAATCTCTATTCCCTCCCCAATCCAGTGGAAGGTTACTGCAAAATCCCCATTTCCTCCCAATCAGCTGGGATTTGGGAGGCAGAGAATAGATGGGGGTGGCACCAGTCAGAATTTTTCACTACCGGTTCTCCGAACTACTCAAAATTTCTGCTACCGGTTCTCCAGAACTGGTCAGAACCTGCTGAAACCCACCTCTGAAGCTGTTTAAAGAAGAAATTTGAGAAACAGCCAAGTCTGATTTGCTTGAGTTTGTTAGTCAGAGCCTTGACTGTAACTTTAGGCAGCTTACAATCATATTTCAAATTTAAATTTGAAATCCTTCCTGCTTATTTTGGTAGTGTAAGAATATTGTGGTCCCCAGTGATATTCGCAGGTTCCATTTCTGCTGGTCATATACCTTGAGATCAGTGGAGATCAAAAAATTTTACTACTGGTTTGGTGAGTGCGCGCTTCGCACTGAAAATGGAGCATTTAGAAGCTCACTGCTTACCTTCCACATAAGCAATGGTAAATAGAACAGCGGGGTGGGGGTGGGGGTGGGGAATCAACTGTGGCGCATGATTGAGATGAGCTAGAAAGCAGGAAATAAAGGACAAGATAGGGCGAGGGTGCGTGGGCGGAGCCAGCTGATCGTCGGAGCTACCAGTTTGCCTAAACCAGCCCGAACCAGCTGGATACCTCCTCTGCTTGAGATGTCCATTGTGCCATTGGAAAATCCATGCTATATAAAACCAGCTGTTTAGTTTAGTTTAGTTTAGTTTAGTTTAGTTTAGTTTAGTTTAGTTTAGTTTAGTTTAGTTTAGTTTAGTTTAGTTTAGTTTATTGAATTTATATACCGCCCTACTCCCGAAGGACTCAGGGCGGTGAACAGCCAAAAGATAAAATACATGTAATACAAATGTTAAAAAACCATTAAAATACGATTAAATAATTTGGCCCAGAAACAAAATTTAAAAATCCCAATTTTTATACGACAAATTTAAAATTTAAAAAATTTAAAAAACAGTTTAAAAAAGAGGTTAGGCCAGGCCGGCCTGCTGGAATAGGAATGTTTTGAGGGCACAGCGGAAAGCGTGCAGATCAGTGCTCCTCCGTATCTCTGGGGGAGCTCGTTCCAGATGTCTTTTGGAATAGTACCATGTTTCCCTGAAAATAAGACATTCCCTGATAATAAGCCCAATCGGGCTTTTGAGCACAAACCCCTCCCAGTAAATATTTAAACGCATGCATGTGCAGCCGGTCCCCACCATTTCCTCTGGTTAGGATTAGGGAAACAGTGCTGGAAATCAGGTAAGATGGCAAGAGGAGCCCCGTCTTGCTCCACGCGCCCCAAAATAATAAGACCTCCCCGAAAATAAGGCCAAGCGCTTATTTCGGGGTTCAAAAAAATATAAGACAGGGTCTTATTTTCAGGGAAAACATGGTACATAGTAGCAAAAGATGTTCTTTAAGAGTGGCAGGAACTAGTTTTTCAGAATGCATCTCCTTCCATCAAATCCCATTTTAACTGCACCGTTAAACAAATCTAGTACATTTCTTGCTCTAAATACAGGTTTTAAAGGAGGGGAAAAGTCCTTTGAGAGAAAGAGAAAATTATGTTTAAAGTCTAGGCTATATTTACAGTGCTAATTCACTGTGCTTGAATACAGCAAACTGATTCCTACCGGAATGTAACTTCAGTAAAACCCTCTGGGCATTTTTAGTGGTGTCATGGAAGTACACCAGAAAGTTGATTACAAGTCACCTTCTTTGGCAGGCTAGCAAGCAGGTGAAAGAACCAAATCAATGGTAGAGCCTCTGGCTTGAAACCTTTGCTATCTTATACAGGATCACAGGAAATTACAAGTGTCAGAAGGATGTTGACTTCAAATGTGCACTTGGGTATGGAAACATGCTGGGGGATTATTTGAAAAGGAATGGGAAGAAGTATGAATTTAGTAGAGTGGGACATTGAAGGGAGGATTGACAGATGAGGAAGTGAACGTTGACAATAAAATGAAACGGAAAGGGATCAGTTTAGCATTTATTGTGATTTTGGAGAGGTGGATGGCATCATGAGTGTCGGTGGATACCTATACTTTTATAGCTGCTGCCATTTCTGCTACTGAGTCAGTCAGTCAAGGTTTATCTGGTTTCTGAAATGGCTTTTCCAGAACAATTCACCTGGTTCTTAAACCTGTTTAGCCTCTGGCAATTTTTTTTTTAAAAATTGTCTAGATCTTTTGAAACTGTGATTAAATTCTGCTGTGATTTTATGATGGATGATCCAGTTATTTTAGTTCTGTGGTGTGGTTGGGTTGCACTGTTTTAATCATTAGATGCCCAGAAGCAGCACTGTTTTGCCATTAAAACTTAATTTCTTTTTTTTAAAAAAGAAAAATGGTGTGATGGCTCTGCCTCAATCATTAGTTAACAAGTGACATTTCAGTAATATGGTACTAACTGAAGCCTAGCAAGTTATGGACTTGTTTCCTGGGTTTTCAGGCTTTATTATTACTGTTTTAATAAAGGAGATATTAGCATTTTAGCAGAGCATCCATGCCTCTTTTTGAAGTCTGAGAAATCTTTCCAAAGCCATTTTCTTTCGTGTGCAAAAACTAGCCCTTTCAGCCTCCCTTAGTCGAACCATAAGGCCGTATTCTGAAGTCCCTGAGTTTTGCAAGTGTTAAAGAGACAAGCCCAGATGGCAAAGGAGGAGATGCAACATATTGTAAGGGTGCGTATGTCTTTTCTCATGTCTAATCAATGTCCTTTATTGTTTGATTTGTTGCTTTCTGACATACCACATATATCAAATGTTTCATTCCATATATAAAACTTAACCTCCACATATTTTTAATAAAATGCTTCTTGCTTTGCCTAAAGTACTTGTGATTTGTATTATGGGAATGGATGGAAAGGTATAACTCTTTGCAAAGGTATTCAGTGTTTCTCGCTCAAATTTCAGACTGATTATAAGAAGATGTTGTTGCCTTTAAAACTCAAGCACCTGAGTGAGGGGAAAAAAAACTTGTCCCTAAATCTGAGAGACAACACTCAACATCTTTGCAAAGTGGCTTTTTCACCTCAGCCCCCACTCCACAAACCACAAATACTTCAGGCAAAGCAAAAAGTGTTTACAAGAGGGGGGTCAACTTATTATATAGAATTACATACATTTAATATATTAGATATTTTAGGCACATCATGAAGCAACAGATCAAATAATAGAAGACATTGATTCCAGATAACATTCTACAAGTGGCAAATTTATGGGTCACATCCCTTCCTTTCTCACAGTGGACTTCAGAATACACACCTGTTGCTCGGTTTCTGAAAAGACTAGCTCTTTGTACTTCAAAGGAAATGGTCTTGGCTCAGAGGGGGAAAAATTGTTTCCTAAACATAAAAAGAGGTCTAAATTGCCAGGCTAAAATGCTAATGATGAAGCCTAAATTTCCAGGTAACAATGTCACATTTGACTCCTTTTCCTTCAGAACAGGGATTAGGTAACTTTATACCATTTAGGAACCATCACTTGCTGTCTCTGCTCAATGAAAGGATGTACATCATATAAGTAGAAAAGACACATCTTATTTCTGGCCCTTTTCTGCATTTTTAAGGCTAAGAGTGGGAGTGAAACCCTTTGAGAAGCAAATTGTTTCCATTTTCACCCTAAGAAGTCCTTAAGAAGAAACCTACTAGAACAGTTTGAAGTTGAAGGAGAATTTGCAAAGAAAAAATCAGCCCCATATTAGATCATTAGAATTCTTTATTAGATTAGAATTCTTTATTGGCCAAGTGTGATTGGACACAGAAGGAATTTCTCAGTGTACATAAAAGAAAAGATACATTCGTTAAGAGTTGTAAGATATAACACTTAATGATAGTCATAGGGTACAAATAAGCAATCAAATCATACTAGGAAATAATATAAATCGTAAGGATACAGCAACAAAGTTACGGTCATACAGTCAGAAGTGGGAGGAGATGGGTGATAGGAACAATGAGAAGATTAATAGTAATAGTAATGCAGACTTAGTGAATAGTTTGAAAGTGTTGAGGGAATAATTTGTTTAGCAGAGTGATGGCGTTCAGGAAAAAACTGTTCTTGTGTCTAATTGTTCTGGTGTGCAGTGCCCTATAGCATCATTTTGAGGGTAGGAGTTGAAACAGTTTATGTCCAGGATGTGAGGGGTCTGTAGATATTTTCACAGCCCTCTTTTTGAGTCATGCAGTATACAGGTCCTCAATGGAAGGCAGGTTGGTAGTAATTTTTTTTTTCTGCAGTTCTAATTATCCTCTGAAGTCTGTGTCTGTCTTGTTGGGTTGCAGAACCAAATCAGAACCAATAATCTGGAGATATTGGAGGTGGATTGTGAGGGAAGTAGGATAATCTTGAAAATTGGCTAAATTGTGTCTCCAGGAGACTGGTGATATTGTGCTGCCAGCAGGTCCAGGTTTTCCACCCTTATTTCCAATGGTGGTGGGGACGTATCAGGCAACATCAGTTTGTATTAGTTTTCTACTCGATAGGAGATGGGTTATGTCAAGAAAGAGTGTGACTCCTCTTAGCAACCAGAAGAGGAACAGTCTATTTTACAAGCTCAAATTTTACCATTTGACTCATTGATCAGACGGATGTTGTAGCTACTGGAGTGGCAAAATGGATGGCCATAGCTAGTGGCAGCTTTGTTTCTAGGATGTTTCTACAAGCCATCACTTTAAGCCAACCTTAATTATTTCAGTCATCATTAACCGCACACATTCTCCATCTGCTGCTGCCTTAGGCACACAGAAAAACTGCCAGAGGCAGTTCAGAAAACAAACTCAAGCTAAGGAAAACCCTTTTGGTATTGAGAAGTAAAGCATCCCGAAGAGGCACAATACAGCCCAGTGCTGTTTGAGACCCATTTTAAGTCATGCTGTGTGAACCTGATAAGACAGCCTTTGCCTAGAACATTTTGACAGAGAAGGTTGAGGGAAGATCTCAGTAAGTGGCTTCACAAATCACCCTCAGGCAAGACCACCAATGGAAGCTCTATGCCCCGTTTAAGTTATTTGCCTCAAGGTAAGTAAAAAAAAAAGGTATCTGAAATGATTATTCAATATGAATCTACCAGTATGACACCCAAGTTTCAGCCAATGTTGGCTCCTGCCAGTTGTTACAATCCAAAACTGTGCTGATACGCATTTGTTATGGTCTGACCAACTTGGAAGATCTAGATCTATTTGCTACTGCTGCTTTGATCTTTTCTTCTGTCCTAATGAATAGGAATGAGTTAATGTTTAGCTGAAGTAGGGTTATATATTTTTCTTAATAAAACTAGAAAACATTTCCAGCCTCCCGATTCTATAAATGAACCTTTTGGACTACAGTACATAAAAATAGATACACAAAAATAGGGAATTGCTCATTTTAGAGAATACCAAAAAGAAAAAAAACCCCCAAATTACCTTATCATCAACAGTAAATATGACACACCAGAACACATATAGAAATTTTTTAAACTGTTCTAAACCATTGTCATTGAGTTAAAATAAGCCTGTTTCCCCTTACAGCTGTCAAACCAGTGAACAGCGCTGATTTATCATAATCACAAAAGATTAGGGGAAGATTTTTATTTGAGTCTGATGGAATAACATGTTACAATTTCTCATTCACTACTCATGGAAGGTATTTGTGTGATAAATGCCACAAAGGAATGATGGGGACACGGCTAGGAAAACTTTGAAATATTTTTTTTAACTGTTTAATTTGTAAACCAGCCTGAATAATGCATAGCAATAGCAAAAGCACTTAGACTTATGTACAGCTTCACAGTACTTTACAGCCCTCCCAAAGCAGTTTACAGAGTCAGCATATTTTCCCCAACAATCTGGGTCCTCATTTTACCGACCTCGGAAGGATGGAAGGCTGAGTCAACCTTGAGTTGGTGAGAATCGAACTGCCGAACTACTGGCAGCCCACAGTCAGCAGAAGTAGCCTGCAGTACTGCATTCTGACCACTGCACCACCACAGCTCTAAAGGCATAGAAATACTTTTGCTGAAAAATATGAATGAGTATAATTCATCCTTGTAAAATGTTGTGATGGAATCTTGACCCAAGACCATAGGATCTTGGAGAAGCAGCAAAGCCATTACAGCAGAAAGTTGAACCATTATAGAAAATGGATACTCATTATTCCAGAGGAAGGGGAAAGTATGAGGAAGGGAATCAGAATAACTCCACCTAAATTACACTAGATATACAGTAAGTTTATTCAGAGAAGCGTTTTAAGAGACTTTCAAGATTTTGTTATGTTACCCTACCAACAATAAAGAACTTTCCAGAAATCCAAATGATTCTTGTTCCTTCCTAAGTTTACTTCGTCTCGAGACCTTCAAAGAGTAGAGGGTGATGGTCTTTTGTTCAATTATCTGTAGCTTGGAAATTAGGATCCCTATTGGATTAAGTTCTTCATATTGTTCTTTTGACCAGCTGAAAAGGGGGAAAGGGGATGAACATTTATTGATTCATTATGCTTTCTGTGTGCTTTCTGAATTTTGGAATTGGCAGAAGTAAAGATAATTGTGGATTAGCTTCAAACTGCTTTTTGAAGATTTGGGGAAAGAAATAGAAATGTGTGGAAATGCTCAGAGCTGGTACAATATCTACAGCAGTATTTCATTTTTGAAATGTTCATTTGGCAACTATGCATAGATGCAATTTCCTGATCTCGTTTGAGAACTGATTCTAACATATCAATGGAGAACATAATTAGAAATAGACCTTTTATGAATCTAACAGCTCTATTGTGGAGCCAAATTGTGAGCTAAAATTCAAGTGCCATTTTCCTTAGAAATGTAAGCATGTCAAACTGCAAAAATAAAGCCTGAGAGTAAGAGTGAAGGGATTAGAATAGAATAGATTTTTTTAAAAAAATATAATAATATTATATATGGTTCCAGAAATATTAACATACGACAAGTAATCTGTAAAGCATTGAAATAATGAAATGGACCAGATTTTAAGTAATATTAAATAACATAAGGTAACATTTTCCCTTTCAAAAAAAGTCTTAATTTGAAGGAAAGTAACGTACAAAAAATGTCTAGCAAGCACATTATCAACTTCATGCCCCCCCAAGTAACTGTTACATAATAAAGCATTCAGTCTTAAGCTAAATTACTTGATATTGAAATCACCACTGCATTGTTACTTGGAGTATGTGTGCACACATGCATGTGTATAATAGCCCTTCAAGTCAGTTTTTGACTCATAATGAATATACATGATACATCCCTGCAATTTTCTTGGCAAGGTCCTTCAGAAGTGGCTTGCCATTGCTTCCTTCCCAGGGCTGAGAAAAAGTGATTGGCACAAGGTGAACCAGCTGGCTTTGTGCCTAAAGTGGGACTGGAACTCACATCCTCTTAATCTCTAGCCTGATGCTTTAATTACTACCCCAAACTGGCTGATTCTCATAGAGAAAGAGAGAGGGTACGTAGTAAAAAAAAAAAAAATAGATATGATCCAAAATGTTAAGTTTCAAAATAAGAGAAAATTGGAAACAGAAAAACTTTAAAGGGAAAAAAATGGGGAGTCAAAGAAAAAAACAAAAACAAATTGGAAATGTAGAAAAAAAAAGTAATTTCCAATTTTCTTTAGTGCAGGTACAAGTTACTTCTATACTCATAAACAGATTATAATTGTCAAATTCCAAAGTTAAAAAGTTTTCAAGCGAAATGTCCCAAAGTGGTTTCCAAGTAGATACAGACAAAGGCTTTAATCAAAGCAGTGAATTTTGCCATCTCTGCCAATTCCATTAACTTCACTAGTATCCATTCTTCCATTGGGAATTTGTAAGTCTTTTCATTTGTATGGATATAAAAGCCTTCCTGCTGTTGTTATATATAAAAACAAATATACAATATTAACAGACCAAGTTTAGCAAGATTAAATTGCTAAAACATAAATAAGAAAAAATGGAGGCAAAGAAAAACGTGTAATTTTTTTGAAAAAGCTATTACACTTCTGATTTCCCTTTTTTTACATATGCTAGTTTGCAATATTTGTAATCATACTATTAGTTTTGTTAGATGTGGTGGCGCAGTAGTTAGAATGCAATACTGCAGGTTAATTCTGTTGACTGCCAGGAGTTCGATCCTGACCGGCTCAAGGTTGACTCAGCCTTCCATCCTTCCCAGGTCATTAAAATGAGGACCCAGATTGTTGGGGACAATATGCCGACTCTGTAAACTGCTTAGAGAGGGCTGTAAAGCACTGTAAAGCAGTATATAAGTCTAAATGCTATTATTATTATTATTATTGCTGTAGTATTCTCCCAGTTTAAATTCCCAATCAAATATTGACAGAATTGTATCTTTCGTCCAATGTTTAATTTATTCTTAGACATTTTTTTGATAGAAGAGTATTATTTATTATTTGTTTAGTACAAGTGTTTAGAAATAGTTTTTCTGTCATTTGGAGCCCTCAGAAGAAAGTATTCATAAACATAACTCAGTAGACCTCTGAAAAAGTATACATATTTATGCCATTTCAGGATTTAGGTAAAATACTTTATTTAGGTAATAGTAATAGCTTGTGTGGTGGGGACATGTGTGGAGACGTGTGGTGGGGACGCAGTGGCTCAGTGGCTAAGACACTGAGCTTGTCGATTGAAAGGTTGGTTCGAATCCCTAGTGCCACTTAACGGGGTGAGCTCCCATTACTTGTCCCAGCTTCTGCCAACCTACCAGTTTGAAAGCATGTAAAAAATGCAAGTAGAAAAATAGGGACCACCTTTGGTGGGAAGGTAACAGCATTCCGTGCGCCTTTGGCATTTAGTCATGCCGGCCACATGACCATGGAGACGTCTTCGGACAGTGCTGGCTCTTCGGCTTTGAAATGGAGATGAGCACCGCCCCCTAGAGTTGGGAATGACTAGCACATATGTGCGAGTGGAACCTTTATCTTTACCTTTAATACACTGTAGTACAGTGATCTAAGGCACCCTGTTATTAAGCTGGTTATTAAGACCAGCTGCCTGCAATTACTGCAGGTTCGAATCTTGCCAAGGCTCAAGGTTGACTCAGCCTTCCATCCTTTCTAAGGTAGGTAAATTGAGGACCCAGTTGTGGGGGCAATAAGCTGATTTTGTATAAATATACAAAAGATGAAGGCTATTGCTGAGCACATTGTAAGCTGCTCTGAGTCTCCGGAGAAGGGCGGCATATAAATCAAATTAAAAAAAAAAATAGCTCGTGTGCTTTGAATACAGAAGTTCCCAGCCTTTCACATTGTTCTGCCATGACTTCAGAGCAAGGGCAATGAAAATAATGGGAAAAAATGTGCTATGGCATTTTTAAAATCACCTTACCTGAGGCAACCTGATTACTCAGTCTTCTGGCAGAGGCCAATCCAGCTGACCAGCTTTGGCCTTCACTGCAACAGCATAATCAGAGGCACCAAGAACTGGGAATTCAGGAACGGTAGCCTATTATAGGTGAAGGGCAAAGCCACAGTGCTGCAATGGATCTGCCATTCAAAATAATAATGGAAAAGTGCAAACGCTAGTTAAGAGTTGACCTTAGAGGAGGCAGGGGAAGATGCCATAAAGTCAAGTTGGTGACTTTTTAGATAAGTATATGTAGTTTTCTTGGCAGCAGTATAGAAGTGGCTTGTGTTTGCCTCCTTCCAGCATTTGGGGTGGTTATTGTTTTGTTTTCTTTTTTTAAAAATTAATTTTTATTGATATTTTTTGCAAAGTAAAATGCATGAAGAAAGGAAAACATAAAAGTGCTAAGTAAGTAAGTAAGAAATAGGAAAGAATAGAAATAAAAAGAAAAGAAAAATATAAATAAATAAATATTGGTATCTGATTTATTTTACAGCAGTTATAAATTGCATTTATATTTTACCCTCTATATAGTTGTTGTTGTTGTTGTTGTTGTTGTTGTTGTTGTTGTTATTATTATTATTATTATTATTATTAATTAAATGTATATGCCGCCCCTCTCCGGAGACTCAGGGCGGCTCACAATACATTTTTTTAAAAAAACCATTCTAAAAACATTTAAAAGATTAAAAAACATTAAAAACCTTAGAACGCATTCACACCATTCATGGCTGGATCTCGCCAGATCGCAAAGCGAGATCAACGGCCCCAGGCCTGTCGGAAAAGCCAGGTCTTCACAGCTTTTTGGAAGGCCAGTAGGGTGGGGATGGTCCGGACCTCAAGAGGTAACTGGTTCCAGAGAGCTGGGGCAGCCACAGAGAACGCCCTCCCCCGCGGGCCCGTCAGCCGGCATTATTTAGCTGACGGGACCCGGAGGAGACCAACTCTATGGGATCTTACCAGTCGCTGGGAGCTAGGCAGGCTGTCTTAGAAGGCTGTCTTGAAGACAACCTGGTCCTGAGCCATGTAGGGCTTTAAAGGTAATAACCAACACCTTGAATTGTGCCCGGAGACCAATAGGGACCCAATAGGGAGTTACATTCCCCTCTGCGCATGCCCGAAGATGGCGGTTTGTGACTGAGGCTCCTGAAGCCTGGGGCAATGTAGGGCCATTTTGGATTCTTCGAGGGCTGAATTTTCTATCTACGAGCCCCGGCCCAGCAAGAGAATACTGAGGACAGCCTGTTGTGATCTTTTCGGCTGTCCTGGGTCACTCATGTGGCCGTTTGGACCCGAAGAGCGCCGTGGGATTATGGCGACGCTGATGGGAGGTTCAGGTACGGCCGGGCAGTGCTTCCTGCCTTGGCGCCCCCCAGTGGTCCCCTTGTGATGGCCAAAATGGGGGTGGGAGTGTGGTGGCGATGGCGATGGAGTGTTGGAGCATCGCTGCCCCCCCCTTGGAAGAACTAGCAGTGGCGGGGGACGGCGTTGGGACGGTGTTGGGGCGGCGTTTCTTTCACCTCAATGTCCCCCAGCAAGGGCTGGAATGTCGCTGCTCCCCCCTTGGAAGAACTAGCAGCGGCGGGGATGGCGTTGGGACGGCATTGGGGCGGCGTTTCTTTCACCTCGATGTCCACCCAGCAAGGGCCGGAACGGCGGGGGGGGGGTACGGAGATGATGGTGGAGCATCCCCCCCCCCGAAGGGAAGGCTACCAGCAGCGATGGTGACGTAGGGCTGCGGTGGCGACGAATAAAATGCTGTCCGCTGGGGCGACGCCGAGGGAGGACTGCCGGGCCCCACCTGAATCTCTTCGAATCTAGACCTCTACAAACTAGGTCTATTGTCAGCTGTGAGGGAGAGAGTGCAAACCATCGATTTGGAGCTCTCTGGTTGGAGGCTTTATTGAAGATCTGGGAGTTAAGGGGGGGAAGAAGATCTGGGGGAGACTGGGGGAGCTGGGAAGAGCTGGAAGATGGTGTGGACTGTCCCACCCCCTCTTGGTTTGTCTCCACCCCTCCCTTCCTTCCCTCTTTCTTTTTTCCACCGCGGCCTGGTTTGTGGGCGCGGCCTGGATTACTATCTCCCCGACCAGATTTTTCTTGCACCCGGACTTAATAGCTCCTTGTATGCTGACCTCCGGTTTCCGGCAATTCCATCGGCCCTATTGACATTAACATCCACTTGCTGTGAGGAGAGATGTGAGCCTGAGCGGGGGCACCGAGGGAGTCATCTTGTTGCAGCTGCCACTGTATAAGATCTGCTGACACTGGCCACCGTGAGAGGGTGACCGGGTCATTGCCCTCTGGGACAGCTGCCTGAGACTCCTCTCCACTGTCGTGGGAGGACAGTGGAGTCCAGTTTGACCCCCGGCTGAAATGGTGGACTCTCTCCCCTGGACTTTTTTAAACCATCATTAAGAATCCTTGGCCTCTTTCCATCTTCCCCAGACAGACTTTTGGAACCTTAAGATGTATTCATCCGCTGATCTCTTCGCACTGTGAGACTCCCCCCTCTCGCAGGCCTGGCCCTCCATGTTATCAAGGGCCGATCTTGATGATGGGTCTTGGAACCCTGAGAGATGGCGTGCAGCGAAGAGGGGGTTGAGGGGTTTTCTACGTAAATTTTTAATGAAATTTTTAAGGGGTGGGAATAATGATTTTTTAAGGGGAATCGGGAGGAAGACCAAGGGGTTTGGGGGGACGAACCCACTAGGGTCAGAGCCTAGCCTGGCACAGGGGGACGGTTTGGAGGGTGCAGGTCGAGGGATTGAGGAGGGGCTGGAGGACTATCCGGAGGAGGAATTTTCCATCAGCACGGTGAATGGGAGGGGCAGATATGGCGGGAGCAGGGGACCATATCATGTGTCGGGGGCTCGCACTTGCTATCTGAGAGCAATTGCTTGCTCCGGGCCCCAAGGCTCCGCTCGGACACTAGATACTCAGGATCTGGGCCTTCGGCTGATGCTGTGCAACGCCAGGTCCGTGGTAAATAAGACCCCCCTCATTCACGATCTTATTCAAGAGGGAGGAGCGGACCTGGCGGGTATTACGGAGACCTGGTTGGGCCCAGAGGGCGGTGTCCCTCTGGTCGAAATGTGCCCACCAGGCTTCAGAGCATTCCATCAGCCGAGGGCCCAGGGGAGGGGAGGGGGGTGGCAGTTATTATTAACGAGGATCTGGGTCCGAGGGAGACCACTGTGCCTCAGATAGCCAGATGTGAGTCCTTCCTTGTGAGGTGGGGTCATGGGGTTCAGATGGGCTTGTTGCTTACGTACCTGGCTCCCTGCCGCATGGCAACAGCCCTACCTGAGCTACTCGACGTGATAGCCACGGTGGCAGTAGATACACCCAGGCTTTTAGTCATGGGTGATTTCAACTTGCGATCCATTGGTGAAACGTCTGAGGTGGCTCGGGAGTTCATGGCTTCCATGACGGCCATGGACCTGACCCAGTTAGTTCATGGCCCTACTCACAGGGGAGGTCACACTCTGGACCTGATTTTTGTCTCTGGCCAGTGGTTGAGTGGTCTTGTTATTGGGGATATAGACATGGAACCCTTGTCATGGACAGACCACTCGCTCCTTCGCCTAGATCTTCGAACCGCTGCCCCCCGCCGCAGGGAGACGGATCCAATTAGATGGATCCGCCCCAGGTGCCTGATGGATCCTGAGAGGTTCCAGATGGAGCTTGGGCCATTTCCTGAGGTTCTAGCACATGACTCGGCCGAGGACCTGGTAGCCGCCTGGGATCGGGCGGCTGGTGGGGCCTTGGACCGAGTCGTGCCTTTGCGGCCTCTGACCCGGTGCCGATCCTGTGCGGCTCCTTGGTTCACCGAGGAGCTGAGGGAAATGAAGCGCCGGAAAAGACGCCTGGAGAGCGGTTGGAGGGCCAGTCTCGCTGAATCTGATCGAACACTGGTAAGGTTGCATATTAAGACCTACCTAGTGGCGATAAAGACGGCAAAGTTTAATTACTTTTCTGCCTCTATTGCGTCATCAGGGAATCGTCCGGCCACCCTGTTTAGGGTGACCCGCTCCCTGCTCCATCCGGGAGTGCGGGAGGATCCCTTGGAAGGTAGGGCGGAGGATTTTGGACAATACCTCTATGACAAAATCACTCAGATCCGGGGGGATTTGGACTCTGACTGGGTAGATCAGGGCAGAGTGACGAGGAATAGTCTTGAGAATGTTATCTGGGAGGAGTTTGACGCTGTGACTCCCGATGATGTGGACAGGATTTTGGGGAGACTTAGTGCGGCCACATGTTTACTGGACCCGTGTCCCTCCTGGTTGGTACTGGCTTCCCAGGAGGTTACACGAGGCTGGCTCCAGGGTGTTATCAACGCTTCGCTGAGTGAGGGCCACTTCCCCGCTGCCTTGAAGGAGGCGGTGGTGAGGCCTCTCCTCAAGAAGCCGTCCCTGGATCCGGCAATATTGGCCAACTACCGTCCTGTCTCCAACCTTCGCTTCATGGCGAAGGTTGTTGAGAGTGTGGTCGCGCGACAGTTCCCACAATTCCTGGAGGAAACATCTTATCTAGATCCGTTCCAGTCAGGTTTCAGGTCTGGACACAGCACGGAAACGGCATTGGTCGCGTTGGTTGATGATCTCTGGAGGGCTCGGGACAGGGGTTGCTCCTCTGTTCTGGTCCTGTTAGATCTCTCTGCAGCTTTTGATACCATCGACCATGGTATCATGCTGCACCGGCTGGAAGAGTTGGGGGTGGGAGGTGGTTCTCCTCCTTTCTCTCCGACCGGTCGCAGTTTGTGTTGGCAGGGGGGCAGAGGTCGACCTCGAGGCCTCTCATCTGTGGAGTGCCACAGGGATCGGTCCTCTCGCCCCTTCTGTTCAACATTTATGTAAAGCCACTGGGCGAGGTCATCCGTGGCTTCGGGGTGAGATACCACCAGTACGCTGATGACACCCAGCTGTACATCTCCACCCCAGGCCACCCAATGATGCCCTTGAAGTGATGTCCCAGTGCCTGGAGGCTGTGCGGATCTGGATGGGGAGGAACAGGCTCAAGCTCAACCCTTCCAAGACTGAGTGGCTGTGGCTCCCGGCATCCCGATATAGTCAGTTGACTCCATCACTGACTATTGGGGGCGAGTCTTTGGCTCGCAATCTGGGAGTCCTCCTGGATATGCAGCTGTCCTTGGAGGAACATCTGACAGCTGTAACCAGGGGGACCTTTTGTCAGGTTCACCTGATTCGCCAGTTGCGGCCCTTTCTTGATCGGGATTCCCTGTGCACAGTCACTCATGCCCTCGTCACCTCTCGCCTTGACTACTGCAACGCTCTCTACATGGGGCTCCCCTTGAAGAGCACCCGGAGGCTCCAACTGGTCCAGAATGCAGCAGCGCGGGTAGTGACGGGAGCAGCATGGCGCTCCCATGTAACACCGCTCCTGCGCGAGCTGCACTGGCTCCCGGTGGTCTTCCGGGTGCGCTTCAAGGTGCTGGTTATCACCTTTAAAGCGCTCCATGGCATCGGGCCTAGCTATCTTCGAGACCGCCTGCTGCTACCGACGACCTCCCATCGTCCCGTGCGCTCCCACAGAGAGGGCCTCCTCAGGGTGCCATCAGCCAATCAATGTAGGCTGGTGACCCCCAGGGGAGGGCCTTCTCTGTGGGGGCACCTACCCTCTGGAATCAGTTGCCCCCAGAGATAAGGAGAATCCAAGACCTTAGTGCCTTCTGCCGTGCCCTTAAAACCCACTTTTTCCAGCAAGCCGGGCTGGCTTAAGAAGAAATTTTAAATGTTTTAATGGGTTTGTATTTTTAATTTTGGGCCAAATTTATATATATTTTAATATTTGTATTTTATGTTTTTTAATTTTGGCTGTACACTGCCCTGAGTCCTCAGGGAGAAGGGCGGTATATAAATTTAAAATAAATAAATAAATAAAAATAAACATTGTGATTCCCTTCTTTTCATATTCTACCCTTTCTAATCACCAAACTCATAAATCATAAAAGTTCAGTGTTGCCTGTTTTCAGCAAAAAGTCCATAAAAGGTTTCCTCTCCCTTTGTTGTTGTTTTCAACCTTGCAGTCTGAACTTAAGCCCTGATATTTAATTTCCTGGTGGCTTTCCCCATTCAAGTAATCCAACTTGGTTTTGCATTTCAAGCTCAGCCAAGATTAGCTAAATATTGTTACATTAGCAATGCTGATTAGATTTTGGGGGGTGTTTTTCTTTTGGTGCCTTCAAGTCAGTCTTGAATCCTGATGACTTCCTGGACTAGTCCTTGCAGTTCTCTTGGCAAGATTTTTTGTAAGTGGTTTGCCATTGCCTGTTTCCTAGGGCTAAGAGAGAGTAACTGGCCCAAGGTTACCTACTGACTTTGTTCCTAGGGTAGACCTAAAATTCAACTTCTGTTTTCTTCTGTTTTCTAGTCTGATGACTTAACCACTACACCAGGGGTCAGCAACCCACGGCTCTGGAGCCGCATGTGGCTCTTTCATCCCTCTGCTGCGGCTCCCTGTTGCCGGTCATTGATAGGGCTTTCGGTTAGGACAGATAGAGGAAAAAGGATGCTTTGCTAGGAGGAGACTCTATGGTAGGGGAACTGTACTTCCGATTGGCAGAAGAAAAAGGACGCCATACTAGGAGGAGACTCTATGGTGGGGGACCCGGACTTCTGGTTGGCTCCAGAATTGAATGAGAAGCTTCTGGTTAGGACCTTTGTGACTCTTTGAGTGTTTAAGGATGCCGACCCCTGCACTACACCAAACTGACACTGATGAGACATACTGTTGTGGCTCCGTTGCCTGAACCTGGGCTATCGACAGATGCAGACTCTGAGAGTGAGGGAGAGGAGTTGGCAAGGCCTCCCTCTCCAGGACCCTCCTCTCTGGCAATGCCTCCAGAGGACACCAAAGGCCAAACGATAGGCTCAGAGCCAAGACATCCCCGCAGCCACAGGTGGACAGCGACGAAGAAGATAAGTGCTGGCTGGACCCTCGGCAGAGGCGCAGGGAGAACCGTGCGCAGCAGAGGGGAAGGCGTGCCAGAGATTAGCTGAGTCACTGGACCACACCCCACAGGGTATAAATGTGGGTGTGGTGGCCGGTTCAGTTTGTGACGAGCAAAAACTGGAAATAATCCATGATCTCTGCATTACTGGACTTTGCCTGCTTTATCGGACTGCATTTAGATTAATCCTTGTATTGTTGAAACTCTGCCTGTTTTATCGGAATGCTTGCAGTCTAATCTTTGTTTTGTGTGAGTAAAGTCTGAATTGGCAGCTAGCCACTGGGTTGCTGCCAGCTTTATCTTCAAAGAGTTTTGTCGTGTGGCTTATTAACTCCGGGCCGTCTGTGGGGGTGCGTGTGTGGTACGGGGACAGAACACATACTTAAATTCAAAACCCTATACAAACATAAAACTTTATGATCATGATTCAGATCCCTCACAGACAAACATTTCCTGTGCAGTTTTTTCTTGCCTAACCTAGAAAAGGTGACTGTGAGAATGAATTGTACCAGAAGGAAAACAACCAGGCACGCCATTCTAAACCTTTTAGAAAAACAATCCAGCTAAAAATATACTTAGTATATAATTGGATACATAGGAAAGACAGACAGATTCTTTCTCTGATTGTTTTGTAGGAAGTTAGTACCCACCCCTCTCCTAGAAAAACAAAATATTCTAGGAAATATTAAAAAGGCACAATATTTCCCCTAAAAGAGAAATAGAAATCTTAAGACAGAATCTCAGCCCCAGCTCCCTGCCCCCAGCAGATACTTTGGTTATGTTCAAGACAAAAGGATGGGCCAGCTTATCTACAACACAAAAGACCTTTACTCTCAGGACATAATAGGATTAGCCCTCTACCCATTTTACCACATGGCACCCGGGAAGATTACATCACCCACCAAGATTCAACCAAGCATGGGAGTCTGACAACCAATCAGGATACATTTCTTGCCACAGGAACAGGATGCAAGTTCAAAGCCCAACAGAGGGTATAAATCTCTCTTACCATGTCACCCATGAACTAACTTTTTCTGTAGTGTTGGTGCTACTGGAAAATGGAATAGTTTTGTTTGCATTTATGGGAATAATAGAAAGAGGCCACTTCTCTATCACTGTGTACCAAAGACAAGACTTTATTGAGAAGTCTAGGAGTTCCTTAAGGTAGGCCTTGGATTTTGTTATATAAAAAAGAGGAAGTAGAGAGAAAGTGCAAATTATGACAGGATTCTTCTGTCTGAATTCTATATGCTTTATTAAAAATACAAGTCTGAAAATTGTCCAGTTCTGCTACAAGATAATCTGCTACAAAATAATTGGCAATCTGACAAGACTGTTTTTTTTTTTTTCCTTTCTTTGATTCATGTGTAGCCTGGACCTTATTTCCAAATAAGCACAGATAAGCTTGCTACCTTGGTTAACTTCTTTCCCAGTTCCTTTCAAGGACAATCTTAAAGACGCTACATATTCATGAAGCGAGATGTTGATTATTTCTTTCTCAGCTTCACTGACTCTAGTGAGTCCTCTCCTTCAGCCTTGTCCTCATTGCAGTTGTATTCCTTCAAGACATGCTTTACCTCTCCCTCATTGTACTGTGTGTTCTTTCTTTCTGGGTTTTTTTTTTTTTTTGGTTTATTTGTTTTGGGGGGGGATGAAAAGCAATTTCATGGCTCCTGCACTTTAAGATCCCATCAGAAAGTTGAGCCTTTGATCAGGCAGAGAGATGCCTTGCTGTGCTTTCATTGGCAAATCACAAATTCCTTAATTAACATTCTGCATCTTTATGGTGCTAAACTGGGCCTTGGCTCACTTTACATCTACAGATTTATCCAGATTGCATAGACTTAATCCCTAAAGGACTTATAGGTATCAGTCGCTAAGGAGCCCTTTCCTACAACAATCCATCACCTCCTCCATGTCCTCCAAATTTTTCAGAGTACATAGGCCGATGTACCATTCTAATATATCCCTTTTGCTGAATTAAAGCTATAGAAACACAATCAAATCTCTGGATTGCAAATAGCTGAAATCAGACCCCTAAATTTCCCCAATTTCCAGGAAACTTAACTGAAGGTATTTAAGAGACTTACAAATGATAGACACAATGAAAAAAGGACAACAAATAGACATTTTTTTAAAAAAATAAAACCATATGAATACGGCAACGTGATAAACACAAATGTGGAAGTACTTTAAATGGAAATAAAATACCTGCGATGAGAGTTTCTACTCAGTCTGCTGTCCAGGTGTTAACAGTTGTTGGCAAAAAAAAAAAAACAGGGATGAGCTTGCACTGTTTATCATTTAACTGGATTTTGATTGGACAACAGTACAAATAGACAAGACCTAGAATTTGGTTGCATGTCCACTTTAGACTTACCATTTTGTTGAATGTTTCTCAGATAATTTCTCCAAAGGTTTCTTTGGGGTAAAATTTCTCCTCTTCCGTGTCCTGTCTTCCTACTTTTTAAGTGTCATTTGTCGGCAGCTATGCCATTTGGCATCCAATGTCCCAAACTTAGCACTGCAATTTCAGACACTGTCAAAGAAAAATAAACAGCCATCTCCCTTTCAAATTGGCCTTCCTATCCAGAAAGGGAAAAGAAAAAGAAAAAGAAAAATTTTACGGTAATGTTCACAGGAAAATACCTTTCATGAGATTACCATAGAGTTATAGGCAAAGTGCTACAGAATGGCATATAGAGACAAACTAAGAATTTGTCCAAGTGAATGTTTAACAGGGAATTGCCAAATATGTATGTATGTATGTATGTATGTATGTATGTATGTATGTATGTATGTATCAGTGATGAGTTTCAAAATGTTTTACTACCGGTTCTGTGGGTGTGGCTTGGTGGGTATGGCATGGCTTGGCTTGGTGGGCATGGCAGGGGAAGGATACTGTAAAATCTCCATTCCCACCCCAATCCAGGGGAAGGTTACTGCAAAATCCCCATTTCCTCCCAATCAGCTGGGACTTGGGAGGCAGACAACAGATGGGGGTGGGGCCAGTCAGAATTTTTACTACTGGTTCTCCAAACTACTCAAAATTTCCACTATCAGTTCTCCAGAACTGGTCAGAACCTGCTGTAACCCACCTCTGGTATGTATGTATGTGTGTGTGTGTGTGTGTATGGGCTGCCTGCATATTAGGCAGTTGTATTAACCTCTGAGCCACAAGTTCTCCTCCCTTTATCAGCTTGAGCCAGGGATATATGTACATGCCACACTCGTATGCGACATTTATTTTAGGTACATCCTATTTTTAATCCATTGATGGCAGCATCTGAAGGGGTTTCATGGTGGACTGTGAGATGCAGCTTTAGCTTTGATAATGTTAATGCATCACTTACTTTTAAAATATAAAGAAAATAGTTATAGTCTAATTACTAAAAACTAAATTTATGAAGTGGCTTTGCGTGTGGGCTCATGGTGTATAAAAGGGAAATGATTATCACTTGGTTTGGAATCTGAAATAATATGTGATTCAGCCAAAAGCCAAGAGTTATGTGATTTGGGATAAGATTTATATAGCCCTATCATCCATCCAGCTCCATCCATATTGTCTACTTTGCCAGGCAAGTTACCAACAACTTGAACCAAGGTCATTTTCTGTCCTCTCCTTAAATAGACATCCAAAGATCTGAATCAACACCTTTTGCTGTATAAAATATACAAGGGAAATTTATGCTGTCTCACTGTGCATGGTAGCTTTAGACCTCCTCTGACTTCTGTATCTAAAATGAGTAATTCAGGACATCTCTGGTGCTTGCTTATCTAACAGTATGTAAGACAACAGAGGTTCTTATTTTGGTCTGTAAAAATAAATAATTTTATTTTTGCAGTGGAGCTACATTTATTCATTTTTTTTTTTTATTGAAAAAGTTTTTCAAATACAAGTTTTTCCCCCTTTTCCTCCCTTCTTCCCTAACCCCCCCCTCACCACCCATCCCCCCCGTGACTTCTTCTTCACAACAATAAGCTAATTCATAATTAATTGCATAATATTTTACCATGCCCTTACTCACTCCTCAAAATACTGACCCTTAGCAAAGTATTCTTATAACTCCGCTTTTCTCCGCTTTTCACAATCTACCCTTTTTCTCCTCCCCCAAACTTATAAAATATTATTATTATTACAACAACATAACCTTTACTTTTATATATATTAATTTAACATTTCAAAGCAGCCTTCTCCAAATTTAACATTTGTTCAGTTCTATCCGATTCTTCCACTCCCCAAAATATATGACTTAAAAATCCTTTTTCTTAAACTAATCAATCACTAAACTAGCCTATTTCAACCCAGTTTCCTGCAAGATTACCATGCACTACAATTCTAAATATAATCCACTGCCCACTCTGCTAAAATATACATATGTCTATATATACATTCCATTTTATAAAAAAAGACAATAACTTTAAATTTATAATTCATTTAGTATCTTCTTTGATGTCTTTCCACTAGATTGTTAAATCCATCATCCATAATAGGGTAACATAGCATCCTGGTGCAACAGTTTATTCAAAATCTTCAGTCATCTTCTGCCCCCATCAATAATGAATATCCTCATGTATATATAAAAATAAAAACAACCACCCGAGTGACATTATAATTATATTCCATATAGTTGTAATTGTGGTTTTCATCAGGATTATAAATCCCCATCATCTTTGTGGGTAACAGCCAGATCTTCTGCATGCCCCAGCATGACTCTCTTGCCTTGTAACTCAAAATAGTTATAATATATTTATCGGTAAAAGAAATCCAAAATAGATAGTTCAATTTCAAATCCAACAATGTAAGGCTCTTTCCACATCCCAAAATCACGGCATTGCAGAGATCTGCCACTTTCCTCAAGATAGTATTAAACAATAATTCGCCTCCAATATCTTTTCACATATTCATTTATTTTATTTTTTTAAAATCCCTGGCTTCACTGTTGCTTGGTTTAGAAACTACTATTTCTACGAGATCTGTTTCTTTTCTTTTTCTTTTGCGGGTTGCATTTCCATCCAGATTTCCTTCCTACAAGTTGTGTATCAGCTGATCGGTTGTCATTCTGCTTTGTAAATTGATCTTGTTGGTTTTGTTTTATTATCTCATATGTCTTTTCCTTCACTTGTATATCAACTGGTTGATTTACGCACTTGTCTGTAAGTTGATAGTTCATCACATTAAAATCAGATGACACTGCTCTCAAATTTATAGACAATCCAGCTGGGGTATCCAAGGAGTCCAAAGACAGTTTATCTACCACAGCCTCTGTAATTTGATGTTTTCCCTTTATTTCCAACTCCTTTTGCTTGTCCTGTGTTATGCCTAAAGATGTTAAATTTATTTTTAAAAATTTTTGATAAAATTCTTCTGCTTTTTCGACTGTATCCAGTTGGTATCTTACTCCTTGGTGTCTCAATATTAAACCAACTGGGACGTCCCACCTAAATAGAATATTCCTTTTTTTTAACTCATTCACTAGAAAACCAAATTTCTTCCTCTCCATTAACATCTTGGGCGGGAGTTCCTTAAAAATCCAAATCTTTCTTCCACAAAATTGCAAAGCAGAGTCATAAGAATTCTGGACAATATTATTTCTAATTTCTTTGTCTGTAAAATAAATCACCACATCTCTAGGCAATTGCCTTTGTTTTGCCAACCAGGAGTTTATTCTATAAATTCTGTCAATCCTGCAAAACACTTCATCAGGTTGAACCTTTAAAATCCCAGCCAGAATTTCAGAAGATATCTTCCTTAAATCATCTCTGTCATCTTCCTGCAAACCTCTCAGTCTAATTGCATATTCTGTAAAATTGTATTGGATCATTAAAACTTCTCTTTCAATCCTCTGTTGTACATTTTCTTCAATAACAGTCTTTTGATCAGCCTCCATTTTAAGTTTGTCTTCTGAACTATTATCCTGAATGTTTGCCAAATCCTTTTTAATTTTTTGGATCTTGTCATCCAAATTCTCCTCAGTTTCTTTCATTTTAGAGTTAGTATTTGCTTCCAACTGAGTCATAAAGTCTGCTAAGCCATTAGCTACTTTTAAAATCTTTCGATCCAAAAAACCAAACTTAGATTTCACCAATTCACCAATTTCTTTGATTTCCAACTTAAATTTTTCAAGTTGCTGATTCACAATCTCATCCCTTCTTACAATCTCCTCAAGAAGAAATTCTATTATATTAAAGTCAGGTTTCTGTGACTGGAGAGTTAAAACTTGTTGATGTAATTTATTAATGGGGGAATCCCCCCCCACTGCCTGTTTGTCTAGTTTTATAAGTCTCAGTGCCATTTTTCCACGCAGACAAAATTTACTGGAAAAGAGAGAAAAAAAAACTTTTTTCCAACCAAGATCAATATCAGATCCTCAAAGAGAAAAAAGAAAAAAGAAAAAAAAACAAATGAGAGTGAGATTTTGCCTTCAGTTACAGCCAAAAGTATTCATTCTGCTACTTTGTAATTGAAAACGGAAGGAGTTTCCCTTTCAGCCTCTCTTCAAGCCGCAGCAGCAATCGCCATTTTAAAAAAAAACTTTTTTCCCTTCACTTCACTTCTTAGGCAAAATAGAATAAAAGGAATACTTGCGCTTCAGGATCAAAGGTCCAGCTCATATCTTCTTTAATTAATTTATTTGACAGATTTACAGGCTTGCTTTTGCCCCCTAGCTCTGCGTGTAGCAGAGATTTCCCAGAGCCCGGAGCGTCGGCTGGGGATACGGGGAGTCTCTTCCGCTCCCTCCCAAAAGTAAATAAAAAACTTTTGGGATTAGGCAGAGGACTCTACCCACCCCAGCCGGCTCTATCTCCGTTTCCTAATGGAAACGGAGTTTTTTCGAGCCGCCATTCCGCTGAAAAAGGCGGCTCTTACAGGCAGTGGGTTCGACGATCCCAGAGGAGCGTCCAGCGGGGACAAGCAGCAAACAGGAAGTCTACATTTATTCATTTTTGTTCTAAGCTAAAAGTAATTAATCCTGTGTAAATAAAGCATATTGCCGACTGTTTGTTTACTGAGGTTTCAGGGATCTTAATATGGTTGCAAGTGAATTTTGAAATAGTAACAGAGTTGGAAGGGACCTTGGAGGTCATTTAGTCCAACCCCTGCTCACGCAGGAGACCTATACTAGGGATTCGAACCATTGACCTTTCTGATAGCCTTTATCCTTCTTCCATGTGCTATATAGAGTAAGCCGTTAGAGAGATAGAGTTTGCTCTGAGATTTCCTTCCCTGAAAGTTCTTAAAGTTTGCTGATCTCCCTTATATTTGAGAACAACATTACTTAGTCCCCTTGGGTATGTGCTACAGCTCTCCTCATCCAGTTGGGTATTTGAATTCAACAGGAGTCTTGTGAGAAGATATGCTACTGAATTTAGCTAAGTGTAGAAAGAATATTGAATAATTAAATGGTAGAATGTCTCATTAGAAAGACAATGCTCATAGTGTTAGTTGTCTTAGCTGAAATGCCTAGATATCATTAAGTGCTGGCAGACATTCATTATATATGATTTATTAAGAAATACACAAGGAGAGAAAAGTCTTCTGCTTAAATCACATCTTGGAGACATGGGGATTGGCAGGAAGTGAGTTGTCTCTTAAGCACCAAGATTATTTGAGTAGGTGAGAATCAGAGAAAAGGACAGTCTCTCTCCTGTTGTTTGCTCTATGATCCAAAGTTGCAAAGAAATGACTTTATCGTCAAAACATCCCAATTAAATAGCTATAGTGCCTCAATGGGCTATAAAAATTGTAAGTTGATTCTGAGTTGGTATCAGACAGAGAACTTTAAAAAGCAATCTAACTAAATTAAATCAAGGTCCACATTGATCAGTACTGTGTTTCTAGCCAGAGTCCTTATGAGTTATAAGGTATGTACCCACAAACTGAATTTTGGACTACCATTGTTGGTCATTGGTGCTCCAATACAAATCTTTGGAAATATCCAAATTGGGGACCCTGCCACATATACTTATGCTGTGTTGTTTACATTAGAATGGAATGGAATGGAATGGAATAGAATAGAATAGAATAGAATAGAATAGAATAGAATAGAATAGAATAGAATAGAATAGAATAGAATAGAGCAGAGCAGAGCAGAGCAGAGCAGAGCAGAGCAGAGCAGAGCAGAGCAGAACAGAACAGAACAGAACAGAACAGAACAGAACAGAACAGAATAGAATAGAATAGAATTCTTTATTGGCCAAGTGTGATTGGACACACAAGGAATTTGTCTTGGTGCATATGCTCTCGGAGTACATAAAAGAAAAGATACATTCATCAAGAATCATAAGGTACAACACTTAATGATAGTCATAGGAAACAGTCAATATAAATCTTAAGGATAACAAGGTTACAGTCATGCAGTCATAAGTGGAAGGAGATTGGTGGTGGAACGATGAGAAGATTAATAATAGTGCAGACTTAGTGAATAGTTTGACAGTGTTGAGGGAATTATTTGTGTAGCAGAGTGATGGCATTTGGGAAAAAACTGTTCTTGTGTCTAGTTGTTCTGGTGTGCAGTGCTCTATAGTTTTGAGGGTAGGAGTTGAAACAGTTTATGTCCAGGATGTGAGGGGTCTGTAGATATTTTCACAGCCCTCTTTTTGAGTCATGCAGTATACAGGTCCTCAATGGAAGGCAGGTTGGTAGTAATTGTTTTTTTTCTGCAGTTCTAATTATCCTCTGAAGTCTGTGTCTGTCTTGTTGGATTGCTGCTTCTGCCAGTTAAGAGATGTGGTTTCTTGAATATGGAGGATTCTTTACTGATCATGTTTAATAGGAATTGTTTTCTTTGCTCTGTCATCCATGGATTTATCTAAATCAGGCTTTGTGTCTAAGAAAAGACTCGGGTCTACCTTCTTTTCAACTTTCCCAAAGTGTTTTGATTTTTCTCTTTGGGAAAACTTTGAATTCTGACATGGCAATATGGGAGCGCTTTCTGACAAAGAGATGAGGAATATCTCTATCAATAGATAAAAAGATTGAAGGAACTGTGAGTTGCTTGGAATAGAGAAGCAGGTGATAGAATCACTAATAGTGCTGGAATTGGAAGCCTTTTTCATCCTTGTGCCCTTTCAAGGAACTGGGAATACACCTCTCAGATTTGAGCTACCGTATTTTTCGGAGTATAAGACACATCTTTTTCCCACTATAAGGGGGTGAAAATTTAGGTGCGTCATACACCGAATATAGCCTTGCCCACCTACTGGCCCCTACCCTTTGGCCTCTGCCTTGCAGTTACCTCCTTGCAAGCAAAGAGCAAGAAAAATCAGCTCCTTTCAGCTTCAGCACAGGCTAATTAGCACAAGTTGATTGGATCGGCCTCCCGACTCTCAGCTGATTTGCTCTCACCTGTTTTGCACAGGCTTTGCTGCTTGCTGCAAAGAGGTAAATTGCTGGAGCAGATTTTTTTTCCCTTGTGCTAATCAAGCTACGCTGAAAACGAAAATGAAAGTAAAGCAGGCTGTTTGCTGTTTGCTGCAATGAGGCAAAATTGCGCAGAGGCAGAGGGAGATTTCTTTTTCTACTTTTCCTCATCAAAAAAGGTAGGTGTGTCTTATACTCCGGTGCGTCTTATACTCCGAAAAATGCGGTATGCAGATCTCTTCTTTCCCTGTTTCTGATACAATATAGAAAGTGAAATTCATTGAACTAAAGTGAATATAGTTGTTTTCAATCTAAAGTATTAGCTTAACTCACCCATCATTTTATGTTAAGAGACATTGCCTCCAGCATCTCCCCTGATTACTTAACTCACAGAGGTTCTAAGAGTCAAAAATTAAAGGTTCAGAAGAGATTCAGAAAAAATACCCTCTTAGACAGCTCTAGAACTCATATATTTGTTGGAAGGTTATTAAGCTACACTTATATATGTTATAATCAGGAGCTACAACCATTCGATTCTGCTCCATCCCTGATTTATATTCCAGTTTACAAACAAATTTGGCTATTACAGTTGGTGATATTTACACCTCTGGCAGTGATTGTGTAAGCGGCTTCAGAGAGATGGTCAGGAAGAGGGGTCTAATTCTGAGCTGCTTGATTCCTAGAAAATGGCAGGTCAAGTAAGTGCAGATAGAAATAAATGTGATTAGGGGACCCCATGTCACGGAGACACTTATTCCTTTTTATCCTAGACCACCAATCATACAACAAAACTGGGCTGAAGATCATCTTTGGATTTCCAGGAGTGATAGATGAGTCAGGGTAATAACTAAATTTGAGTCACATTGATTTATATTTGCATTTATTGCAATTCAACATACTACCACAGCTCTCATGTATGAAATAATTTCCTCCTCTCATATAAAAATTACCTTTTAAAAGTCTCAGGACCCAAGATTGTCATGGACTGCAGCAGTGGTGGGTCCTTCCCGGTTCGGCCCGGTTCGGCCGAGCCGGTAGCGGTGACGATATGACGTCACCAAACCGGTTCTCCCCCCTGCCCTCCCACCCCCCCACCCACGTTATTCTTACCTTTTATTTGGTCCCACCCCCAATCTATTGCCGCCTCCTGAGTCCCAGCTGATGACTAGAGGGAAAAAAACTGTTTAAACTCTTGCGGGGGGCTTCAAAGGGCCGTCCTACAGCTGATCAGTGTTAAAAGCAAACAAATGGGTCGGGTCGTAAGTGCGAGGACTAGTCGTAAGTGCGAGGACCTTCCAGAAATGACTCTGACCAGCTAGCCACGCCCATCTAGTCACATGACCTCCAAGCCACACCCACAGAACCGGTAGTAAAAAAATTTAGAACCCACCCCTGGACTGCAGGCAGTCCTGATTCTTATGAATAACAGAACAGAATAACAGAGTTGGAAGGGTCCTTGGAGGTCTTCTAGTCCAACCCCCTGCTCAGGCAGGAAACCATTTCAGACAATTGGTTGCTCATTCTCTTGTTAAAAACGCTCAGTGTTGGAGCACCCACAACTTCTGGAGGCAAGTTGTTCCACTAATTAATTGTTGTAACTGTCAGGAAATTTCTCCTTAGTTCTAGGTTGCTCATCTCCTTGATTACTTCCCATTAATTGATTAGTTGAGCCATGGTGGAACCAGTGGTGGGTTGTCCCCGGTTCGGACCGGTTTGTAAGGACCGGTAGTAAAACCGGCTCGAGACTCCACCTACCAACCCGGACATCATCAGGAAGTTTCTGCACATGCGCAGAAGCACGCATGCGTGTGTGCGAAGCAACCGCGCATGCATACTCCCTTTGCGTACCGGTAGTAAAGGTAAGTAGAACCCACCCCTGGGTGGCACAGTGGTTAGAATGCAGTATTGCAGACTAACTCTGCTGACTGCCAGAAGTTTGATTCTCACCAGCTCAAGGTTGACTTAGCCTTCCATCCTTCCAAAGTCAGTAAAATGGGGACCCAGACTGTTGAGGGCAATATGCTGACTCTGTAAACTGCTTAAGAGAGGGCTGTAAAGCACTATGAAGCGGTATATAAGTCTAAGTGCTATTGCTACCATGCACTACCTGCATTACAACCATTCACTACATGAATTCTTCAGGTAGTACATCTCTGTGCCACAATTAATGATGCAGGGAAGGCATCTAAGACTCCTTAAGGCTCTTCTTTCCAAGCCTGCATTTGCTGAAGCTCATCCAACTATGCAAATGGAGCTTTTTTTTTTTTTTCATTTTTAGCACATGGAACATCTGGATTTTTTTTTTAAAAAAAAACCCATCATTTTTGTTTTGAAATAATTGACGTTTTCTTTCTGCTTTCCCCTTTCCCTGGAACTACTTTGCTGTTGTCATCAGCATTGGCAAGTTACACTCCTTCTACCCTTTCTTCATATATTAAGCTTGTATTTGGGACTATTAAAATGTCAGTGGATTGATCACAAAAGATTTTCGTCCATTTTATCGTTTGGCCTCAGCCATGGATGCTCACTAAGTGATTTTGAGCTTGCTGTTCTCATTCAGTCCAGCCTATTCCACGGGGTCATTATTGTGGGGAGAAATAGAGGAGGGCAATCTATATACTACCTTGAACTCCTGGAGGATAGGCAGGATATAAACAACAATGTCAAACTTATTTCTCTCCTGTCTTTTCTTGCAAAACATTCTTGCTTCAGAGAAAGCTGCATTTTTTTCTAACTAACTCAGAAAGCAGGACTAGCATCTTGAACTAATGCATTCAGAAATAAAGATCGGCATCTTCATCGGGCTATTTGAAGAAAGGTAATTTTGACAGTGGTACTTCCCTTTATAACATTAAAGGAAAAAAAAGGCTAGACTGTAGGTTTTTCCACTCTTTGTGTGCGGGCTCAGAAATAGCAAGTGTCTTTCACAGCTGTTGGCAATTAAGGCACTATTGAAAAGAGAACTGTAAGGGGCCCAAACCTTTTTACATATCAAAGCTTAGAGAGATGAAGAGGCTTTTGACTGGGGAACTTCAGGCTTGCACAGGTGAAGTAGGAATGTATCCCTGAATGCAGCTGCCAGCCTGTGTGCCTGAAGTATATTGGTTATCTGTGCCGTGGCTGCAAAGAGTTCTACCAGTGATAATCCAATAGCTTTAGAAAGCACTAGATAACCCATGCCTCGTTGAATCATTGTTTCAGAGATATTTGCTTACCTAAACATTCTAGAAATTGTTGTTGTTGTTGTTAGTTGTGAAGTCGTGTCCAACCCATCGTGACCCCATGGACACCATTCCTCCAGGCCTTCCTATCCTCTACCATCCTCTGGAGTCTATTTAAGCTCACACCGACTGCTTTGGTGACTCCATCTAGCCACCACATTCTCTGTAGTCTTCTTTTGCCCTCAATCTTTCCCAGCATCAGGTTCTTCTCCAGTGAGTCCTTCCTTCTCATTATGCGGCCAAAGTATTTGAGTTTCATCTTCAGGATCTGGCCTTCTAAAGAGCAGTCAGGGTTGATCTCCTCTAGGATTGATAGGTTTGGTTGCCTTGCAGTCCAAGGGATTCGCAGGAGTCTTCTCCAGCACCATAGTTCAAGGGCCTCAATTCTTTGGCGCTCAGCCTTTCTTATGGTCCAACTTTCACAGCCATACATTGCAACTGGGAAAACCATAGCCTTGACTATACACATTTTTGTTGGCAGGGTGATGTCTCTGCTTTTTAGTATGCTGTCTAGTAATCCATGAAGGGGATTCTAGAAATAGAATGATCAAAGATCTTCAAAAAAGCAGCAAGAGCAGGAGCCACTTTCGACTTCCTGTTGGTTTCCCCATTGAGTTTCCTTGTGAGAATCTGGCAGGCAGCATCAGAAATCTTCCTTCTTTTCCCTCTGTGCAGGTAAAGGACTGCTGATGGGGGGTGGGGGGTGGGGGGGTGGGGGGTGGGGGACAGAGCGAAGGATTGTGAGACTGGCTGGGAAACTGTCACAGAATGTTTAAAATAAAATCATATGACCACAGCAGCAGCCTTGTAGTACACCAGCACTAAAGCAGCTGGTACTTACCCAAATTTCATACTTCTGGGAATCATGGGTTCTGGATTTTGGACACATTCTGGGCACATTCTGTAAGTTATCCCATTTAAGGTACCTTTTTTCAAAAATTGGTACCCTATGATGCATTATTTCATCCAGTTAGGGGTCATGATAAGGAGAGTTTTAGTAGTAAATAGATTTTCCAGGTATGAAGTGGACAAGTGACATCTCTCTTGAATTTTGTAACTAAACTCTTTCCTATTTGTATGAGAGAGTCAGAGTTGGGGTGGGGGATATGAGAGCCAAAAAATTGCTCTTCCATGGAGTTGAATTGTATTATGTCACAAACGCAAGTACTTAATATATTCTGATTTCGTGTCACATTAACACAACTAGTGTAGAAGGTTTACTGTACAAGCAGTGGTGCAGTCACAGAACAGCAATTCTGCCCTTTTGCTATGGTCAGTCTGCTGTGCCTTTGTGCTTTTATTGATATGTCATCATTCTGACCACCTGTGCCTTTTGTGGGATTGTGCCACAGTATGAGATCCATAGATTATATCTCCTTTGTGTAGATTACCTAGAAAATTTAGGCAACAGTGCTTGCTGAATTGCAGTGAACATGTCCAATTTAAAACTGAGTGCAAACATTCCCAGCCATCCTGGGAATATTCAAGCTGCCCCTCAATTCCTCCCAACTCCCATTAACAACAATTAATTTCATCTGACAATTCACACCTCACCCTTGAGTGAATTACCCAACTGATTTACAAATTAGACTATAAAACAAGAATTCCAGTACAGCAAGCTTTTACCTACTTAGCAACAAGAGGTGTACAAGATGGGCAAAATTCTTTGGATGAGCTAAATATCAGATGGCTAATTTGTTCTCTTTAATTTGCAGAAGTTACTACCATACAATTTCTGCACATACAGGCTGTCCAAATAGGGGATAGTGCCATATGTTTATTAAGCACTCAACAGTAAGCATGCCAGAGGCCAGGGCCATAGAATATGTTACTTTGGCTTACAGCATTCTTTCTGACCTACATTGTCTCCCTCACCTTGAGTGGAAAATAGCAGCATCTATTCCTCATTTCCCCAGGGCCTCTCATTTCCCTCTCTTTTATTTTCTTAAATGGCACTCCAGGCCCTTTAAAGGCCTGGCTAATTTATTGCCAGAAGACAAGATGTGTGTTGTTCCACAAAATAATGTTGAAAATAAGGAGGAGGAGAGAAGAGGAGGAGGAGGAGAAAGTAGTGATGTATCTAATAGAGGTAGAATCTAGTGTGTGATGGAATTAGATTAAGCCTATACAAAGCCTTAGTTAATGCCCTGAGTTTCAGGATCAATGGGCTATCCTACATTTTTGGCAGAGAAATATATGTACATGCAGACACGCTCCCTGTATGTTGTCTTTATTGATATAAAGCCAGCATTTGATTCAATATCTTGAGAAAAGCTCTGGGAGAAGCTATCGCAATCACCAATAGATCAGAGCTTACTCTTTTTAATTAGGGTGCTGCATGATAACACCATCGGGCAGGATAGATAGGGCAGCAATGGTCAGCTTTCTGCAGTTATTTCCATCTAGATAGGAGTAAAGAGGTTGTATCCTGCCTCCCCTCTTTTTAATATATATGTCAATTTCCATCTTCTTCTACTTAACAGTAGGCAGTTGTATATGCTCCTGCATGCAAAGGACACGGCCATTTTCTCTCTCACTCTGTGGGCTCTAGCAGATTACTTTAGAGAAGAACTGCTTACAATAAACTTTGAAATTAAAATTATGATCTTTTCAAAGGGAGAACATAAACATATGGAGGGAACATAAACAATAATAATATAGAACAAGTTTTATCTTTTAAGTAACTTGACATACTACTCCAACAATTGGGCATCTGGCAGGAATAAATTAAATTTATCTCAAATCAGACCAATAATAATGCTAAGCTTATACTCAACGTCTTTGATACTAGAAGAGATTAGAATAAATCCACTGTTTTCAGACCTAAGCCTACCTTCCCAATGCTCTATGGCTCACATTTATGTGCCTACAAAACCCCCAGATAAAATAAAGTCCAGATTCTTACTACTCAGAATATCCCTCTATGTTTTAAACACAGCTCTTCCCTCAGAAAATAGAACAATTCCCTTGGATTTTAGGCTCCATATATATTGGTGATATTTTTGTCTTAAGTTTTACTTTTCCAGTAATTCTCTGGCTGTCATAATTCCTTTTTATAATTTCCCCTTTTCTTAGGAAGCTGGGATCCAAATACACTTATAGAAGCCTACATGGGTTTGTCAAAAACACATCATGCTAGACAAAGCTTATTGCCTTCTTTGACAAAAAGATTAAATTAGGGAATAAGGAAAATGTTGAGGACATAGTGTACTTGGACTTCACTAAGGCATTTGACAAAATAGATCACAGCCTACTTCTTAATAAGATAGAACAGTGTGGAATATAGTGGGGTACCTCAAGGTTCTGTTTTAGGCCCAGTACTCTTCAAAATCTTCAGAAATGATTTAGATCAGTGGTGTCAAACTCATGTCGTCACGGTGGTGTCATGTGATGTATTGGGACTTTTTCCCCCTTTGCTAAATGGGGTGTGGGCATGGCTAATTTGTGAAGCATCCAGCCTGCGGGCCGGCAGTTTGACAGCCCTGATCTACAGTAGATGAAGGGATAGAAGGGAAACCCATCAAATTTGAAGACAACACCAAGCTGGAGGATGGAAAGGGGGAATAGCCACCATTTTAGAAGATAGACTCAAGATTCAGAAATACCTTGATAGAGTTGATCATGGTTTCACAAATGGAAATGCAATACAGTGGTGAGAAAAGTAAGGTCCTGTATATAGGCAAGAAAAACCAAATGCACAGGTAAAGAACAGGTGTACTTGGCTCAACAATAGCAACTGTGAGAGGGGTCTAGGTGTCCTAGTAGACCACCACTTAAGTATGAGCCAGCAGTGTTCTACAGTTGCTAAAAAAGCAATGCAGTCCTAGGCTGCATCAACAGAGGGATAATATGAAGATTACTGGTGAGATCACACTTGGAATAATGCATCCAATTCTGGTCATCACAACACAAAAATGTTGTTGAGAGCTTAGGAAGAGTGCAGTGAAGAGCAACAAGATAATAAGGGGTCTGGAGACTGAACCATGTGGTGAATGATTGAGGGAACTAGGCATGTCTAGACTAATGAAGAGAAGGATTAGGGGTAATATAATAGAAGTCTTCCAGTATTTCAGGGGCTATCACAGAAAAGGGGTTGACTTAGTCTCCAAAGCAGTTCCTGATTTTGAGAACAATCAGTAGAATAGTTTACCTCCAGAAATTAGGGGTGCTCCATCACTCGAGGTTTTCAAGAGGAGTCTGGACAGCCATCTGTCTGGAATGCTTGAGCAGGACGTTGGGCTAGAAGACTTCCAAGCTCCCTTCGGTTCTGTTTTCTCATATAATGACCTCCTGGCCCTGAAGTTTTCAAAAGCAGATGTTTGACAAAGTTCTTCAGTGTGGCTGGCAGTATATAAAACCTGAGACCTTTCCAGCCAGCAAATTATTTATTTATTTAATGTTACTTGCCTGTCACACTGCAGATATTTCTCTTTAGCCTGCCTTAATGTCCTGCTGTCTGCATTATTGAAAGGAAGATATAAATTTGCAAATTGAAACTTGTCCCTGTACTCTGGGGTAACCCACAATTTTAACTCAGTGATTCTCAACCCTAGTATCTTTAAGATGTGTGGACTTCAACTCCCAGAATTCCCCAGCCAGACTTGGAATTGGATTTTGGGCATTGGCGTCCACTCATCTTAGGCTGAAACACACTCAGGGGTGGGCTGCTGGGGGTTTGCAGGGGTTCAGGAGAACCTCTAGCTAAGATTTTGTGCAATTCGGAGAATCCCCAAATCCCATTCCTGGCTAGCCCCTCCCACCCCACCCCAACCCTCTCAGGAATCCCCACGTGGCCCGTTTTGGATGCAGGTAAGTGCAGGGCAAGCGCGGAGGCTCGGGGAGGGTGAAAAACGGGCCTACTGGAAGTTCGGAAACCAGACAGCCTCCAGTACATGTGGAGGCCATTTTCGCTCTCCTGGAGACTGGAGGAAAGACTCCAGAGCCCGGGGAGGGCAAAAATGCCCCCCCCGGCCATGGTGCAGGAGGCCGACTAGGCCACGCCCAACATGGCCACGCCCACCTAGCAACCGGGCAGAGAACCCCTTGCTAAAATTTTTGAAGCCCACCCTTGGACACTGCTGGAGTCCATGTGGTCCTTCAGAGCCGTTTTTATAATAAGTTATGTTCTACTCTTACATTTTCATCTGCCAAGAGAAATCCCTTCTGTCTCTTGAGGGCCATCTTATTTGTTCCTCGCTATCAGACTAGAGGAGCAACACCAGCTGAAAGTTGCATTTTCTCTCAGCTACCATTTTCCTAAGCAGGAAACTAATTTCTTAGTTTTCTGATTTATTAATGTACACTTGTACTTTGTTCTCCTGTGTTTCTTACATTACACCTGGGTGTTATCTCCTGTCATTTCTTATTTGTCATAAACCAATATAAGATTTAGTTATACACACTTAAATATACACAAACCTATATCCCTGTGCATTGACTTAATAGCATCATAGTCAATGGGTAGAATTCTAGTATTTCATAAAATACTTTTATCACTTTAATTTTTTTTTTGTTTTTAGACCTACGTTCTACTTTTAATATCCTGCTATCTGTACTTATTGCATTGCGGCAAACGTCTTATTCACTTCTGTTGACAGCTTAGAAATGTTTCAGACTCTAAAGCATTTATTGTTCGTTCCCAGATAATATCCCTCTTTCTTTTCTATGTCATGGCTTCCCATACTTTTTAAATTTTATTTATGCTGTCAACTGTCCAATTTTTTGGCCAGTGACTATAATAAAAACATCATATTAGTTTTCCATTGAAAAGTTTAAATTTACTCTTTGGAACAAAAGTCAAGAAGGAATTATTAGGCCCATACTAATAAAACTAAGTGCAAAATGATCACCTCCCTCAATCTCAGCAAGGATTCCTTCCATTTTATTTTCCTTTTTAAGTCCCGTATGAAAAGAAGCTATATTTCAGCTATAAATGCTCGTGTTTGGAACTCACTAGTAAAGGAAGCCCCATCTAATTAGAATTTAAAATTTTGTCTATTATGCCAGCAATTGAAGTTTCAGATGTGGATATATATGGCAGTTAAATCAGTGTGCAAAATTATGAGGAGAAAGGGGTTTTTATATTTAAAAAAATGGCACTTAAAAATAATTATTACATGCATCTGACAGCTGAAAGGCATTAATAAAATCCCGGGCCCCAAGGCAAACCTCTCAAATGGACCACCCCAACATTACTGAGCAGTTAAAGTAACAGTGGCTATTTCTACAAGACCAGTGCAACTTTGATGCTTGAGACTTTCTCTCACAAACTATTATTGGCATGCTGTCTCAGGGCAGAGCAATTTCAGCACGTTTCATTTTCATTACAAAAATCTGGACGACCTCTAGGTGGCAGCTAAGAGAGCTTTTCTGTAATGCTTTGCTTCCATCTAGCAGTCACTCAAGCCAACACACTGGCTTGCAGCCCGCTTCTACCATCCCCACCCTCCACCCCAATGCCTAATTTCCTGTATAAGTATATATCAGACCACAAGGAGATTACCTCTTCCCAAAAATTTAATGTGCAAGTGGAACCCTTGGGCCTGTGGCAGAGATGAGTTCTACTTATCTTTACTACCGATTTGTAGCGGGGCCGTTTTGATCACGTCGGGGTCGGTGGGCAGAGCCTCCCGCCGGTTTTACTACTGGTTCTATAGAACTGGAGGGAACTGGGGGCAACCCACCACTGGCCTGTGGGCTCCAAGACATTCTTCATCCCTACTTTGACTAAATTTATGCCACTGAAATAGTCTGATAAACTGAAAAAAAGATGGGAACTTCTATCATATCATATCCAGAACAGGGGTGGGTTCTACTTACTTTTACTACCGGTTTGCAACTGGATCGCGTGTGCTCACTCGCTTCACTCGCACATGTGCCTTGCTTCTGTGCAGATCGCCAATGATGACATCCGAGGCAGTGGGCGGGGCCTCCCGACGGTTTTACTACTGGTTCTTGTGAACTGGTCCAAACCGGGGCAACCCACAACTGATCTGGAATATGCTAAATTGGTGAAAGATCTCTATGTGAGTTTTATATATAGGTAATAAGATCAGGAACATTAACACATAATTATCATTTCTACTCTGGATGAACATCTTTTTTTAAGAGAAAGGATTTCCTATTTGGACAGCCATGTCCAGGTAGAAACATGAACATTGGGTCAGGAGGTCAATGACAGCATGAGCTTTATACCATCAAGATACTGCCCCTCTATGTTCACTTATGAGACTATGAGTGGGACATAGTGTTTTTTATAGTTAGGCAGGCAGAAATTATATGAAGAAAAAAAAAGCATTCAAAGAATGAAGGTCACAACCATGCCAATGCCTGCAAAACTGTTGCATATGTGTAGAGTCACATACACATGGGAAATCCATTACATATACATGGGAGATCCAGGAATTAAGCTTGACTTGAAGGTATCTACCTATCACGAGATATGTCGGAATTTTTCTTTCTCTAATTCTTTCTCTAATTTTCCAGAGATAAAGAAAGGGAAACCAATAGAAATACAAAAGGTAAAAGTAAAGGTTCCCCTCGCACATATGTGCTAGTTGTTCCCGACTCTAGGGGGCAGTGCTCATCTCTTGTTTCAAAGCCGAAGAGCCAGCACTGTCCGAAGACGTCTCCATGGTCATATGGCTGGCATGACTAAATGCCAAAGGCTCATGGAACACTGTTACCTTCCTATCAAAGGTGGTCCCTATTTTTCTACTTGCATTTTTACGTGCTTTTGAACTGCTAGGTTGGCAGAAACTGAGACAACTAACAGGAGCTCACCCCGCTATGCGGCACTAGGGATTCGAACCGCTGAACTGCTGACCTTTCGATTGACAAGCTCAGCATCTTAGCCACTGAGACACTGCGTCCTACGTAGAAATAGAAAGAAGGTTACAAATGCAAGAAGATGTCACTTTAACCTTCAGTATCATGGTGTGAATAAGTTGGTACATTAGCGCAATAAGAGCCTTTTCTGAAAACATCCTTGATCTATTTCTCCATCAAGATCTGTATCTATAGGCATCTGTTCTCCAGCATTCCATTCAGAAGACACACCCTAGTCCTAACATTTGGAGCACATTAAGGAAATAATTTGAATTCATTTACATATAATCTGCATAAACACCATGATCTATCTCCAACAAAGAAAGTGCTTATTTATGAAGGATGGGAAGAAAAATACCCAATAGTCTTGATTTTAATCTTCTTCAGAGCAATATCATCTGCCATATGAGAAGCTCAAAGATCACAGCTATGGATAGTTCTAAAACTAAAAGGGCAGAGATGAACAAGGAGAGTCATTTGTTCCCATGCTGTTTATTTTGAATGTGTGTGTAGATAGATAGATAGATAGATAGATAGATAGATAGATAGATAGATAGATAGATAGATAGATGATAGATACAGTGGTGGGATTCAGCCAGTTCGCACCACTTTGGGAGAACCGGTTGTTAACTTTCTGAACAATTTGGTGAACTGGTTGTTAGAAGAAATCATTAGGGCAGAGAACCAGTTGTTAAATTATTTGAATCCCACCACTGGATGGATAGATAGATGATGGATAGATAGATAGATAGATAGATAGATAGATAGATAGATAGATAGAATTCTTTATTGCCAAGTGTGATTGGAAACACAAGGAATTTGTCTTGGTGCATACGCTCTCAGTGTACATAAAAGAAAAGATATATTCGTCAAGAATCATAAGGTACAACACTTAATGATAGTCATCGGGAACAAATAAGCAATCAAATCATATTAGGAAACAGTCTATATAAATCGTAAGGATACCAGCAACAAGGTTACAGTCATACAGTCATAAGTGGGAGGAGATGGATGATAGGAACGATGAGCAGATTAATAGTAATGCAGATTTAGTAACTAGGTTGACAGTGTTGAGGGAATTATTTGTTTAGGAGAGTGATGGCGTTCGGGAAAAAACTGTTCCTGTGTCTAGTTGTTCTGGTGTGCAGTGTTCTATAGCGTCATTTTGAGTGTAGGAGTTGAAACAGTTTATGTCCAGGATGTGAGGGGTCTGTAAATATTTTCACAGCCCTCTTTTTGACTCTTTTTAAATTTATTTTAAAGGGAATTTCTTCCCATTTAAGTGACTGGGAGGTGATTAATTAAGCAAACTCCTAATTTTGTTTCTATTCCTGTTTAGGAAAGTATTAGGCAGCTAGAAGGAACTTAGATCCACTAAAGAATTTCCTTCTTCAATCATGATTTTCAGCATTGGAAAAATTAGTTTGGAAACGGGGACAAAGGAGTGCTCTAACATTGCAGATCTCTGGCTGATATTGGCAGGAGAAAGGCTTTACTGGAGTTTATTATAATAATGCAACATTATTTTCTAGCTTCAGTCTCAGAATAATCCAATCCAAAGTGATCCTAATATATAATTGCTTATGTCCCTCTTTTTTTAAAATGTCATTGTAATATGCTTCTAATTCTGTCTTTTTTTAAATGACCGGGAGGGGGGGGGAATCAATTGTTTGTAGGACAAAACCAATGAAGATGCAATTTACAAAGTTATATATAGCTATACATTTCCTCTCACTTTTAAATGGTAGATTTCACATGTGGAGCTTGGAAGAAAAGGCTTTTCATTTAAATGTTAATAGAAGAATAAACCAAAATAATAAAAAAAAGCTTAGGAAAAAATCCCTTCTATTCTGTAATTAATAACTTTCTATGCTGCTTCCTTTTTTTTCTTTGTACTCTTGCTGGTGATGTGTCCTATATTAAAAAAAAATCTTTTTTTTTTTTAAAAAAGAATATGGCTTTGAAAATGCCTAAATTAAAGTGCTTAAAGCTATAGTCGGCAGGAGAGTTTGAGCAGAGCCTGAGGTGCTGATAACAGAGAAATCTCGCCTTCCATCTTGAAGTCAATCCTTAGCAGCCCATTCATCAAAGTAATTCTTGAAACATTCAGTATGATTATTTTCTGGTCAGTGCAGAATAAATGTTCTTTTGGGAGGTAGGATAGCTAGACAATATATTTTTTTAAATGGCCTTAAATTTTTCCTTCAGATTTAAGATGAGCAATAAGGTTTTTGAAAACTTGGAATGACTTGCAGGTGGGCTGAACTTCAGTATGAAATTAGTGAAATTATTTCTGTCAACTGGCAGGCATTTCTGATAATTGCAACAACCAAAGACACTCTTTTATCCACTCATAAAAGACTATGTTTAGAATTTCTCATCTATAATAAATCAGACAAAGATTGTGCTGGTATAATACAGATTATAGATTTGATTGGTTCTTGTCTATTATTTTTTAACTGTGAATTCTGGCCATGAATTGCAGTACTGTGCTATAATACTGTTCAGCTGTAAACGGAGACCAATGCTCTTGAAATTATGAATCAACTACACGTAGCAATAGCAATAGCACTTAGACTTATATACCACTTTACAGTGCTTTACAGCCCTCTCTAAGCGGTTTACAGAGTCAGCATCTTGCCCCCAACAATCTGGGTCCTCATTTTACCCACCTCGGAAGGATGGACGGCTGAGTCAACCTTGAGCCTGGTGAGGTTGCAGGCAGCAGGCAGTCAGCAGAAGTAGCCTGCAATTCTGCACTCTAACCACTGTGCCAGGTACAGTGGTGGGTTGCCCCCGGTTCAGACCGGTACTATAGAATTGGTAGTAAAACCGGCGGGAGGCTCCGCCCACCGACCCTGACATCATCAGAACGCTTCTGTGCATGTGCAGAAGAACATGCGAGTGAAGCAAGTGCGCACGTGCGGCCCTGTTGCAAACCGGTAGTAAAGGTAAGTAGAACCCACCCCTGCTCAGGTAGCCTTTGATTTACAACCATTCATTTAGTAACCATTTGAAGTTACAAGAGTACTGAAAAAAGTGAATTATGAACGTACAACTGTTGCAGCATCTCCGTGGTCAGGTGATCAAAATTCAGATGCTTGGCAACTGGCTCATATTTATGATGGTTGCAGTGTCTCAGGGTCATGTGATCACCTTTTGTAACCTTCTGACAAGCAAAGTCAATGGGAAATCCAGATTCACTTAACAACCGTGTTACTTACTTAACAACTGCAGTGGTTCATTTAACAACTACAGCAAGGAAGGTCATAAAAAGAGGCAAATTTCACTTGTCTTGCTTAGCAACAGAAATTTTAGGTTCAATTGTGATTGTTAAGTCAAGGACTACCTGTATTATGTACCTCCATTTCCTTAATATCTGATGTGTGATTGCCTCAGATAGCTGTATGCATTCTAGCTCATTGAAATTGAGAGTGATATAGATTGAGTTCTCTGCTATCCCTACAAAGCTAAAAGTCTCTTCTTGCTGTATTAAATCACACCAACGAGGTACTATAATAGGGAACAGTGAGTAAATACAAGTTAGTAGTTGGTTAAAATGCAATATATCTATCCAATTTTGTCTGATGTAAACTATAAGAAACACCTATTTATTCTTAAACAGAATGTATAGATATTAAACCCAAAGGTGCTTTTTCCAGAGGCAACTGGACTTTCTGGTTTTTCTTTGAAGATGTTTCACTTCTCATCCAAGAAGCTTCTTCAAACCAGAAAGTTTGGAAAAGAAGCTTTGAGACAACTGTGTTCTTTCTTGAAAAAGAAGGTTTGAGACAACCATAACCTAGATGACTGAGAATCTTCATAGACGTATAGATGTTAAAAGAATTTGAATTTCATTGAGCTTGGTGAACAATTTTTGAGTGAAAGTCTCTGCTGTGCTTTAACAAATTAACTCCCATCTTCAGGGCAGTCTGACTAAAATCTCTTCATATACCTAAAGTATTGTCATGACCTTGCTTTTCAGATTCTTTAGCTTCTGTTGGCTTACTTCCATCTCATTAGAAAATTTCAGTTTCCAAAGATCAGATTTTCCACTTGGTCTCTCACGCTTCTGCTCAAATTGGCAATATTATGAAAATATTTTGTAGAGCCTTGGGATTGCAATTTTCTTTGTTATTGTGCAGGACTAATCCATGTTATACTATCTTGCTGTTGACTTGCCTTCCTTTTAGAAGATAGATATCAACCCACAGCTACGAGACAGTAGTGAAAAAAAATGATATCTGTTAAACATATTCAGTAAAGTTCCAAGGAGGACCATAACATACGAGTCTTTTTATTTAATTAGTGGTTAGCCAGATTTCTCTAACAACCAGCATAGGTATTAATAATCCTCCAAGATCAGCCTTCTTCAACTTACCTTCTCCATGAATTGTTAATTATGTTTTTACTCTGTACTCCATTCCAAACTCTAAATGGCTGAATTTCATGCAACTATTAAGCAGCATAGGAAGCATGATAAAACAGCAGGGATGTAGTCCTACAGCATCATCTTCTAGGTGCCTCCAAAAAAGACTGGAATTGTCACGCTTTAACTTGGCACAACTAAGTCTCTCTCCAGACATAGAATCAGTGGTGGGATTCAGCTAGTTCGCACCACTTCAGGAGAACTGGTTAACTTTCTGAGCAGTTTGGCAAACTGGTTGTTGGAAGAAATCATTAGGGCAGAGAACCGGTTGTTAAATTACTTGAATCCCACCACTGCATAGAATCCCACATTAGCTGCTACTCAGGAATAAGGTAAAAGTTCAAGAGATTCAATAGTGAAAGGTAAACAGTAGTTGGAAATATAAAATTCATATACATGCAAAAGATCTGCCTCATACAGAGCACAAGATCTCTTCCTCCCTCCCTCTCCCTCTCTCTGAATAAATGAGCATCAAGCCCAGGGTTAGAATATTAAGGCTTTTCCTTTCAAACTTTCTGCCCAACAGACTCTTGGACATTTTCTTCTTCAGTTTGAGAAAGCAATTGCTCTAATTTGCATAGTAGTTCTATCTGGTCTGAGCCACCCATTTTCGGACTCTCTAGATTCAACCCTTATAGAATTTTACAGGAATTACTACAAAACAAGGTTCTTCCAAGGTCCAACCCTTCACTGTCACTGATAAGAATACTGTGGTTGATAGTATCAGCAGATGCTGAAAGATTCACAAGATTTAGCAAATTATATTTCCCCTATCTAGTGTTGGAAGAAATGTCCAGCTAGGTTCAGTTCCAAGTGGGGAGGAAAACACTGGAAACATGGAAGCTGCTTGGAAAGATGGTTTAATGGTGGAGTAGACAGGACCAGGCTTGAGACAGTAGTCAGGCTTGAGATCCTGGCAAAAAAGCACATCGGTGAGAGAGAGAGAGAGAGAGATTTATACACTCTCTTGGGCCCTGCCTTAGAGTTTCCTGTTCCTGTACAAGAAATGTACAGTCTGGCTGTCAGTCAATGGGCGGGAGTCTTAGCTAACTTTGTAGGCTGTCTGTGTCCCAGGCTTGGTTGAGCCTTGCTGGGTGATGTAATCTTCCCAGGTGCCATTTGGTGAGATGGGTAGAGGGCTAATCCTATCATGTCCTGAGGGCCATGTCTTAATCTCATCACCCTGGAGCTGAAAGGGGTGGGGGCAAGGAGCTTCAGGAAGTTGCTTTGTCTTTAAAAACATTTTTCTCCTTTTCTCATCCAGGGAAATATAATATTCTGCCTTTTTAATATTTCCCAGAATATTTCATTCTTCTAGGAGAGGGGTGGGTGCTAACTTCCTACACTAGTATTTGGTATAATTCATTTACCAGTTACCAAAGCAGTTTCAATTCCACATTCAGGAGAAAATCCCAGCTACAGTGGGTTCGGATCATCATTTCCAGCCCAATTCATCAGGAGCCATTTGGTTATTGCTTTCTTAGTTGTTTTATTTAGTAACACTTATCTAGTGTCTCAGTAACAGAATACTGAGAATAGCCTCCAATTAATCCAAGAAGGGCTTTTAAAATGTGACTCCTTTGAGTAAGCCTCACTCATGTGTGCATTAATTTCCTGCAGAAAGGGACAACTCCATCAAGTCTTTCCCAACTTAGTTTATTTAATCTACCAGCTGAGGCATAGATTTAACTTCACCTTACACTACCTACCGGATGGGGGAGAATTTCCTGGTGGACGCTTTATCGAGGATGCCTCAGTACAACAAATTCAAAGTAGAAGTGATTAAACTGATGCTCCCCTTGCACCAACTAGCAGCTCAAGTAACCCAAGGCATGGATGGAGCAGTGAGTAGTCAATTGGTACCATCACTCTTCCACAGATCCTGTCCACGTTCTCAACATCCTGTATAGAAACTGAATAGGATCCATTTAAGTATGACAAAATATTTCTAAGATTGCATTCCTATTACCTTGGGATCAGCAGTGGGTTTCAGAAATGCTTACCACCGGTTCGCCCCGCGCCTTCCACGCATGCACCCAGCCTTCCATACATTTGCTTTGCTCACGCACATGCCTTCTGCGCATGCGCCCCGCCTCGAAAATGTGGCTAAATAGGACGTCTTTATGCCGGGGTGGGTGGGCGGCCCACCTGCAGTCACCGCTACCGATTAGCCCAAACCGGTCCGAACCGGCTGAATACCATCTCTGCTTGGGATCCAGGTTGAGGTGAATCTAGTAAATTTGCAAATCTTTGCAAAAAAAGATGAATCTCCAACAGTTCCAGTTCACCCACCTCTAACTTATCAACAGCTTGATTAAGGACATGCTGCACACTATCAAAAATGTTGCCACCCTGTTTTGTGTAGTTCTAATTAGACAAAAAAAATTAACATATTTAGGTACATCCACTGTTTTGGGGTAGAATTGCAGATGGGCCTTAAGAAGAGTCCTACTCTTTATTTGAAGATGTTTGTCCTGAATGGAGTGGAAGGCTGGTTAAATAAAGTAAAAGATTTATAGCAGCTATCAATACAGTGATCATAGAGTTAAACTTTTTTAGAGTTATACAGTTGTTTTTTTTCACAGTTCCAGGAAAATAGAATGCAGAATACAGTATTTTGGCCAGCTGCATGCATATGTTAAGATCACAAGTCCTAATACTCCTAACCTAATCAGAATTACAATACAACTGCTATGTAGTGTGGGGTGGTGGTGGTACTGAGCTTTGGAGGAAGGCTTACATATATTAAGACTAGGAAACTGTCCCCATTTGCAGAACTGTCCTTGAGAAGCAAGTATGACAAATATTTGGAACCCTAGTATTTTCCTAACACCTCATCCTTTTTCTTTCAACATTTCCTGTTTTTCCATATATCTCTTTGGCTCACATGCACATGGAAGTATGTGGAAAACAACAAATTTATCTTGGGTGTATATGCTCTCAGTGTACATAAGGAGAATAAAATACATTCATCAAGAATAAAAAGATACAACACTGTCTCTGTGTGTGTTAAACAGTAAAATGTTAAATCAGCTATGCAATTGAAAGTGTTTCTTATTAGTCACATCTACTTCTACAATTTTCCATTCCATTCTCAATTCTCTCTTACTTTTCTTCAAAATGCCCAGTCCTTATTAGGCTATTTGGGGTTCCTGCAACCCTATTATTTTTCCTGAATACTTTTGGAATACCTACAAATCAGTTTTCACTAAATTATAAAGAACTTCCTCTACAGGTCATTGGTAAATGAGTAGTGGAGCTATGTTCCACTTCTTCTTTTTCTTAAAACTAATGAGGACTTCCTGTATCATTTGTCTCTACACAGAATCATACTCAGAAAACAACTGGCTAAATCTAAATATAGGATATTTGCAGGTCAGGTAAATGCCAAGAGTTCACTTGACATTTCTATTAATTATTGAAGTTTGTCCTTTTCACAGAACATGTCAGCATTCAGGGCAACATCTCTTGTCTTATTCTCTTGCTTCCATTAATAGCGAACTGAGGGGAAACCATTTCTTAAAATTACAGAAAATATTAAAACGTGAAGCCTGTTTCCTCCTTTTTTCATATCAAGCTGCAAATGGATCTAGATGATGGTCCTTTCAAATATTAAATAAAATATCTTCCAAATGGATTTCCTTCCAAATTCCTGAAAACACCTTTCTCTGCTCAGAACTAAGAGAAAGTGAGACAAGCAATGTTCCCTCAGGGCCAAGCTAAATGATTAAGTGCTTTATGCTGTACCACACAGTATTTCTTTTTACTCTAGTGCAGGGGGTGTCAAACTCGATTTCATTGAGGGCCACATCAGGGTTGTGTTTGACCACGGGGAGCCGGGGTGGGCGTGGCCAGGGTGGGCATGACCAGCTCAACGTCACTTGCCTTTGGTGCCCTGAGTGCTCTGCCAGCAAAAGCAGGCTCTCGAGCTCCATTTCTGGCTGCAATAGGTTCCTGCAACCCTCTGCCAGCGAAAACGGAGCCTGGAAGGGCCTCACACAGCTCTTGCAAACTCCATTTTCACTGTTAGGGGCACCGAGGGCTGGTCCTTTGGTGTTTTCAGGGGCCCCCCGCAGGCCAGATCTAAGCACCCCGTGGGCTGGATCCAGGCCCTGGGCCTTGAGTTTGACACCCCTGCTCTAGTGTAAGCATGTGGTATTAAGGAGCACTTAGCTGACCTTGGCTGATCTACCACAAAAGGGTAGTAGACTAGAGGTAGTAGACTACAGGGTAGTAGACTACAGGGTTGCAGACTAGAGAGGAAATTGTGAAGAGATTTTGGGAAAAGGCAATTGTTAATCATTTCCATACAGGTAGTCCTCACTTAATGACCATAATTGATGGGGTCCATGAAGATGCAGTCAAAGCTCTGTCTGGTTTTTTATGTGTGTTTTGAATAAAAATGGAAAGGATGGAAAGACAACAGAGAATTTGGGATGACTGATGGAAGTATGGATCAATTCAGACAGTTCCTTTTACAACTAAAGATAGCTTATCCTTTTTTTAGGGCCTGTTGGAGTCAGATTGGGTGTTTAGATTGGGCGCTTAGCCAAGTGATAAGTTTGCTGCTTGAGGAAAGAAAGTTCCTTTTCCATCGATTGGGGCAAGCAAAGTGCAGAAAGCAAGATGAGTTTAGCTGCTTGAAACATTTCAGCATATCTATCCGTATGAATGAAAGATTTGCAGAATGTACTGTATAATATTGTTTATTTAATGGTTGTAGCAGATGGTTAGTGTAGATTTTAATTGTTAGCGCTGGTTATTTTTAATGTGAGTTAGTTATTATGAATGTTTTATGTACGCCTACCTTACTGCGAAGATGTATTGTTTATATTTCAAATTGTACTGTAGATGTTTATGTTTTACATTATACTGTAGATGTTATTATGTATTACATTTGTATCCCTGTGCAATCAAATAATTCTGAGTGGTTGATATAGAAATAACTGTTCTAGCCAGTAAAGTAAGTCTTCTTTGATTTAATGCGGCATACAAATCTGATAGGCAGTCTGATTTTATTAGTACAGGTACTATTGATTTAAGCTCTTACAAGCATTCTTTTTTCAGCTATGCAATTATCATTATGTTCCTATAATCATTCCTGCAGTAGTTTTTCTGGCTTGACGTGCACCAGATACATTTGGCCAGAGAAATGTGATTACGTGAAGGAATGATGGCAGTTGCAGTCCCACAGACATTTAGGACTTAGCTGACGAAAGCTAATTGTCTATACCAGGGCTGTCAAATTCACGGCCCACAGACCGGATGCGCCACGCGCTAGCCACGCCCCCGCTCAGTTTAGCAATGGGGCAAAAAGCCCCGATACATCATGTAATGCTACCATGACAACACGACTTTGACACCCCTGGTCTATAGTTCGCCTCATTCTGGAGCAAAGAGTAAAGAGAATCGCTCATCCAAAATTTCTTTACGTTACTAACTGCACATTTTACTCCAATCCCATAAACAGCAACAGCATAAGTGAATATGCCCATGATTTCCTACAACAGGGGAACAAAAAGAATCCATAACCTTGATTACTACTTCTTGCATGCCGACAATACCATGCTCCCCATTTATCATATGGGGATCCACGGCAAGGCATGTGAGATGTATTCCAAGAACACCATGAAAACTACTTAAATGTAGAGGGAGTAGTACATCCTTTTTACACAGGGAGAAAAGGCAAAGAAAAAATAAACGTGTGTGATAAAATGTTCTGCTGCAGAAGGCAGGGGTAATGCATACTACTCATTTCATGTTCCTGTTGTGAAACTCATCCTGGATAACAGGAGGATGTCCCTAGTAAAGTTATGTAGCTATGCATCCCTGGAAGACAGCACCTTGGTTTTATTGATATTAGACCTATTCAATTGCTTTGAATTCTGATATGGTGCATGCTGAAACATGTCTCTCTTCTCTGACCTCTTTCTTTTAAAATAGATGTAGTGGCTGATTCAGCACATCTGTGCATTCATTTCTCACTGAAAGAACTGCTCTGGATTGACTTGTCCGCAGCCTTGACATTTCTGTATACCACATTGTGACAGGGAAGGAATGCCAACCAGATAGCTTTGGACAACACAGAGCAATTCCAATAACCAGTTCACTTCACTATTTTCCTTTCACACCACGCTGCCTTTTGTCCTTGGCAGCAGTTGTACCAAGGCAGTTAAAGATCGATTTTTTTAAAAAAAAAATAAGGTTTTTCCTGATATGTCTGCTGTTAATTATTATTATTATTATTATTATTATTATTATTATTATTATTATTATTATTATTATTATTATTATTATTATTATTAGGCACTTGTTACCATGTCCAAGAATTTTATAAGATACATCAAGAAATTGCAGCTTCCTGCAATAACATCAGCAGAACTGCAAAAAAATGCGCTACTCAGAACATCGTACATCTTAAGAAGGTACTTGGTTGATACCTAGGACGCTGGCAGCAACCCGTATCAACCATTAGCACCAGTCAATGGTATTTGTGATGCATTTTTGAATGTTCAGTTGACTGAGTTTCATGTTTAATGAATAAAGTAAATAATAATAATAATTAATAATAATAATAATAATAATAATAATAATAATAATAATAATAATAAAACAATAATAATAGTAATAATAGTAATAGTAATAATAATAATAAATTATTTAAAAACAATAAAAACACTTAAAAACAATTGGTGCTGACAAGATCACCATTGGTCAGCTGCAGAAAGCCACCTTACTGGGATCTGCTCGCATAATCCACCAATACATCACACAGTCCTAAACGCTTGGGAAGTGTTTGACTAGTGATTTGGGATACGGAATCCAGCATGGTTATCTCTTTTGCTGTGTATATTGTCACTTTGTGTATAATAATAATAATATAACTTTATTGTCATTGTATGAATATACACAGTATACCAGGGATGAAATGTAAAATTTGTTACTACCAGTTCTGTGGGCATGGCTTGGTGGGGGGGGGGGTAATGTGACTGGGTGGGCGTGGCCAACTTTTTTTTTTTTATTTTAACTTTTCAAAGCATTTTTTCTGCAAATGCAAAAAAATGCTTTGAAAAGCCTCTGCCGACCAGGAACACAGCTGGGATCGTCAGAGCCTTTTCAAAGCATTTTTTTAACCACCTCTTCCGCTGAAGAAATTGCAGAAAACAATGCTTTAAAAGTCTCTCTGATGATCCCAGCTGAGTTGCCTGATCATTTTAAAAAATACTTTGAAAAGTCTCTCTGACGATCAGGCAACTCAGCTGGGATCATCAGAGAGACTTTTAAAGCATTTTTTTTTGCAACCGGTGGCAGAAAAAAATGCTTTGAAAAGCCTCTGAGATCCCAGCTGAGCCGCGCGATCATCAGAGGCTTTTTTTTTTACTTTTAAAAGCATTTTTTCAGCGGAAGAAGTTGTAGAAAAAATGCTTTTAAAAGTTTAAAAAAAAGGCCTCTGAAGATCGTGCGGCTCTGCTGGGCATGGTGCGGAGGTAGCGCAGGGATTTTTGCTACCGGTTCTCCGAACCACCCGCCGCCATCGCTACCGGATCGGGCGATCCGGTCCGAACCGGGAGCATTTCACCCCTGCAGTATACCCATACTCTCCCTCTTTTATAGAAGATTTGTAATTTTTAAATATCTTTTAGTATTTTATATATTCAATTTTAAAATTGGTTTTAAATAGTTTGGGGTTTTAAATTTGTCGGGGCCAAAATTATTTAATTTGATTTTATTCTACTTTTAAATTTTGTATGTATGTGTTTTATTGTTTGGCTGTGCACCGCCCTGAGTCCTTCGGGAGTAGGGTGGTATAGAAATCAAATCAAATCAAATCAAATCAAATAAATAAATAAATAAATAAATACAACGAAATTCACTTAACTTCACTTAAAATGTTTTCAAATAAAGTATTTGAAATGGGAATAATTTCCATAGAATTAGACATGGTCGCCTTTTGCAGCAAAATCAACAAAAGAGCCCTCTGACACCTTAAAGACAAACTGAGTTACTTTGGCAAATAGATTTGGCAGCAGAGTTCACTGTATCGTTCTTGTACCATAATGCATTTGTTTGTTTGGAGAATGCCACTAACATCATCCAAATATTCTTGCACATGTGCAATTTAATTTATTTATTTATTTATTTATTTATTAAATTTTTATACCGCCCCCTCTCCCGAAGGACTCGGGGCGGTGAACAGCCAAAATTAAAAACACACAATACAAATATTAAAATGCATTAAAACAGAATTAAATTATCTTAGGCTTCTCCAATTTAAAACCCCGTTACCCATAAAATTCACCAATTAAAAAAATTTTAACCCAGCCCGGCTTGCTGAAACAAAAAAGTCTTCAGGGCCCGGCGGAAGGTCCGGAGATCCGGGATTAGTCGTATCCCTGGGGGCAGCTCATTCCAGAGGGCGGGTGCCCCCACAGAGAAGGCTCTTCCCCGGGGGGTCGCCAGCCGACATTGCCTGACAGACGGCACCCTGAGGAGACCCTCTCTGTGGGAGCGTGTTGGCCGGTGGGAGGTTATCGGAGGCAGAAGGTGGTCTCGTAAATAACTGGGTCCTAAGCCATGGAGCGCTTTGAAGATGAGAACCAACACCTTGAAGCGCACTCGGAAGACCACTGGAAGCCAATGCAGCTCGCGCAGGAGAGGTGTCACGTGGGAGCGCCATGCCGCCCCCATAAGTACCCGCGCGGCCGCATTCTGCACCAGTTGGAGCCTCCGAGTGCTCCTCAAGGGGAGCCCCATGTAGAGAGCATTACAGTAGTCAAGGCGGGAAGTAACGAGGGCATGAGTGACCGTGCATAGGGAGTCCCGATCCAGAAAGGGGCGCAACTGGCGTATCAGGCGAACCTGATAGAAAGCCCCCCTGGCCACGGCCGTCAAATGCTCTTCTAAGGACAGCCGTGCGTCCAGGAGGACACCCAAGTTACGCACCCTCTCCGTGGGGGCCAATGTCTCGCCCCCAATAGTCAGCGATGGCACCAGCTGACTATATCGGGACGCCGGCAGCCACAGCCACTCAGTCTTGGAGGGATTGAGTCGGAGCCTGTTCCGCCCCATCCAGACCCGCACCGCCTCCAGGCACCGGGACATCACTTCAAGGGCATCGTTGGGGTGGTCTGGGGTGGAGATGTACAGCTGGGTGTCATCAGCGTACAGATGGCACTGCACCCCAAAACCACGGATGATCTCGCCCAGCGGCTTCACATAAATGTTGAACAGGAGAGGCGAGAGGACCGACCCTTGTGGCACCCCACAAACCAAGTGCCTTGAGGTCGACCTCTGCCCTCCAGCCAACACAGACTGCGACCTGTCGGAGAGATAGGAGGAGAACCACCATAAAACAGTGCCTCCCACTCCCAACCCCTCCAACCGGCGCAGCATGATACCATGGTCGATGGTATCAAAAGCCGCTGAGAGGTCTAATAGGACCAGAACAGAGGAGCAACCTCTGTCCCGAGCCCTCCAGAGATCATCAACCAACGCGACCAATGCCGTTTCCGTGCTGTACCCGGGCCTGAAGCCGGACTGGAACGGATCTAGATAGACGGTTTCCTCCAGGTACTGCGGGAGCTGTCGCGCAACCACACTCTCAACAACCTTCGCCAGGAAGCGAAGGTTGGAAACTGGACGATAGTTTACTAAAACAGCTGGGTCCAGAGAGGGCTTCTTGAGGAGGGGCCTCACCACCGCCTCTTTCAAGGCGGGAGGCAAGAACCCCTCACTCAAGGAAGCATTTATAATCCTCTGGAGCCAGCCTCGTGTAACCTCCCGGGTAGCCAGCACCAACCAGGAGGGACACGGGTCCAATAAACATGTGGTTGCGTTCAACCTCCCCAGCATCCTGTCCACGTCCTCGGGAGTCACAGGGTCAAACTCATCCCAGATAACCATCTCAAGACAGACCTCGGACAACCCGCCTGTACCTACCCAGTCGGAGTCCAAGCCTTCCCGAATTTGAGCGACTTTATCGTGCAGATAATGCGCAAAATCCTCAGCACGACCTTGCAAGGGGTCTTCCCGCGCTCCCAGATGGAGAAGGGAGCGAGTCACCCTAAACAAGGCAGCTGGGCGATTTTCTGCCGACGCGATAAGAGCGGAAAAGTAATTACACTTCGCCGCCTTTATCGCCACTAAGTAGGTCTTGATATAAGACCTCACTAGTGTACGGTCAGATTCGGAGCGACTGGCCCTCCAACTACTCTCTAGGCGTCTTTTCCGGCGTTTCATCCCCCTCAGCTCCTCGGAGAACCAAGGAGCTGGGCAGATTCGGCGCCGGGTCAGAGGCCGCAAAGGCACGACCCGATCTAAAGCACCAGCGGCCGCCCTATCCCAGGCGGCCACCAGGTCCTCAGTCGAGTCGCGTGCCAGAGTCTCAGGAAATGGCCCAAGCTCCATTCGGAACCTATCAGGATCCATCAGGCGCCTGGGGCGGAACCACCTAATTGGTTCCGCCTCCCTGCAGTGGGGCATAGCGGTCAGGAAGTCAAGTCTAAGGAGAGAATGGTCTGACCATGACAAGGGTTCAATAACTATATCCCCTGTATCTAAGCCATTCAACCACTGACCAGAGACGAAAACCAAGTCCAGCGTGTTTCCTCCTATGTGAGTGGGGCCCTGAATTAACTGGGTCAGGTCCATGGCCGTCATGGAAGCCATGAACTCCCGAGCCGCCTCAGATGCTTCACCGATGGACGGCAGGTTGAAATCCCCCATGACTAAAAGCCTGGGGGTATCAACCACCACCCCGGCTATAACATTGAGGAGCTCGGGCAGGGCCGCTGCCACGCAGCAAGGAGCCAGGTACGTAACCAGCAGGCCCATCTGCCTCCCATGGCCCCACTTCACAAGGAGAGACTCACAACCGGCTATCTGAGGTACAGTGGCCTCCCTAGGATCAAGACCTTCCTTTACAATAACCGCCACCCCCCCCACCCCTACCCTGGGCCCTTGGCTGATGGAATGCGCGGAAACCCGGTGGGCACATTTCTACGAGGGGGACCCCCCCCTCCAGGCCCAACCAGATGTGGCAGATGATTTCTGAATGTAATTTCTAGCCTGGTGTAGATACAGAAATGAGTATCCACAAAATATTTAACCACTGGTGAGCTGAAAGCAAACTAACTGAATGATGGTGCTGGTGATAGATACATCAGCATCAGTTCTTATATAAGGAGTAGAGTTATTTGAGTGGTCTTCTGGTAATAATGTTGGGGTCATATCTGCAACAATGAATCCCATGTGAATTCACATTCCCAAATGAACAAAATCTAAACCTTATGAATGTGCTCATACTTTGCTATAATGTATGGCTGGATTTATGCAACTTAATGTCAAGATCCCGACTAACGAACTCAAGCAAATCAGAACTCGGACGCTAAGGTCTTTCTCTAAGAACTTCTTTATTGGGTACATCATATTGACACGATCAAATGGAAAACCAACTCTAAATTTTTCCCACGGTTTCAGTATAATTAAAATAGGAAATAACTCCCTCCCCAAAAGTCACAGGTCACATTGGTCAATTAGGTTAATTGGTGGGCTCTCCAGGCCACCTCCTTCCCGTCTCTATTCGCCCCCTGTAGAGATGACCTTGGTTCCCACGAGAAAGTTCTGTGCTTTATCTAGCAACGCATTTCATCCTCCTTCCCCCTCCTCACCCTGTGTGGCAACTGAAGAATAGAAAAATGGTTTCTGTCAATTCGAAGTGGACACTTAATGGATGTGGACAGAATGGTGGCCATGTTTTAAGACGCTTCAACATATTAAGGCAATGCAGACATTGTCTCATCTTGTTTTACTAATATAATCTTAGTTAGCCATAAAACTGTCTATTGCAATACATTCTGTTACGCCAGGTCTCACAAACAAGCAAAGCCCCACCCATAGGATGCAGGCAGCAGGCTAAATTACGCCCCCTCCAGTCCATGGAAAAACTCCACGGAACCGGTCCCTGGTGCCCAAACAGTTGGGTGCCACTATCTTACACTGCTCCTCTAATCTCTGGTTTAAAATATATAGTCCCATCTATAATTGCTATCCATAGTATTGAATATATTAAAATATGAGAGACAGGCAAGTACTCCCATGAGCATGGAGGCATTCTGTCTATTCGAAGCAGATTCTTGTTCACATTTTTCTTTTCTGAAAACATGCTTGTTTCTCAACTTACATAAGATAAAGGGGATTTGCATTTTAAAGAAGATCACAGAAAGAAGTGGAAGAACAAAGTTAACAGAGACAACAACCAAATATCTTCTTCTCTCTAGGTCTTGGGGTCATGCTTTGTTATTTGTTAATTCAGACTTGTTCTTGTGCGATTTCTGGATAATTGGGTTGCAGGTCATCCTTGACAAGGGCCAGAATGGAAAGTGTTGAGAAGAGGCAAATGGGAATGAAATTAAAACTCTTGATTTTAGGGAAAAATAATGTCAAATTCAGTTTTAAAAACTGCAATATTAAAACATGTTTGTAACTCCCTACTAGTCTTTTGCTAGTGAAAAGTAAACTTTCTTTTGATCAAATAATATTTGCAGAAGAAACCAGCTTTGTAGCTATCATCTTTTTTTCTATCTGATGACAAGCAGGATCATTTGAAACTCGACAGAACAGATGATTCTGTATTTCTTATTCTTTAAAATCAATGAAGCAACAAATCTTTTTGTAAACATTAACATGACGTGCATGAGAAGAGTTCTACTTTAGCAGGTCACCAAATGTTCAGTGTAAGGCTTAGACTTTTAAATCATCAAGCCAAACAATGACTGATATTGACCTTTATTTCACATTGCAGATTTACGCCGAATGACAGCTGGTTTTATGGGCATGGCGGTGGCCATCATCCTATTTGGATGGATTATCGGGGTGCTGGGCTGCTGCTGGGATCGAGGCCTTATGCAGTATGTGGCAGGACTTCTCTTCCTCATGGGAGGTAAGGAGAAAACGAGTTGAAAATAAATGTCCCCTTTAGCTGCATAAAATTTAAGGTCCTAGAAAACAATCCCCTATTCTATTATATAAATCAGCAGCAATGTGTTTAAAATTTTCTACAACAAAAGGTTCTTATACGTAAATATAGATGGTCCTTACTCAACAACTGGCCTGTTTAACAACCATTTGAAATCATGGCAGTGCTGAAAATCTATGCAATGTGTCCTTGCACTTATGACCATCACAATGTCCCACATTGCAATGGGTCCTGCGTGGGTTGAGAGGACAGAATCTGCTGCAGTGTTAGTTAACAATGAAGATGGTTGATGTCTATGGAGATTCTCAGTCATCCAGGTCATGGTTGTCCCAAAGGTACTTTTTTAAAAGGCAGCTGAACTTTTCTTTGTTTTTGCTTGAAGACATTTTGCTTCTCATCCAAGAAGCTTCTTCAGTTCTTCAGTTTCAGAACGGCCATGAATGGTATGCATGGGCTTTTAATGTTTTTAAAATGTTTGTTTAATAATTTTCCTATGTTATTTGTTGTATTATTTTTTTGCTGTAAGCCGCCCAGAGTCCCTTGGGAGTTGGGCGGCATAGAAATTCGATAAATTAAATTAAATTAAATGACCATAATTCCTGGCTCAGTTACAGTCTTAAGTCAAGGACTACCTGCAGCTTCTAGGTAGATCGTCATTTTTAAAATTCAGGATCTGAATCTCTCCAAGGTTGCCTTTTTCAAATTGACTTTACCTATCCAGAGATGCTTGTGAACATCATCACACCCAAGGAGATGCCATCCAGAGAGAGTCTACATGACAGTCTTTTCAGGGATGGACCAGATGGACAAGCAATTCTCTCCCTATTTCATTTTCAAAGAGCTCTAGAAGTATGGTTCTTCAGAAAAACATTTAGGCATGTTTGAATCTGGCCCCTGCCTGCTTCTCTCAGCCCATCTGTGGTAAATCTCTGTGTCTATAAGGAAAAGTGAGATGAGTCTTCATTAAACCAGATCTTAGCACTGAAAGTTTGATTCGGGGCACAGATTGTACCAAATCTCTGTTTGTTTCTGTAATATTGAAGTACAGACTAGTCAACCGCATTTAAAACTAGCATGCCATGCCATGCCAGCCCAGCCTGTGGGGTTTAATTTATAGTTCACTGCATCATAAGATTGAAGAAAATTGAGTCTGAATGTGTTTTGTTGGTATTGGATTAGCAATTTGTGACCTCAAGCAATGTGACTGGTAAACCAGGTCTTGTAGCCTACTGCAGTCTGCAAACTCAGTCAATAATGGGAGAACCAGGATGGTGTTGATAGTTTCCTAAAAATATCCAAGCTTCAAGAAAGAATTGGCAGACAATGGGAGAAATCACCTTTCGACTTCTGCCATGTAATTATAACAGGAAGTAAATGAGATCTCTCTGAACTTTAGGATTAGTTGCAAATTGGAACAGATTACTCTGGTTTACCTTAATAGATGTCTGTCAGAGATAATGGAGTACAACCAGGGGGGTGGGCTGCTGGGGGTTCACAGGGATTCGGGAGATTAGCTAAGATTCTGTGCAGTTTGGAGAACCCCCAAATCCCACTCCTGGCCCCACCCACCTCGCCCTTCCCCTCCCAGGAGTCCCCACGCAGCCTGTTTTGCATGCAGGTAAGTACAGGGCGCACACGGAGGCTCGGGGAGGACAAAAAACAGGCTTACCTGGGGAGGCTGTTTTCACCCTCCCGGAGGCTCGAACAAAGCCTCTGGAGCCCGGGGAGGGCAAAAATGACCCCCCCACACACCATGGTGCAGGAGGCCGACTAGGCCACACCCACCATGACCCTGCCCACTCAGCAACCGGCCAGAGAACCCTTGCTAAAATTTTTGAAGCTCACCCCTGAGTACAACACCTATTAGTGAGAGAAACTTACCTATAGACAGCATTGGTTGAAGATTGTAGTCCAAATCCGGAAGGTACCAGGTTTAGAATATATTGAGGTGCTCTATCACTCAACCAACCCAAAGTTGGTTAACCATGAAGGTTAAAGGTTTGTTGCATCTGTCAGGAACAATCATCTGTGCCAGGGAAACTTTCTATATAGCTATGGTTTTGTTTCCAGTCGGTGCTCTAGCACAAGACTTCCCATGTGAGCTGATTTTAATCTCATTGACTTTAAAACTCCATTCAGCCAGCTTTAAAATATTGATGGCTTGTATTCAGTGTGTTGCCTGAATCGCTTTTGCAGAGAATATTTTTTTAAAAAAAGGCAATTATTGTAGAGCTTTGTTTGCTTGTTTGATTTTTTTTAGAGAGCTTGATATTTTGACCATCTGATGAAAGATGATGTCAGTACAAACGTATTAACTTCCTGGGTATTTTTGACAAAACAAATCGCTGTCGACTCAATATCAAACAAACAACAGATTAAGAAGGAAATGCCAATGTTTTCTTCATAGTCAATTTATTTGATGTTTGCTTTAATTTTCCTGGAGTGCAGCTCAGGTAGTTTTGATATATGACATGGCTACAAATGACTACATCTATTAACTTACTACTATCCCTTTTCTGAAACAAAATATTTTCCTTCCATTTAACTATTCACAAGTACTGGCTATTAATGCAATATTAATGTATCTCAAAGGCATCTCATGAAAGTCTTCCAATTTCACATATTAAAGATTCTTGTCAAATATTTTGGCATAGAATAATCTGCAACTAACAGTGACTAAAGAAAATGAAGGGCACTTAAGTATATAATAAAGGCAGAGTCATTTAAGAATCTGGTTAACTGGGGGATTTTAGCAAATACAACTTTTCTCCCATCAAAATCCCCTCTTTTGCTACATAAGGATGCTGTCCTCATTTACATTTAATAACACTAAAAGGGCAGGGATTCTAATGCAGCTCTCCTCATGCCAACGTTCAGTTAGCATCTTGTGTGAATCCAGCCATTATGGCTGGATTGTTAAACCATGTTTTTTTTTTAATGAATCATTGTGGGAATGCAGCTTGCTTGCATGCTGTACAGATTCATTCATGTATCTGAATTTCAGGTTTCTAAGAATTCTCTAACATTTTTGAATTTCAAAATCTAAATCCAAATCCAAAAATGCTAGATGATTCTTGGAAAGACAGTATTCAGCCAAATACAGCCATCAATTGACATATTGAAATGAACCACATTTACACACCATTCAAAAGAGTCAATAATAAATCTAGGAAGGAAAAAAAAAAAGAACTACAACACATCCCCAGAAGCCACATTCAGATAAGCAGGGATCAAGACTAGGCAAATAATCAGGCAGAAAATAAGATTCTAATCAAGAAATGACCAAAAAACAAACTGCATCCTAACCAAAACTGGCAGGACAAGCTAACTGCATATTATAAAGCAGCAAATCTCTCACTTGCTTGCGATGATGATGTTACCTAGTTGGGTAACAAAAGGTCTGCACATGAGCAACCGAGCTTAGAAAGCACCTTCAGAGTTCAACTCTGAACTACAAATATTCACTTCTATTGGATTTTTTCCCTGCCAGTTCCTATTACTCAGCATAACAAGGGTTTGAACTGAACATTGACTCTGATTATATCAAGGAATTTGTCAAAATGAATCATTTTTAAGCTATTATCTCATATTCTCACATCTAGAATCCCACGGAGAGGGTGCAGTGCCTTAGGATGTGTTACACATTGACATTCAAAAATGTCTATGCAATGAAATTTAAAATAATTGTTAAAATAATATGCCTTCCTTAGTTTAAATTACAACCTTGGGCAATACGTGAGATGGTTTCTCAAATGTTCCCCATTGATAGTTATATACTCCTTTTGCTTTTTCGGTACAGAATTCATATTTATTTACATTGGCTCAATACAGTAATTAGGAACTTCCTTTGCAAATCTCTGAAATAACTTGCCTATGCATTTTCTAGTATTTTAAAAGCAGTTCATCATTTGGAACCTATCTATATAGCAAATCATGCCCTATATTTACAAGGTTTGTATGAACATACATTTTATTTTTGGGAAAAAATAAATAGCCAAAGTGAAACTTAGTTGAAACTAAGAATTAATACAGTAATTCTGGTTTTTAGATTGGTGAAGTGTATAGGATATCCTGAAAGTGCAACACTAAACTCACCTGTTAAAAAATAATTCCTAGTGAGTTCATGATAACTTACTCCCAAGTAAATAAATACAGGATTATTGACTCAGCATCAAGAATGGGTAAAGTTGTTCTCACATCCAAAAGAACTTGATTCTAAAGCTTCCATCTCAGAAAGGCTTTCATCGCTTAAGCAATATGTTGTAGGGATTTATGCAGTGGTGAAATCCAAATTTTTTTACTGCCAGTTCTGTGGGCATGGCTTGGTGGGTGTGGCTTGGTGGGCGTGGCTTGGTGGGCATGGCAGTAGAAGGATACTGCAGAATCTCCATTCCCTCCCCACTCCTGAGGGAAGGATACTGCAAAATCTCCAATCCCACCCCACCCCAGGGGGGAAGGATACTGCAAAATCTCCATTCCCACCCCACCCCAGGGGAAGGATACTGCAAAATCCCCATTCCCTTCCCAGTCCTGGGGGAAGGATATTGCAAAATCTCTATTCCCACCCCACTCCAGGGGAAGGATACTGCAAAATCTACATTCCCTCCCCACTCATGGGGGAAGGATACTGCAAAATCTCTATTCCCACCCCACTCCAGGGGAAGGATACTGCAAAATCCCCATTCCCTTTCCACTCCTGGGGGAAGGATATTGCAAAATCTCCATTCCCTCCCCACTCCTGGGGGAAGGATATTGCAAAATCTCCATTTCCACCCCACTCTGGGGCCAGCCAGAGGTGGTATTTGCCGGTTCTCTGAACTACTCAAAATTTCCACTACCGGTTCTCCAGAACCTGTCAGAACCTGCTGGATTTCACCCCTGGATTTATGTCAACAGGACTTTGTCCAAATACTGGTTGTGTTCCCACAACATGCTAAACTATATTTTATTTTACTCATGGTTTATTGAATATATCATCAAGGGGCAGGTCACAGATAATGCTTACGATATAAACTTTGATTGTCTATGGAGATTCTCAGTAATCCAGGTCATGGTTTTCCCCAAGGTATTTTTTCAAAAGGCAACTGGACTTTGTTTTGCTTGAAGACGTTTCATTTCTCATCTAAGAAGCTTCTTCTTCAGTGTTAAGCAGAGTGATGGCATTCGGGGGAAAAACTGTCCTTGTGTCTAGTTGTTCTGGTGTGCAGTGCCCTATAGCACTGTTCTGAGGGCAGAAGTTGAAACAATTTATGTCCAGGATCTGAGGGGTCTGTAGATGTTTTCTCAGCCCTCTTTTTGACTCGTGCAGTATACAGATCCTCAATGGAAGGCAGGTTGATAGTAATTGTTTTTTCTGCAGTTCTAATTATCTGTTGAAATCTGTGCTTGTCTTGTTTGGTTGCACAGCCAAACCAGACAGTTATGGATCAATAATTCCTCTATAGAACTGAATCAGTTCTGAACTGAAGAAGCTTCTTGGATGAGAAGCGAAACATCTTCAAGCAAAACTAAGTCCAGTTGCCTTTTTAAAAAGCACCTTGGGGAAAACTTTGATTGCAAACCCAAATGGCTGGGATTACACAACATCGTAAAGCAAACTAAATATATTTTGGACTACAATTCAAAATGGTTCCGATCTAGCATGGCTTAGCAGAATGCATGAACCCAAAGTATTTGTGTGGGAACAATTCCTGAATCACATTCTAGAATCCAAAATTCTAGTAATGGTCTAACAATAATACAATTGTTTTTTTTTTCTTTCCTGACATCACCTTGGACTCTCATTAGCCTTTAGAAATGCCATAATCTTCAGTTTATAGAACCAAAGATCTTATGTCCTGAAGATTTTTATAGAAGTATAAATGGGAGATTATGAAAGTTACAGCCCAGCCTGTCGGAAAGGTGGTAGCCTACTCCTTTTTTTTCAGTGACCTCTTTGTTTTTCAGGTGTTAAAAATAGGTCTTGGGAAATGAGTATTGGGAAATGCAACTCCTGCCACTCCTTTACTTTGGTTAAATAATTACCACCTTGGTAATAATAATTATGACAACAACAATGGTCAGGAGAACTGCCAACATACGTGATGGTGATAACACCATAAAATAGATGCCAATGACAAAAACAACAAATGTTGTTGTCAATAGGAATTCAGAATATTTTAGCTATGCTTACCGAGATGAAAAATATTGTTAATTGTCAGCTAAAGATGAAGAACTACTGCAGATTTGATTGGAATTTTACCATGTTTGTGTCATCTGCTTTGAACCCTTGTGGGAAGATGGGAATCTGAAAAGGAAGTCCATGTCTGTTCTCAATCATTTTTTACCCTGTCCCTTCCCCCTATGCCTATTCAACGTAAACTCCTCCAAACATTTATTATTATACATTTCAATTCTTAAACGGTCAATGCATGTTCCTGTTTTTCATCATTTTTCTGCGATGAGGTTTTATGACCTTATATCATTTATACAGAATCTCATCCTTTGCTGACCTTTTCTTTCCTCATGTCTCATAAATGTTTTTATGCTATATTTATTATATCAAGGTCTCTACCCTACCATAGTTGTCACAGAAGCATCTAGCTGGATTTTCTTGGTTTATTCCTCAGTATAGGAGTTTTCAGTAAGAGTGGTGCGGTGGCCTAGAGGTGGAGCTCTCATCTCACAATCAGGAGACTGTGAGTTCGATTCTAGGTATAGGTAGATATTTCTCTCTCTGGGCACAATGAGAATATATCTGCTGAAAAAAACTCCACATTGGTGACAGGAAGGGCATCCAGCCATTAAACACTCTGCTAGCTCCATTTCCAGACTCCACCCCGCAAGGGATAGAATTGAATAACAGAGTTGGAAGGGACCTTGGAGGTCTTCTAATCCAACCCACATCCCAGGCAGGAAACCCTACACCACTTCAGACAAATGGTTATCCAACATCTTCTTAAAAACTTCCAGTGTTGGAGCATTCACAACTTCTGCAGGCAAATTGTTCCACTTATTAATTCTAGTTCTAACTGTCAGGAAATTTCTCCTTAGTTCTAAGTTGCTTCTCTCCTTGATTAGTTTCCACCCATTGCTTCTTGTTCTACCCTCAGGTGCTTTGGAGAATAGTTTGACTCCCTCTTCTTTGTGGCAATCCCTGAGATATTGGAACACTGCTATTATGTCTCCCCTAGTCCTTCTTTTCATTAAACTAGACATACCCGGTTCCTGCAACCGTTCTTCATATGTTTTAGCCTCCAGTCCCCTAATCATCTTATTGAATGCAGTATTCCAAGTGTGGCCTTACCAAGACATTATAAAGTGGTATTAACACTTCACATGATCTTGATTCTATCCCTCTGTTTATGCAGCCCAGAAGTGTGTTGGATTTTTTGGCAGCTGCTGCACACTGCTGGCTCATATCTAAATAGTTGTCCACTAGGACTCCAAGTTCCCTCTCACAGTTACTACTATTGAGCAAGGTACCACATATACAGTACCTGTGCATTTTGTTTTTCTTCTCTAAATGTAGCCTTACTTTTTTCACTGTTGAATTTCATTCTGTTAGATAGCACTCAATGTTCAAGTCTGTCAAGAGCCTTCTGTATCTTGAGCCTATCTTCTGAAGTGTTGACTATTCCTGCCAGCTTGGTGACATCTGCAAATTTGATGAGTTCCCCATCTATCCCCTCGTCCAAGTCATTGATGAAGATGTTGAAGAGTACTGGGTAGTACTGGGTAATTTAAAAAGCTATCAAAAAAACTATTATTGTTATATTTACTTTCCCATTCCCATTTATTAATCTATCTTATCTATATTTGCTAATGTTTACCTCATCATCCTTCATCTTTAACCATCATCTTGAAATCTTTTTAGCATCCCCTTTTCTAATGGTTGTTTGCACGACCCTTTATCTCGCTCTAATTTCTCAATTCTCTTTTTTTTCCTTTTTATACCACGTTTCCCTGAAAATAAAACACTGTCTTATATTTTTTTGAACCCTGAAATAAGCACTTGGCCTTATTGCCATGCGCTCAAAAGCCCGATTGGGCTTATTATCTGGGGATGTCTTATTTCAAGGGGAAACAGGTTATATGTTACATTTCATCTTCTGGCTTCCTTTTATCTTTTTTTGTTGTATTGTTTGAACATCCCTCACCAAAGTTTTCCCTTGTCTCTTCCAGATATTCCCCTTTTATCTGTTTCTTTTTTAGGGGGGACTGCCATAGTTAAGCAATCATGTAGTTGTTAAACAAACCCAGCTTCCCCTTACTAACTATTCTTGTGAGAAACCTTCTGGGAAGATCACAAATGCCAATCTCATGAGCCTGTGGTAAATTCATGCTTCTGAATTCTTATCATGTGACTGTGAGGATGCTGTGATGGTTGTTAGGTGCAAGGACCATTTGTAAGTCACTTTGTTTCAATGCCATTGTAACATTCAAGCAACCAACTTGAATGGTTGCTAAACAAATGGCCATAAGTCGAGGACTATCTGTATGCCTTTTCTAAAATGTAATGTACGTTTCCAGATCTTTCTCTTGTCACATCCAAAACCACATAGTTAGTAAGGAAGAGATGACAAGGGCAAACTTTTACAACTCTGTTGTGGCTCTTTCTAAAAGAGAAAATGTAGTTCTGTCAAATAAGTCTAAGGACATTTTTATCATAAAGAGATTTCTATCCCCCTTTGGTTTTGGTCAACTTCCATCACCTCAGGGTGGTAAAAATGCTTCTGCTCACTTTTTTTCCCCCAACAACAATCCTGGGAGGTGGGTTGGGCTAAGGGAGAAGGTTTGATCCAAAGCTACTCAGCTGCCTTTTATACCTAAGATAAGACTGGAATTCAGCATTTCTAATTTCTGGCCTAGCATTTCGCCACAACACCAAACTAGTTTCTCTTCAGTTCTGTCAATCAGCCTGTGGGCTCTTGGCTTCCATCAGATATTATGAGCTGTGGTGACACAGTGAATGCAGTATAGCTGCTGACTGCCTGCAGTTCGATCCTGACCACGGAGACATCTTCGGACAGCACTGGCTCTTCATCTTTGAAACGGAGATGAGCACCGCCTCCTAGAGTCAGGAATGACTAGCACATATGTCCAAGGGGAACCTTTACCTTTACCTTTACCTTACCTTTCAGAAAGTACAAAGATTAAAATTAAAATCACAGGGACAACACAGCCACTCAAGAACAGCACATCCATTTTATAGACTCTATTTGGGGGCCCACACAGTATTACAGTGTTATTAATAACAACACAGTATTCAACAGGGGTGCAAAAAGACAAGTGGTGGATGTGGTTATGATACAGTACAAAAGTTCCAGGGAAATATGAGATTTCATTATTAACTGTGCTCTCTATAATATAGGGTGCAAAAGTACCCTCAAAGATGTGCAGGTATAGGAACATAAGAAATTTGGTACAATCTCAGAAAATGGGTTGATTCAGTATGCACTTTAAGCATGCATGGCCATGGTTAAACAACTCACCCATCTAACTGCCTGTTACCAACACTAACATGGAACAATTCTCTGGGATTCAGTTTGGCAGCTTTTGCATGCAAAGTATGGGCTGTTAACATTGCACTATAATCCATTTAGGTGGATTTCTGATGAAATTGTAGAAGTCTATGAAGTGGTTCAATCAGCCAGAGGCTAGTCCTTAGTGCCTATTTATGTACCTGGCTGGCACAACAATTTATGAAAGAGATAAATAAAAAGCAGTGTGAGTTTATTTGCATCATTTGAACAAGCTCAATAAAATTACAATTTCGGGTGGGTGGGTGGGTGGGAATTAGGGTTTATGCATTCCAGGCAATAAAATGATCCTGACTATATCATTGACTACATGTAACAGCCTGTTCAGAAATCGTATTTTAAAATATGCCCCTAAGACTATAATATTTGAATGTTGCAAAGATAGATTTTATGCAGGTTCAAGATAAGGGGCAGCCACTATTAACTGCTGTTCTTTGCAGAGAAAATGACTTAATGGCAAAGAAAATTTGTAAAACTGTACTTTATGTAATATTGTCTGCCAGAAGTGGCTCATTTTTTTAATTTGAATTTGCACAGTTGCACCAACTCTGAGATTTATGATGATAAAATTGTAGGGGAGAAGGACAGAAGGGCAAAAAAAAAAATGCTTAAATCCAGCTAGTACCAGAGGGGCAGGACAAGAAACAATGGATGGAAAATAATCAAGGAGAGAAGCAACCTGGAATTAAGGAGAAGCTTCCTAACAGTGAGGACAATTCAACAGTGGAACAGCTTGTCGTCAGATGTTGTGGGTGCTTCATCACTGGAGGTTTTTAAGAAGAGAGTGGACAGTCACTTGCTGAAATGGTATAGGGCAGTGATGGTAACCTTTTTGCCATCATGTGCCAAAAGAGGGGGGCGCGGGGGGTCGTGCATGTGTGTGCCCACACCCATAATTCAATGCCCTTTGCCCCCGCACCCCGCACCCTGAACCACTTTTAGCATGCGATGACATGGTAGGCCCAGTAGACCCGTTGTTCACCCTCCCCAGGCTCTAGAAGCTTTCTTGGAGCCTGAGGAGGACAAAAACGGCCTTCCCCACCTCCCTGGAGGTTCTCTGGAGGCTGGAAACTGCCCATTTCCTGACTTCCAGTGGGCCCAGAAGGCCGAAGAATCAGCTGGCACGCTGGAGCTGAGCTAGGGCAACGCTCGCGTGCCCACAGATATGGCTCCGTGTGCCACCTGTGGCATGCGTACCATAGGTTCTCCATCACAGGTATAGGGTTTCCTGCTTGAGCAGAGAGTTGGACTAGAAAGACCTCCAAGGTCCCTTCCAACTCTATTCTGATTGATTGATATGCGGAGTTATACAAACAGTCATACAGTTATAGTGTGAGGGCCACTGATTCATGTCCATTTGGGCCCTCATTTCCTTTCTTACCAAATAGAAGTTTGCATGACTTCCTTTAGCATTGGGGTCTAGAACATTCAGTCCAAAGGGGATGTGTAGCTCCTCTCCAACTGTTGTGATTTCTAGAAGAGATTGAGAAGGCACCACCAAAATTAAAGGACAAACAGCTAAAAACTATGGCATAATTCCTCTCAAGTTTCTGGTTGGAAGCAAAAGTAATTAATACATGTTATTTTTAAAACAGTAAATAACAAAAACAAAATAGCCTTCACAAGAGGGGAAAAAAGTCAATTTGATCATATCTACCAACTAGTCACTATATCACTGATGAACTTTCTTTAACCCCAGCACTTGGAAATATCTTCACATACACACACAAGAGTATATCCCATCAAATAATGCCTGCCTTTTCAAAGGCTAGCGTGTCTCCTTATTTGTACTAGCCATTTTTCATTGATAAAACAATTCCCAACTGACTCTTCCATCTGTATAATGATTTGTCTCCTAATTCCATGTAGGGTGAAGTCCCATTGTCACTTTCTCATTCATTTCTTTGTTGAGCTGCATTTTGCATAAAATTTCACAGCATATTATGCACATTGGATACAAATTTCTGTGAAATCCTCCCATCACAACACCCTTCATGCTGGAAAGCAGTAATGTGTGGTCTTTTCCTTTCCCTCCCCCCTCCCTTCCCTTTCTTTTGTCAGCAGTTTTCTCTATCAAGAAATTTGTCTTTAAGGAGATGAGACTGTACAGTTTGTGTTCCGTCTGCCTGAACTGAGGATGCATGCAATTAAGTGGCAAATGAAGTGTCCACATAAGGGGAGCCATAGATAACTACCTTGTGCTGAATCATTTGGGCCTTGGAGTTAACATACCTTGAATGCACCATATGCTACTGAAAACAAAGCCTTCCTCCAGAAAATAGCTCAACCAAAAGCACTTTTAAAAATATGGAATGATTCAACGTAGATTTAAAATTGTAGTCCTTTGGCCCCAAATTAGAAATCCTTAACTGTTAAATATTTTTCCCACAAAACTTTGTGGATATACTGTATACATTGCCTTTTCATTATAGAATATTTTAATACAGACTTAAGCATTGCTCAGTACTACATTTAAGGCTGTCTTTTCAAGTAGTTTTGGGCAGTGTAATTTCCTTTTAGACTAAGATCATTCAGATGTACAAATCTCCATTGTAGTATTCATTACTGTAGGGAGATTCCTTAAGAATAAAACTTTCATTAAGAATAAAACTTTCATTATTTAGTATTTAGCATTTTCTAATTAAGACTTCCCCACACTTTGTAAATCACAACTATTCCATTGTACATTGATGATTATGGATAGAGCTACCTTATTTATTTCAACTGTTCAGTGGTAAAGGCTACCTTATGAATAATCAGGGCTGGGTTTAAACTTAAACATATCCTGAATGTGGTGAAGCTGTAAATGTTCTTATCTGGCAAGTCCTAACAGAGAATAAGGCTGTGTCACAAGTGAACTTGGCAAGAATGCCACCAAGATTCATAGTAAATCCATGATGAACAACAACAACAAAATGTCTGCATAAATAAAGCGTACCATAATCAATTAATGAGGGCCATTTCAACCAAAGGACTCAATTACTTTCATATGTGCAAATAACAAAACCACAACAGTTGAAAAAAAAAATCTGAAATTTTGTATGGCCCTAAGCTTTAGCTTGTTTATTGTTTGATTATTTGTAGAATGGTGTGGTGGCCTAGAGGTGGAGCTCTCATCTCACAATCAGGAGGCTGTGAGTTCAATCCTAGGTAGAGGCAGATATTTCTCTCTCTGGGCACAATGAGAATATATCAGCTGAACAAAACTCCACATTGGTGACAGGAAGGGCATCTGGCCAGTAAACACTCAGCTCCATTCAATTGCCCAAACTTCACCCCACAAGGGATTATAGGGAGATGATGATGATTGTTTGATTACTTGTAGATTTGGTTCAGTGAATGTTTTTCTCTTGAATTATCTGTTCAGCTTTCTGCAGGTTCTTTGACTTCTCATATTTCCATTAAAGCCCAGAAAAAATCATCATGAAGGAATTTTTACATTTTTTTTTTTATTAGAATGCAAGGATAAAGGCTGTAGAGGGAAACACAAATGTTAACAGCCGAAACAATAGCAACAATCCTTTCTATTGTTTCATAACTACAAAGCGAGTTCAAACACTCTTCCAAAAGGAACTCTAAAACAGTGCTAAATGAATAAGGTACCTTGGGAATGAGTAGAAAAACAGAATTGTTTTTTTTTTCAGGAGAATAAAACTTGGAGAACATATTTCCACACTGCATTATTTTGAACTCTTGTGATGATAGTAACCTGAAGAGATGCCATTCACCATTATCAGTCATGCTATGGACAATTCCAAAATATGGGGCTGCTTTTAATATAAATTGTTTATTATTTTATATTATTCTCTAATCTAAGGTTTTCAAAACCATGTGTTTTAAATCCAATAAGGAAAATTACACATGTTTTCAGCTTGTAGGTAACTATGTGAAAGTTAACAGAAAATAGTTCCTATGAATGAAAACCCTTTAATTTAAAATTTCAGATAAGCCTTAAATTTACTAATAAGTACCGTATTTTTTGGAGTATAAGACACACCAGAGTATAAGATGCACCTACCTTTTTTGGTGAGGAAAAGAAGAAAAAGAAATCTCCCTCTGCCTCTTGAGCAATTTTGCCTCGTTGCAGCAAACAGCAAACAGCCTGCTTTACTGTCATTTTCGTTTTCAGCATAGCTTGATTAGCACAAGGGGAAAAAAAATCTGCTCCAGCAATTTACCTCTTTGCAGCAAGCAGCAGAGCCCTGCGCAAAACAGCTGAGAGCAAATCAGCTGAGAGTCGGGAGGCTGATCCAATCAACTTGTGCTAATTAGGTTGTGCTAAAGCGGAAAGGAGCTGCTTTTTCTTGCTGTTTGCTTGCAAGGAGGTAACTGCTGGGAGGCAGAGGCCAAAGGGTGGGGGCCAGTGGGTGGGCGGGGCTACATTCGGTATATAAGACGCACCTAAATTTTCACCCCCTTTTAGGCGGGAAAAAGGTGCACCTTATACTCCGAAAAATACGGTATGTTCCCAAAGAAGGGGAAATTATGGGTATCTCTTCAAGAAAAAGGGAATAGTATTAAATAAATTATTGTAACAGAAAATGAGATAAAGGAGGGATATGTAAGATTATTGGATTCAGGATAAATTAAAGAGAATATTTGTAGCTCAGGATTGAACTGAGGGGCTCATGCTGATCTCTGACCTCGATTGTTTTCTTGCAGATATTTCATTACCCAACTAAGTGACATCCTCAGATGATGTTATCTAGTTGGATAATGAAACATCTACAAGAAAACAACCAAGCTTAGAGAGTACCAAGGAACATTCAGGAAGCTTTGCTGAAATATGTGGACATTATGTCCAGTGACCCCACTTTAAGTAGAACTTTAACAAACATGTCCAGAAAAGAATAGCCATGATAATGAGAGATTTGGTCGATGAATCCCATGAATAACAGCTACAAGAGCTAGACATGATAGCTTTTAATATTCTACTTGTGGTAACTTCTGAGTTTGATCTTGTAAACAAAGATTGTCTGCTGCCATCTTTGTTAATGGGAACTGAGAGATGAGAGGAGAGAACTGCAGCGTTGAGCAATATTATTTCTAATGCTGTGTTTTCAAGTGGTGTTGGACAAAATAATTTCCTTTTAGTCCTTGTTGGAGTTGGGGTCTTTAAGCATCTGGAAGTCTCCCCCTCAGTCAGCAACTGGAAATTATGCTATCTCCATTTCAGTCTTCAAATAGCTTTTAAGTAAAGGTTGCCTAAGGTTGCTCGGTAATCATGATACAAACTTTATGGCTGAAAGGAATTTAAACCCTGATCTTTCACCTGACTGAATATACTGTAATGGATCTCAATATTATATAGTACAGCATTCAACCTGGATTTGTCACCTATCAAAAAAATAAAATAAAATGCAAAAATGAGTTGAAGTGAATTCAGTTTTTCTGGTATTTAAATCTGTTTGATAACTATTTTAAAATCACTTTGCATATATTGCATGTACTTTTTTAAAAAATCCATTAAAAACTTGTTCAAATAAGTTTTTAAAATTTTACAGGATCGGTCTCAGAGTCTAATACATATCCAAGAAAAGGAGATTTATATATCAGGTGCAATATTTTTTATGATCATCATCTTCAATTGTTTATGCTTAGAAAGCCACAGGAGATTTTGGGGCTGATAACAAAAGGATAATATATACAGCACATGAGATCTGCTGGAGCAATAAAATGTTCCAAACTCCAAAGCAGTTCAGAGGCACATCATTTACTCTTACTTAAAAGAGAACGATTCAGGAAGATTACAAAATCCACAATTGGGCAATATTTTTAAGTAGACCAACCAAAATGTCAGAATAATTGCTTTTTAGATGGACATTAAAAAGCCTATGGTCCAATTGTGGATTTTGTTGTTTTTTCTTATGGACCAGAATAATTACTTTAATTATGAAAAGCAAAACTTTAGAGCAGCATAAGCATTCATGGAAATTTCCAGAGAGGAAATCAATCTTTACATGTTGTCAGCCCACCAGATTTGAGAAGACTGAAGTAGAGCAAGTATAATTAACCATAACCTAACATTGGCCATCTTTAAACTAGGATATTTTGTCCTATTCAGTCTATTTAATTTCTATTCAATCCTATTCAGTCTATGATTGATTGATTGATTGGTAGGTAGGTAGGTAGGTAGGTAGGTAGGCAGGCAGGTAGATGATAGATAGATAGATAGATAGATAGATAGATAGATAGATAGATAGATAACCTGTTTCCCTGAAAATAAGACCCAACCACAAAATAGCATGATTTTTCAGGATGCTCGTAATATAAGCCCTACCCCAAAATAAGCCCCAGTTAAGATTGTCAGCCAGATGGATGCATTTAGTACCGTATTTCCCTCAAAATAAGACCTAACCAGAATATAAACCCTAATGCGTCTTTTGGAGCAAAAATTAATATAAGACCCAGTCTTATTTTTGGGGAAACACTGTAGATAGATAGATAGATAGATAGATAGATAGATAGATAGATAGATAGATAGATAGATAGATAGACAGACAGACAGACAGACAGACAGACAGAGACAAATATATATATCTGTCTCTAGCTTTTTGACTTTGTACAGTAAGCTATGAAGTAATTCATAAGATATGAAACATGCACTTGAGCAGGCAAATCTGATTGATCTGAGCTTGGTTCCAGGTCAAGAAATCTACAGCTTAATAAGTCAAGCTATATTAAAAAATAAAATGGATTGCCTGGAAATAGAAAGATCGCTTTTACTTTTTCTGCCTTTTCCCTGACAGAGACTATATGACATTAATTGACTGGTAGAAACTCCACTAGTGTAGTTTTCTCCCAGGTGGGGATGCAGCAGTGGGGATGCTTGCTATGTCTGTTAGATGGCTATTGAAGGCATGAAGAGGTCATCCCCAACTGGGTTCACAGCAGGGGTGAAATCCAGCAGGTTCTGATGGGTTCTGGAGAACTGGTAGCGGAAATTTTGAGCAGTTCGGAGAACCAGTAAATACTACCTCTGGCTGTCCCCAGAGTGGGGTGGGAATGGAGATTTTGCAATATCCTTCCCCCAGGAGTGGGATGGGAATGGAGATTTTGCAGTATCTTTCCCCTGCCAGGCCCACCAAGTCACACCCACCAAGCCACACCACACCCACCAAGCCACGTCCACAGAACCAGTAGTAAAAAAGTTTGGATTTCACCACTGGTTCACAGGTTGTCCTCAACTTTCCACTGCCACAAAACCATTCAGAGCCAACTTCAGAAGGAAAGATATCAAATGTCATTCCCATCTCTTGGGACTCTTCTTCACTGCTTTCAGGTAGGCAATCACATATTATAGGAAAGGAAAAAAATAACCTCTCACACAATCCTGTAACCTTTACACTGATGATAGATCACAGGAAAGTCTAAGCATTTCTGCATAGCCCTGTTTTTATTCTCCAGTCTTTCCATCATGTTTTGAAGCCATACCTGTGACTATATTCACTCCATCAGAAGCTGGAACAAGTAGGGGACTTCCGGTTTGGCATCGCAGCGAGACAGTCGGGGAATTAGCACGCTCTGGTGAGCTCTGCGAAAACCCGGACTGATGAACTGCTGCCGATGGGTCTGCGAACCAGAACCATCCTGTACGGACGGGGAAGAAGGAGAGGCACCTTGGAAAACCAAAAGGAACAGGCAAGTTCCTCGAAGGTCAGAGGAAACTCCCTATGACTCGGTGGTGGAGGATGGCAGCCATTGCGGTTGCCACGAAGCTGGGGCAACCGGATTAAGCATTGAGCAGGAGTGATGAATGGAATGGAGTTTTTGGAAGCCGGGTGAGTGACAGCCAACCCATGGTTTGAAACAACAATAAGGAAAACATATTTGTAACTTTAAGACCTCTAGTGATGAAACAGCGGCTAATGAGCAGGGGGGGAAGAAAAGATTTTAAAGCGCAATTTTAAAGGGATAAAAACCCGATGGAAAATTGACTTTTGAACAAAACTATTTGGAAATTTTAAATAACTAGAGAAATTGCCCCAAGATTGGAGCAATTTAAAGGATTGGAAAGAAATAAATAGATCCTTTCTTTTTCCTTTCTTTTTTGAATTTCAAGAAAAACAAAGAGAATGGATAATAAGCTTTAAAACAGAAATGTTGTATAAATGAAAGGAAAAAAGGAAAAAAGAAGTGAAAAGAGCTGTGTAAATTTGGACTGGAGTACAAAACTGATATGATATTTTTAAAAGCCAAAAAGAAAAAGAGAAGTTAAATAAGATTGTTGATGCAGATTGAAACAAAATGGATACTTGTTTGACAATTGGTAATTGTGGATTGCAGAGAGACACCTTCAGGAATAAAAAGGAATAACTGCAACTTGGTCTTTGTTTTGGAAAATTGTGAACTTTACAGATAAAATGCCGTGAGAACTTTCGGGGGAGGATTTCTTTGTCTGCAAGCAGCTCGACTTTGGAGGGGGAAAAAGGGGGGGAATGCAATGGAACTTTTATAAATTGGAATAATATTAACTTAAAAAGAATAAAATGGCACAGGAAATTAGTGAAATGATTAAATTGAGGTACTTGCCATGGAAAATGGAAATAAGAGAAATAATTATAATGTTACACGGAAGACTAAAACTTGAGGATATAAAAGCTGAAATGGAGCATACGCAAGCAGACAAGAAAATGAAGACGGAGAAGTGAGACATAGAGATTGAAAATAGAGAAGACTCAGACAATATGATTAAACATGAAGAAGTTACTGAACATATGGATAATAATAATAAAAAGGAGGTTTTTAGAGATTACATTGGGATTAACAATGAAAAAAAATAAAGATGATTATGCTGGGATTAACAGTGGAATGATAAAAGAAAAAGGTTGGAAAATATAGAAATAATAAAAAGGAGGTTTTTAGAGATTACACTGGGATTAACAGTGAAAAAATGATTACACTGGGATTAACAGTGGAATGACAAAAGAAAAGGTTGGAAAATACCAGGGAACATAGAGTAAAATAGAAGAGTCCAGGACTTTGATTTAATGATTATATTGAGATTAATAATGGTAAAATGAGAGAAAGAGAAAAGAGAGGGGAAACAAAGGGACATATAGGGCAAAATAGGGGAGAGAGAAAGGAAGATAGAAATGAGAGAAGAATATGTTATAGATATCTAGAATTGAAATATGGATTGAAGCTAAAATATATAAACAATGGATATAATGAATTAATTTTTATTGAGATGTTGGATGGTATTATTTGAGAAAATTGATGGCTTTTTTTAGAGATACCACTGGGATTAACAGTGAAAAAAATAAAGATGATTACACTTGGATTAACAGTGAAAAAGATTATTACACTGGGATTAACAGTGGGCAAAACAGGGGATAGAAAAAGGAAGATAGAAATGAGAGAAGAATATGAGAAAAGAATATAGATACTTAGACTTGAAATATGGATTGAAGCTAAAATATATGAAAATTAGATTATGTAAAAAGAAAATATATCAATGGATATAATGAATTAATTTTTATTGAGATGTTGGATGATACTATTTGAGAAAATTGATGGCTATAATAATTGGGATATTGTTTCAATACCTATAACAATTGTAATAATTAGAATATTTTCAATAATACATTTATTTAAGCAAAAAGAAAAGAAAATTGAAGTGATATAGGATTATGATTTACTAAATAAGACTCATTTAAATTGGCTTTTATATAAATGGTATTGTTAAATAGACAGAATTTAGGGAAATAATTGTGAATTGTATTATGTTGTGTTGTTTGAATTAAGAACTTTGTTTAAATGTTAAATTGGTATATTTTCAAGATTAGAGATAAGATTTAAATTTGATGAAGTAATAATTAAATAAAGACTTAATGAATATTATATGAAGTAATAATAAAATGTAAGGAAGTTCTAGAAATGGAAATAAGATTTAGAAATATAAACATATTTGAACTGTATTTTTAATAGTGAGTATTTGGGGTAAGAATTGTGAAATGTATTATGAAGGTATTAATTGAATCAAGATTTAATGTAGATTAATAGAAGGGTAATTGCTTTGATTAAGTTAATATGGGTTAGCTTTCTATAAGATGGTAATAGTTGAGATATGTGATAAGTGTTATGGCAAAAATAGAATATATAAAATTTTGTTAAAGATGAACAAAAAGTTGAACAAATTTATGACCTGATCAATGCTCTGTTCCGAAAAGATTATTGTATGTTTATTTGTGTGTTTTAAAAAAAAAAAAAAATACAAAAAAAGAGAGAAGAAGCTCGAACAAGTAGGAACACACCAGTCAATTCAGACTCCCTTTCAAGTAAAAGGTAAAGGTAAAGGTTCCCCTCGCACATATATGCTAGTCGTTCCCGACTCTAGGGGGCGGTGCTCATCTCTGTTTCAAAGCCGAAGAGCCAGCGCTCTCCGAAGACATCTCTGTGGTCATGTGGCTGGCATGACTAAATTCCAAAGGTGCATGGAACGCCACCAAAGATGGTCCCTATTTTTCTACTTGCATTTTTTACATGCTTTCGAACTGCTAGGTTGACAGAAGCTGGGACAAGTAATGGGAGCTCACCCCATTACGTGGCACTAGGGATTCAAACCGCTGAACTGCTGACCTTTTGATCGACAAGCTCAGCGTCTTAGCCACCGAGCCACCGCATCCCATTTCAAGTAGAGAAGTACAAAACTGTCATCCGGTCACTACCCTGCCCCTTGAATAACAAAAATCCCTTCACCCCTGCTTCTCACAGGAAAAAAATAATAATCATATGTGTACCTTAATAAAAAAGGGACACAGTGGCTCAGTGTTTAAGATGTTGAGCTTGTCGACTGAAAGATTTTTGAACAATTTCACAAACTTTGTGCTAGCAATGCTGCCATACTTCAGGGTATATTTTAATACATATGGGGGATGGAAAGTAGGGTAAATATTTTAGCCCTCCCTCCCTCACTCACTCACTCACTCACTCCTCTCTCTCTCTCATCCATCTCACTCGTATATTGTAAGCTATCAGGAAACACTGTAATAAAAAATTAAAAAGTGCTAAAAGCAATTAAAATTAGAAAAATTGAATAGAGAAGTTAAAAACCAATATGACGGGCAGCCTGGGGGTACGAATCTTCTCTAACTCATCAGCCACTCACAATGTAGCAGGCTCCTGTTGGGGCCCCAGGCCAAGGGATAGAGCCATGTATTTAGGCTCTTCCGGAAGGCCAGAATACTAAATACTAAAATAAACCAAAATTCTAATCATTAAGGAGGAGCCCAGAATTTTTGAGAAAACATCAGGACAACTCACTCACAGTAGCATCAAGGCAATGCTATATTTTTCCATTCTACAGTGGGTAGATGCCTGCCTGCCACCATGAACTTTTTACTGTACTTTTTATTTTACACAATGCTGCCAGTCCTACTTTTATTTTACTTTTGCTGCAAGTCATTTTCCTAATATGAATGCCATTAATAGTCTCCCCACATGAATGAGTTCTGAATTAACTGGTGCCTTTTTATTCTACAACAAAATGTGAATTTAAAAATAGAACTAAATCTATAAAACGGTTCGCAGTTTAAACCAGAACAATTTCTGTTAGCGGTGAACTTGAAATAACTCCTTTGCTCCAAAATGTAACAGTTTGACCTCCCGAACACACTTTCATGAATTAATATTCTAGAGGAAGAGATGAATAAGCTTTCATATTTCACTGAACTGTTCAGAAAAAAAGAAGGGGTCAAGCCAAGGAAAGCAACATCCAAATCAGCATATTCTCACCAAGACTTTTTATAGCGGTAAACAGCGTCTCTTGCCTATTCTGTTTTGTTCTGTCTCCAAACATGTCAAACTGACACATTTCAGTTACTCTTAAATTGGCCTTTAAGATTAAAAAAAAAATGTCAGATTTAGAGATAGAAATCTTCTTTTTTTTCAGATTTTAAAATAGGCTTTTTGTACATGTCCTGGAGAAGAAATGAATGGGCTGTAGTCCTGAAATCTTAAAAAATAAGATTATTGCTATAGAAGCAATAGTAAGAAATCAGAGGAATTTGATGAGTTAGAGATGGAACTTTTCAAATCCTCCCTATTGGTTTTCTACTTTTTAATTTATTTCTATTGCTCTAATATTCGAATAGGAGAAAGGAAGAAATACAGTAAAAAAAAATGCAAAATATAATATACATGAAAGACAGCTCGGTTTGAAACACAACATTAAACCTTGACATGAAATAACAGTCTTTCCATTAAATGCCAGTTAATAAGCAGACAGTAAATGTATTAGCATCTGTGGGGGCCCGGTCTTTCATCATCAAAGTGTATTGTCATTTGCTATACAGATAGACCTTGATTTATGACCATAATGAAGACTGCAGGATCAGTCACTGGGACCAGAAGTTCAATTTTTTGAGCTTTTGGACTCATGCTGGAGAATGTCTCTCTCACCAGAACGTGTGCTTTGGATTATTCTATACTTAGTATTTATGTGGTGCCAGGTTTTTTGCTGATTGGGGCAGTGGTGGGATTCAGCCAGTTCGCACCACTTCAGAAGAACTGGTTGTTAACTTTCTGAGCAGTTTGGCAAACTGGTTGTTGGTAGAAATCATTAGGGCAGAGAACCGGTTGTTAAATTACTTGAATCCCACCACTGGATTGGGGTGTTGATGGCCAGCTATTAAGCCAATGGCTGCTATTTCCTAGTGTTGCCAAGTCCTCGGCTCCTGAATACCTGATAGGCTGCTGGTAAATCAGTGCTCCTTTTGAATGACAAGTAGCATGTTTCCTAGGCTTCCCTGATTATTTTTGTGCCTACTTGACCAACAATCTTAGTACTGCAAAATGGAATGTATGTCCTTGTTCATTGCAATATGAGGCTACCAATGAGTTCCGGTCCTCTTGTCTGACCACTCACTCCTCCTCTGATCGAGGGGTGCCTCTTGCAGTTGGATGGTTAGCTTCAGTGGAGAAATCCAATTTTTTTTACTACCAGTTCTGTGGGCAGGGCTTGGTGGGCGTGGTGTAGCTTGGTGGGCATGGCTTGGTGGGCGTGGCAGGGGATGAACACTGCAAAATCTCCATTCCCTCCCCACTCCTGGGGAAAGGATATTGCAAAATCTCCATTCCCACCCCACTCTGGGGCCAGCCAGAGGTGGTATTTGCCGGTTCTCCTAACTGCTCAAAATTTCCACTACTGGTTCTCCAGAATCTGTCAGAACCTGCTGGATTTCACCCCTGGTTAGCTTCCACCCCATCTGTCTTCCCTAGTCACAAGGCCAATCCATGCAGGAATAAATTTACTACATAACAGAACAACAGAGTTGGAAGGGACCTTGAGGTGCAGAGGATCCGGTAGATTACATTAGAAGTATCTCCCACCTCCAAGCGATCTTTGCAGTGTATGATTTGTCCTCGCATGGTAGCCTCTGGGTGGTAGCCTTCATTCATAATAGGGACTGTCCATTATAGTCACTAGTGGTGACAACCATTTAAGCGTGACAGCCTTACTTAAGCACCATTTCTGTTCTCCTTGATGCCACTATTAAATGAACACATGGGTGATTTAGTAAGCAGGGGGTACCTTGTTGGTGGCATCCATCTGGCTCCATAAAGGATGTAGACAAGCAGCAAGATCTTAGATTAACAGAGTTGGAAGGGACCTTATAGGTCATCTAGTCCAACCCCCCGCTCAAGCAGGAGACTCTACACCATTTCTGACAAATGGCAGTCCAATCTTTTCTTGAAAGTCTCAAGTGATGAAGCTCCCACAACTTCTGAAGGTTGATCAAAAGCAAGCTGCCATGTCTACAAGGCATTGTTGGAGTGCTGAAAATGGCGGCTGCTTCCAGGAGGCATGGAGTGTAGGCCAAGCTCTGCAGGGTCTTGTCAGGATGGGATGGGGGAAGAGAAGTGGGAGGGTGCTGCAGCATCCATGTGGTAGGTTGCAATGACTACAGTGGCACTGAGGCCACCATAGGAGTTTGAAACAGGGTCATATACAGCTTTGTGGGGGGGTGAAAGCTGTCTTAACTTTGGCTGTTAAGTGATTGGTCATATCTCGAGAACTACCATACTACATGCACTATAAGTCCACCATTCTTCATATAATGAAAAATTCCTTACTTTGATATAGAGTTCAAAACCATATTTACACTTCAAAACTGTATTATTCTTCCCAAAAGCATAGTAACAAAATAAAAAAAAATAAAGCAAGTTGACATCATATTCCCAAAATATTCATTTTGCACATCCAGCATGATGAAGTTGACAGTCAGCCTCTTTTAAGCATCCTCTGTTATGTTCCACATACTTGAAAAAAATCTTTTGTTGAATTAGACCCAATTTAAGATTGTAAGAAACATAATACTCTTTTATATCATTTTAGGACAGAATGCCTTGCTTAGTATGATTCTGCCCACTTGGTTCAAACATTGGGGGGAGTGCTCTGTCTCCCCCACTCTGAGAGGTTTTATGGGCTTAGGACAGGGGTGAAATTCAGCAGGTTCTTACAGGTTCTGGATAACCGGTAGCGGAAAATTTGAGTAGTTCAGAGAACCGGCAAATCCCACCTCTGGCTGGCTCTAGAGTGGGGTGGGAACGGAGATTTTGCAATATCCTTCCCCTGGGGTGGGGTGGGAATGGAGATTTTGCAATATCCTTCCCCTGGAGTGGGGTGGGAATGGAGATTTTGCAGTATCTTCCCCTGCCACACCACCAAGCCACACCACACCCAACAAGCCACGCCCACAGAACCGGATTTCACCACTGGCTTAGAACTAAAGTCAGGCTTTCTAAGTAGTAGCTTTATAGAATATGTTTCCTCTGGAGGTATGATTGGATCCAACTCTCCTTATAATCATGAAGAGCTTGAAACAATTTTATTTTAGCATGCCTTTGGAGTCTTAAAGAATTGGGGAAAATATTAAAAAAAGCATAATTATAAACTTCCATATGCATTAGAAAAGAGATAGGCATCAGGTCTGCCATTTTCTGTGTGTTCATAAATTTATAATTTCCTAAAGACATAAAACTATATCCCGAAAAGTAGCATCATGTATTATCTTTGGAAGGCTACAATAGGTAGGAAATAGTCATCTTGGTTAAATTGTGTTTCAGTAAATGCATAAGTGAACAGAAACCAACATAGCCTCTATATAATACAGACTTAAACGCAGTGGTGGGATTGAAGTAATTTAACAACTGGTTTTCTGCCCTAATGATTTCTTCCAACAACCAGTTTGCCAAACTGCTCAGAAAGTTAACAACCGGTTCTCCCAAAGTGGTGCGAACTGGCTGAATCCCACCACTGCTTAAACATGACATCTTTCTGCAAATTTGAATGCCTACTTATTTATATGAAGTTGTCCACTAATTAAACAAAAAAAAAAAGAACAGTTTATATATCCATAGTGAAATCTGTAAGAGAATTAAAATTAGCTAGAACAATAGTACAGTCTTGAAAAAGACCTAAAACTTGATTAAAATCTCCAGACATAATTAAATCATGCATAGCTAAAATGAAAAGACATTCAAACCTCTATGAAAAAAACTTGATGATCCGTAGTAAGCCCATAGGAATTAGTAAATGCAGGAAGGTCATTAAAATCAGTGGTATTTAAACAATTAAATATTTCTTTCATCTTCCGCCACAAATATTGAAAATTTAATCAAAATGACTACTCCCTAGTAGATTTTGATTTTCTACCAATAAGTATTTAAGCAATCTGTTCCTTAAAATGCTTTTACTTATAAAGGATAAGGTTTTTTTAAAAAAAAAGTCTGACTGTATATTGCTCAGTTTATTTAGATACTTAAATCTAATTTAGTCATTGCAGGAAATGACTAAAGATGACATAAGAACTAAAGGTGCTTTTTCAAGAGACAACTGGACTTTCTTGTTTTTCTTTGAAGACGTTTCGCTTCTCATCCAAGAAGCTTCTTCAGTCAAATCCTTCCATTCCCCACCATCCAGTCGGAGCTGAAGCAGCTTCTTGGATGAGAAGCGAAATGTCTTCAAAGAAAAATCAGAAAGTCCAGTTGCCTCTTGAAAAAGCACCTTTGGGACAACCATGACCTGGATGACTGAGAATCTCCATAGACATGACATAAAGGAATTGCACATTAAAAACCTATATATAAAATTCATTTTCCATGGGTTAAAACTATCTATCCATCCATCCATCCATCCAAACTAAGACAGACTTTTTAAAAAACCAAATATTGTATAGAAGGTTGCACATTTAAAAAGGAAAAGGAAAGGAAATAAGTTTTTTAAAGACCAAATGAAAACTATGAAGCAGAAACAAAAAAGAAAAGTAGAAGAGCAAATCTAAAGTATCTCTAGAAGCAACATGTTAAAACCAGACTTTCGTCCTTGTCCCGCAGCTAAAATGGTCACTCTCTCTTTGGGAAAAGACAGACTGTTATAGACTGACATTATTTTTATACAAATAAACTTTATAAGTGGGTCGCTGGGCACAGTATCAGAATTTTCAAATTGAGTAACCTTTGCTTCATGTGAATCAATCATTGTGGTTTTTAATTCCACTATTTTTTTCCCTAAGGTGTCAAATTTGCTTTCGCTCAAAAATGTCTGTTTCATAAACACATCCCACTGTTTTTATCTACATAAATCCAGTCATTCTTAAAAACAAACAAACATGTAGATCATTGGAAAGGAGTTTTAAATGATAAGCAAATCCTGATCACATTTTTTCTTGTTGACTTTCTCTGTTACTAAGATGTGAAATTGTACAGATCAGCAGACAGATCTCACAAAAATAATATTTTTGTTGAGAAAGTCTATAGACTCTAGTAATAGAGCTGTTACTAGAACTAGTAATATACTTTGCAAGTCTCTGTGGAGATTCTCAATCATCCAGGTCATGCTTGTCCTAAACTAAAGTTAAAACTAAAGAAGGTTTTTGGATGAGAAGCAAACATTTTCAAGGAAAAATCCAAGAAAGTCCAAAAGTCTGTAGAGATTCTCAGTCATCCAGGTTATGGTTGTCCCAAAGGTATTGGAGATTGGCGGCACTGAAGGTTAAATGAACCCTTTCTTCAAACTGACATCCAGCAATCCCTTCAATGTGAGTAACTTGAGTAGAATCTGTTAATTCTTAGATGGAATCTGGAGTCTGGACTCCTGGTTTCAGTTTGAAGGTAGTTACATGTCTGGTGGAGAGCCAATACAATTGCCACCTCCTCCCCAAACATATCCACAAAGTCAGAGTATTTTTCTGGTAAGGTAGGACATTCAGTGCACCAAACAGCCATGTGGAAGGGTGAGAGTAAAAAGCTTGCAATCAGTGTTGTTGACATTTCATTGATGGAAAATAAATTGTTCTTTGCTCCTAATTCACATCTGGATTATGTAATTGTAGTCAATCAATCCTCAGCACATTGGGAATCTGTAAGGAAAGCAATAACAACATTAAGTGGCAAGAATTCTGTATGATTTCAGTTGTAAAGGGTTAGCACAGCACAACCCAAGCCCAGCTTGTAGCATCTGCCCATCAATTGTTCTTACCAGCATTGGCCTTTCCAGCAACTAAAATCGATAAATTAAACTTTTGTGCTGCGGCTCATCTATAAAATTGGCTGTTGCCCCCAAGTCTGAGAGTTGTTTCTTCCAACCTATTTCTAAATACTCTTCTAACAAAGAGTAGCAGGAATAATAAAATGTGCTTGCCAGTTGTCTGAGTGCTCTTTAATTATATTTAATTGTATGAGGGTCTCGTGCAGAGAAAGAGAACCTGCAAAGTTTCCCAAAGCTATGGCCTTGAGCAAGTCAGACATTTGCTTACTGTGTAGCCTGTAGATCCACATGTGCAGCATTTTGTTCATCCGGGTGAATGAACTTAGCTGTGCAAGATCTGACTAGATGTCTGAGAGCTCCTTGCAAAGGCATAATCTGAGATTTCTTCTCTGTTTCTCTCCTGGAACAAAGTTTCCTTGATTGCCCCAATTCACTGGATCTCCAATACTGGATTCTGAGGAGGTCCAGGCAAATAGGGAGGAATATTACAGGGGGAAGAGAGGTTTCCTTGCTATTCCTTCTAGACCTCAACTCTTCCAAATAACTACCTATTAACACACCATTTTGGACCAGCTCTTCCAAATTATCTGGGGTGCCTTGTATCATCAGTTCATCTCTCGGCTTGTTAACAAGTCCTTCTTGAAACTGGTCAGTTAGAATGAAATCATTCCACCCCACAATTCTATCAAATTGTTTCAAATTTGTTATAAGCACATGCACTCTACATTGGCTTTATTGCTCTTTCACCCTGGCCCAAAATATACTGATGTTCTCTGAATGGTTTCTGGCTAGTTTCTTCAAGGTCATCTCTATGGCTCCCTACAGAAATAGAGAAACACAATCCTTGTTTACTCTGTCTTCTGAATTCAGACTCATAATTTATCTCTACAAAGCAGTAATTTAAATTTTTTAAAAAAGACAAAAGTCTGCCAAATTAAGCAATAAAAAGATGAGGAGATAGTCCTTTAACTGGGGGGAAACCGAGTTCATAAATTTACTTTCTTACTTTCATTTAATGGGCTATTGACTGGAATAGAGGAAAACAGTGGAGAAAAAAATATTGCTATTGGATGCAGTACAAGAAAGCCGGGAAGAGGGAGCTCAAATTGACATTCATTCCCCAAATCACTGACACTCTTTAAAAGGCCATGGAGCTGCCAAATTGCAATTGGCAAATCTGAGCTTGTGCCAGCCTGGTTTGCTAAGTACCAAACCAGCTTGTGCCAACCTGGGTCAGAAGATTGCCAGAGACACTTTCAGCCATTGTGATTGCATTTTTAAAAACTGCTTCTCCAAAAAGAGGACAGATGAAGCTCAGACCAGAGTCTAGTTCACACTGAGTTTTCTCTGCATGGCTATTGGCCTGCCCAAAGTTGAGGAGGAATGAAGCTGTTCTTTTGAATTGGCAACCTGCACGAACTGGCCCAGATTCTGCATATTAACAGGATCTTCGTTCTCTATTGTGATCCATAGCAGAGGGGAAGCTGGTTTGCTTTGCTTTGGCTTTTCAGTAAAAATGTGTGAAGGATTTATGATTTCACAAAGCACATCGGCCTTGTATTAGTCAATTGGTCTGTTTGCTCTTTCCAAAGCAGTTTAATAAATAAGTAAGGGCAGATTTAAACTAAACCTTGTCTGTCACATGCCCGTCTGTTAGCCAATGATGAAGCTATAGTGTGTAATTAAACAATCATTTATATTCTATACAAGTGTGTGCCAAAATAATAAAGAGCTCTCAGGAGCCTCGTGCTGCTGAGGCATTTAATTCATGCACAGAAGGAGCTTGCTGCAAAGCTGCTTCAGCAGAATGGGGTTTCTCACAATGGAGCAAGGAGAGAGCAGGGCCGCATTCTTCAATGATTTGATAAGGCAGGGGTATCAAATTCAAGGCCCAGGGGCCGGATCTGGCCTAGGGGGGTTTAGATCTGGCCCGCAGGGCCGCCCTGGAAACAGCACAGGACTGGGCCGCGGTGCCTCTGCTAGCGAAAACAGAGCTCGTGAGGGCTGCATGCAGCCCTTGTGAGCTCTGTTTTCACTGGCAGAGGGTTTGTAGGATGCCCTTGCAACCTAAAATAGAGTTTGCAAGGGCTGCAGGAGGCCCTCCCAAACTCCATTTACACTGGCAGAGGGTTGCAAGAAGCCATTGCAGCTGAAAACAGAGCTCAGGAGCCCGTTTTCGCTGGCAGAGCGCTTGGGCCGCCACAGGTGCCCCCGACACGAGTGATGTTGAGCTGGCCACACCCACCCTGGCCCTCAATGAATGATGTGGCCCTAATGCAGCCCTCAATGAAATTGAGTTTGACAATGCTGTGATAAGGCAATGGGATAATTTAAAAAGCTAAAAAGGAGACTGTGTTTCTTGGGTCAGATCCACTTTATGTTTTTCTTGAGTGTTCCTGATATTTCTCAGTGATATAAATAAAAACTGGCAGGAATACACTGGGTGTACTTGTATAGCCTACATATATACACATTTCGTAAGAGATAAATAGGTAGGTGGATGGATAGACAGACATGAAAAAACTTTGTCCAAATGTTTGTATGCATCATAACACTTTTATTTTAAAGTATAATGTATTATATACACTTTGCCACATGGGAACAGGACCTTTGGTTAATTTGAATTTTAACCAAGTAGCATCTCTAAGATTAATAGAAGGATCAATGGATGGAGAGATACACAGATATGGGAACTTCAAGACAACAAACAAGATTTCTTCCTCCATTTCTTTTTCTCTCCACAAAGCCTATGAAATAGTTTGAATTAAGAGAATGTTATTATTGTTGGTGGTGGTGGTAGCGAAGTCATGTCCAACCCATCACGACCCCATGGACAACGTTCCTCCAGGCCTTCCTGTCCTCTACCATCCCCCGGAGTCCATTTAAGCTCACGCCTACTGCTTCAGTGACTCCAGCCAGCCACCTCGTTCTCTGTTGTCCCATTCTTCTTTTGCCCTCAATCGTTCCCAGCATTAGACTCTTCTCCAGGGAGTCCATCCTTCTCATTAGGTGGGTAAAGTATTTAAATTTCATCTTCAGGATCTGGCCTTCTAAAGGGCAGTCAGGGTTGATCTCCTCTAGGACTAACTGGTTTGATCGCCTTGCAATCCAAAGGACTCACAGGAGTCTTCTCCAGCACCATAGCGATCCTAAAGTCAATCAATGAGATGAAGGAGGACTTGAAATTCCCCAAACCTAATTCCCTGGACATTGGGCCACATTGCTGGGGCTGACAGACAAAATAAATTTCAACAATCTCTGCAGGATTCCTATTCCATATTTAAACGCTTACATTTTTACACCCAGAAAAAATTAGAACAAAAGGTGGTAGAGATTGTGGTTGTGGTTATCTTGGAAAGTGCTGAATCATCTGTGCTCAGGCAACCTTCCTGGCTGCAATTGAACACCAGCTTTACCTAGTTAATTGAATTATTCATTTTTGAGTATCATACACTAAACTTTAATCTAAATTGCTTTGTGGTGAAGGTTGTTGGAAAATACCATATACCTGGAGGAAACGTCTTATCTGGATCCATTCCAGTCGGGTTTCAGGCCCGGGTACAGCACGGAAACGGCATTGGTCGCATTGGTTGATGATCTCTGGAGGGCTCGGGACAGGGGTTGCTCCTCTGTTCTGGTCCTGTTAGACCTCTCAGCGGCTTTTGATATCATCGACCATGGTATCATGCTGCACCGGTTGGAAGAGTTGGGGATGGGGGGCACCGTGTTACAGTGGTTCTCCTCCTTTCTCTCGGACCGGTCGCAGTTTGTGTTGGCAGGGGGGCAGAGGTCGACCTCGAGATGCCTCATTTGTGGGGTGCCTCAGGGGTCGGTCCTCTCACCCCTTCTGTTCAACATGTATGTGAAGCCGCTGGGTGAGATCATCCGTGGCTTCGGGGTGAAGTACCTCCAGTACGCTGATGACACCCAGCTGTACATCTCCACCCCTGGCCACCCCAATGATGCCCTTGAAGTGATGTCCCGGTGCCTGGAGGCCGTGCGGATCTGGATGGGGAGGAACAGGCTCAGGCTCAACCCATCCAAGACTGAGTGGCTGTGGTTTCCGGCATCCCGATATAGTCAGTTGACACCATCACTGACTATTGGGGGCGAGTCTTTGGCCCCCACGGAGAGGGTGCACAATCTGGGAGTCCTCCTGGATACGCAGCTGTCCTTGGAGGAACATCTGACAGCTGTAGCCAGGGGGACTTTTTATCAGGTTCACTTGATCCGCCAGTTGCGGCCCTTCCTAGATCGGGATTCTTTGTGCACAGTCACTCATGCCCTCGTCACCTCTCGCCTGGACTACGGAAATGCTCTCTACATGGGGCTCCACTTGAAGAGCACCTGGAGGCTCCAACTGGTCCAGAATGCGGCCACGCGGGTAGTTATGGGAGCCGCATGGCGCTCCCACATAACACCTCTCCTGCGTGAGCTGCACTGGCTTCCAGTGGTCTTCCGGGTGTGCTTCAAGGTGTTGGTTATCACCTTTAAAGGGCTCCATGGCATAGGACCTGGATATCTTCAGGACCGCCTGCTGCTACCAATGGCCTCCCACCGACCTGTGCGCTCCCACAGGAGCGCTCCCTCCTCCACTGAGGAGAGGGCCTCCTCAGGGTGACATCGGCCAAGCAATGTAGACTGGTGGCTCCCAGGGGGAGGGCCTTTTATGTGGGGGCACCTGCCCTCTGGAATCAGCTGCCCCCAGAGATACGAAGAATCCAAGACCTCGGTGCCTTCCGCCGTGCCCTTAAGACCTTTCTTTTTCAGCAAGCCGGGCTGGCTTAACACATTTTTTAAAATGTTTTTAATGGGTTTGTTACTGTTTTTTAACTTTGGGGCCAAACGCATATATATCTTTTTAACTGTATTTTAATGTTTGTATTTATGTTTTTTACTTTGGCTGTGCACCACCCTGAGTCCTTCAGGAGAAGGGCGGTATATAAACTCGATAATAAATAAAATAAAAATAAATAAACGGACTTTTTTTTGAAGAACTCAATACGTCAAAAATAGGTCATTCCCCTAAAACTACTGAAGTCAATAATAACCAACTTTAACATGTCACATTTACTTGGCCTTGTTAAATATATTGCATGAACGAAGCTTGTGTCTATTTTTAATCAAAAATCTGAAAATCAGCAAAAACCACTAGGGCTAGGATTCAGGCTGTGATGGTGATATATGGACCCCATGTGAGAAATCAAGTGAATTGTTTAGGAAATGTCCCTTGAATACCTGGATGCAATGAGGAGATTTCAGCCAACAGACTGCATTGGGGTTGCCCCGACTGCACAGATTGCTGGCACAGCACCACACCAGCCTCCTCGTTGTCAGGATCAGCAACAATCCACGCAGGCTGCTGGCGGGCCACAACAAGTGGAAAGAAAGAGGTATCATACTCATAGGTTCATAAGAGTTATGGGTTTCAAAATTTTTTACTACCAGTTCTGTGGGTGTGGCTTAGTAGGTGTGGCATGGCTTGGTGGGAGTGGCTTGGTGGGAGTGGCAGGGGAAGGATACTGTAAAATCTCCATTCCCACTCCACTCCAGGGGAAGATTACTGCAAAATCCCCATTTCCTCCTGATCAGCTGGGACTTGGGAGGCAGAGAATAGATGGGAGTGGGGCCAGTCAGAATTTTTACTAACGGTTCTCCGAACTATTCAAAATTTCCACTACTGGTTCTCCAGAACAGATCAGAACCTGCTGAAACCCACCTCTGGATCATAATCACAAACCAATCAAGCAAGAAAGTAAAGTTGATTTATCCTAAGAGAACCATAATTTAACTCTGCCAGTAGAACCTGGAACCAGAGGTTTTAATTACTAATGAAATATTTTCTTTCCTAATGAGATCTGAAAGCACATTTTTATTGACTCATATTTCATGGCGGGTCATAAGAAAATTAAATGAGGTCCTCTTACTATTGACCGATTGTTGATTGGAATTACATGGAAATAATAGCTAGCTATTCAGAATATCCATTAGCCCCTCCAGACAATGGGCAGCAAGTACATGCTATCTGTTCCTAATCTGCTTTCTATTGTATCATTTTGATATTGTTCATCTTTGCTACATATTAAGCAGGAACGCAAAAAAAATGAATAATCAAACAGTGCTGTACATATTCAGAATTTGGAATGGGAACAGAGTTAGGTGATTTAATCCTACCTCTGTCGGTTGGAAGAGTGCTTTCAATTTATTTGGCTTTGAATGATGATGGAATTTCTCAACATACTTTTATTCACTCTTTCCATTTATTTGGGGCAGAGATAGAGTCTTTTTCCAGCCATTGAAAGCTGGATAACAAATGAAGATAACTCTTTCATTGCTGGGAAAAAATAAATACTACATACTGCAAAGCTTATTGCATGTAACCTAATGTTCTCCAAGGACCAATTCCCATCGTCAGAAATCTGCAGAGATAATGTTGATGTTGGTTGCAGAAAGTAGACATTGAACTCGAATAATACTAAGGTCAAGTGATTTGAAGGACCATTGTTGTATCAGTACATTATAGTAGGATGAAGCAAATAACACTGAAGTTGTATACTTGTATGAACCATACAAACGTATGATACTGCCTTGAATCAGTGGTGGGATTCAAAAAATTTTACTACCAGTTCTGTGATCATAGCTTGGTGGGCGTGGCATGGCTTGGTGGGCATGGCAGGGGAAGGATACTGTAAAATCTCCATTCCCATCCCACTCCAGGGAAAGGATACTATAAACTCTCCATTCCCTCCCCACTCCAGGGGAAGGATACTGGAAAATCCCCATTTCCTCCTTCCCTCAGCTGGGACTCGGGAGGCAGAGAATAGATGGGGGGAGGGCAGTCAGAGGTGGTATTTACCAGTTCTCCGAACTACTCAAAATTTCCGCTACCAATTCTCCAGAACTGGTCAGAACCTGCTGAAACCCACCTCTGCCCTGAATATAATGTGATCTACTGTAAATGGCTAAGAAAGTGAGGTACCAGCTTAGCTTTTTACAGTTCTCATTAAACTTCTTAGATGGATCCTTAAGTGTGGCATAAATGATGCTCCTCAAAATTCATTGTAGCAAATATGAGTTTTGAGGAACTCAGTTGTTCAGCAAAGATAGCAGAAAGTTTCTCTTGAGCCAGCATGTGGATGACTCCTAATGAGCATGTGGATAATAATGTGGAAAATTGTTTGCTATCGCAGCCTTCCAACATCAACTCTTCTAATGTTTCCAGGGTAATGTATAGTCTCATGGGTTTTTGAGTAGCTATCAGAGTATTCTTAGTATTGCCTCTCATTGGCAAAGAAGAGCTTTATCAGAAGGATGAGATGTTCAAGAGGAAAGTGCCACTGATATTATATCCCATATTTTAAATAAACTAACTGGCATTCTAGAATTCCTGAGTCATCCATTGCTGATTCCTCGGTTCTTTCTCCAACTACTTTCTTTTTAGATGATGGGCAAAGAGTTATTGTGATAATTCTAACCCATTCTTCCTGTTTTTTTCTCCTCTTTGTCTTTTGTCTTTTTTTTTTCTTCTTCTTCTCTTCCAGGAACCTTCTGCATAATTTCACTGTGCACATGTGTAGCTGGAATCAACTTTGAGCTCTCCCGATACCCCCGGTACCTGTATGGACTCCCTGATGACATCAGTCATGGCTACGGCTGGTCCATGTTTTGTGCATGGGGAGGCCTAGGTCTTACTTTGATCTCTGGCTTCTTCTGTACCTTGGCCCCTTCCGTTCAACCTGTCCCCAGGACCAATTGCCCCAAATCGAGACCTGAGAATGGGACAGTGTGCTAAGACAAGTACAAACAAGCCTATAAATATACATATTATACATATATAAATATAAATTAATATACATAAACATATATTATATATAGATCTCAAACAGTTGCCAGTGCCATGGTAGAGTGGAGTCCAATGGGGCTCCTACATCTTCTCTACAGCTTTGTATTGTTCTTGTTATTTTTCCTGGAGAAAGGAATAGCTTTTCTGCAACATTGCTCTTCCATTCAGCTCCTAAAAAAAATATCTTCAGCATCCCACTTCAAACATCAAATGAACATATTGTTGCATCTGTCTACCGCCAGTTGGGTGTGATGTGATAGGGAAGGGGAAAGGGTATCTTGGTGTATAAGGTACTTTTACAAGGAGTAAAGAAAACAACAAATAAATAAAACACTGTATTGGGGAAACATAAACAGTAAATAAATGAACCTCTTTAGTTACCTCTCTAAAATTTAACCTTCTCAAGGTCATCTTCAGAATCCCTCTGTTCACATATGGATTTTTTTTTCTTTTAAACCTTGCCTGTTCCATCAAAGAGGAATGAACCAGAAGATTAAGGCAGGTTTTCCTTTCTTTGCTAAACTTTAAAAAAAAAAAAAAACCAGCCAAGATTCTTACAGAACAAAACTTCAAGTGAGGATCCTTGAGTGGATGCTTTAACCATGCTCTTTTCAGCTTCCCTCTGCCTTACAGCCAGGCTTAATTGACAAGGCTGAACTGTTGGCAGAATTGCAAGAGAAAGTCTAACTGAAATGCTGTGATGCATAGTGTATAACTCCCCTTCCATCCCACTTTTTTTTTTCAAAAAAAAAGAAAGAAAGAAAGAAAGAAAAGTAAACCTGGCGTTTCCATGTGATCTTCTACCAAATTCTCCTCACTGTGATTGCAACAAAAGGTGTCAAGACTTATGCATGGACGAGGAAAAGCCTGTTTGGAGGCTGCACATTTCATGGTCTGGATTTGGTTCTGCCTCTGATCTCCCCCTTGCCTTGGAACATCAAGAACCATCTGATGGTGGATAGAAGAAGCCATTGTGGGTGGTAAGGGGAGGGAATGTGGGCGTTGTGGTTGTTTGTTCGTCAAGTTGGCTGTGCAGGAGGAGTCTGGACAGAGATTGTCATTGTTGTTATGCCATTGTTTTGTTAATTACAATCATTTGGGTAAAAGCCATTGCAGTGATGGGGGAATTCTGAAGGAATGGAAATAATAAGGATTGTAATATACGGTGCTCCTTCTTATGTCCATGTGCACCAAGAACAGATGTCCATGCAGTTATCATAAACTACCTGATTTTCTGAGCCTTTTACTTGCCACCCAGAGATGTTTGCTATGAGATAGGTGGCAAATAAATTCAATAAATAAACAAAGATGAGAAAACATGTAGACCAGAAGGCATTGAAAAGGAGAGAAAGGAATTCCATTCCTCATTTAAAAAAAAACAAACAAAAAAAAAACTTTTGATTGTGATTTGATAATTCCCCCACAGGGGTATTTGTAAGGTGTGGTTAAATAAGTCAAACTGGCAGCTGAAATGTTGTGATTGAAGATTTGTTTGTTTGTATGTGTGTCACCCATTAAAAATGGATGGAATTTCAACACACCTTTGTGGCCATCAGTTTGACTTTGCCCACCGAGTGTGCCCCTACACACACATACTTTTCATCTGTTTCCTCTCTTCTCCTTATTTCTTACTATTTCCCCACTTATTTATACCTGACTCCTCCTGTTAAATATTCGTGCTAAAGATCTGGATACAGTTAAGGTAATGAAAATAACAACTTATGATCCAGAAAAAAACTGGGATCTGATTAGTCCTTATAGAGAATGGCATAGAGAGAATAAACAAGACAATGGAGTAGACACACAAACTAATTGCATATGATAATGAACTTCAGAGGAAAATAGTAGCGTAACATTGGAGGATGGATTTGCCAAAACAAATGAACCACACTTCTATTTTTAGTACCTCGTGACATAAAATAAAACTACCAGTACAGAAGTATCCTTTCCTTTAAAGACAAAAAGCAAGCACAGATAGCATATAAACAGTCTTTCCAAGTATATTCTGAAGTATTTAACCCATGTAGCAACATCTTCTTGATGTCTCTTTTCATCGTAGCTACACATGCAGATAAACCATGTGGTTATAATGTGTGGGTCTACCATTCAGCCTTGGATTAACCATTAAGCAAAGGAAGCACATGCTTTTAGGGGACCAAGGGAAGGGGCCACCACATCATTTTTTTTCCCTCCCAGTTATCATGCCTTTAATTCTTTCACGGATGCATTTGACTTTAGTTTTCAGCATTGAGCCTTAATGTGTCAGTTAAGCAGTGGAGGGGCCAAGGGCACCATATTTGGGGCTGTGCTTAGGGCATCAGTTGGCTTTAATTCAGTCCTGCTACCATACAAAGGAATGAACTGCATAATTTCTCTCCACATCAAAAGCACAGTTTTGGGGTGCCTGTAAGGGCATTCCCACTAATGTCAGATTCTACCTCTGGACCCAGAATTTCAGTCATGCCACTCTACATGTGTCTTTAGTGCTGATGAATCAGAAACTTCATGAAAGAACCCTCCAGAAAGGACCCTGCATTAATGGGGGAATGCAAAACTTGGTAGTCTTGTCACCATCCTTGTTTTGCAGTTAAGGTGGGGAGGATTTTAAACACTGCTCAAGGAAGAAATAGCAAATATATATTGAAGAAGTTGAGGGAATAGTAGTAAGGTGTAACAAAATGGAGGAGAGAGCCTGGGCAATGGAAAAATAGGATGAAGTTTTCCGGTCAATGGGAAGTAGCTTGCTCCACACCTCTCCTCTCCAGGAGATGTTGCAGTGTTATCTTCAGCAGTGATGGACTCAGAATTAATTGGTTCAGTTGCAGAAGATCTCCCTAAGACTGACAGTGAATTAGGGGGGCAGTGGAATGATGCTAATCCTGCATCAGCCAGCCCATGTAAATAAGGTTTATTATTTAGTGGATCAAATCTCATTTATTTACTGAAGCAATTGGAGGAAGATGGTCTTGTATATCATGGATTTTGTTGAAATTAAATTGGATTAATTGAGAGTCAAGGCATGCCATAGGAATAGGGGGCTGAGGGAATCCCTACAAAATTGAAGTCCTTGTATCCTTTCCTTTGGCTGAAGAAAACCCTCAATGCAGATTTAGATCATGCAATGGAAAATGAACAAAAATGCAAAGAATATTATAATTGCTTTGGAGCACAGCAATATAGAATTCAATAACAGCATAGAATATTTCTGATGTGGAAGCAGTTCTTCTATCCATTCTCTAAAGCTACAGGCCCAATGCCTATATTTTCCATAAATTCAGGGAAATTAGAATCTGAGTAACAAGGTCGGCCAAATCTCCTGCAACTCAAGCTCAGTCCTAGTGACTTACTCCAGTTTTCTTGATTTTAACTGCAGGAGGTTTAAAAAAAATGTAATTGGTGCTACAGACAATTTCAGAAGCAAAGCAGAATAAAAGAATTGTCAGGAAAAAAAACTTTAATGTTGAAAATCTCAGTGGTTAGATAAGAGATCAGTTGGAAATATGGGTCCACCACCTTCTTTTTAATGTTGGCAGAAAACCAGAATATAAAACCTGGAATAAATAAATGCCATTCTGTGTGCCTGCAATTGATGCCAGACTTCTCCTATCTATTACCATCCACCTATTTTAAGAGTTGGCTATTTTAAGAGTTGCATCCCAAGGTTGGTTTCCTTAAGAAGCATTACCTGTGTAAAACACAAGGTAATAGGGTTAGGATGTTTTTGGTTGAATTTCATAGGATGTTCAATCACCAATATTGAAATAAGAGTCAAATGGTCTGGGGGGGAAAAAACTGGAATTCTGCAACCAGGTTGAATGAGCTGAATTATTTGTGTCTCTCAGGAGATGGCAGGAAACTTTGATTCTGCATGTTAGCCATTACTATTTTTACAGAAAAAGTCCATCAGTTGAGTGCCTTTTTCATACATTTGCCATTTATTCATCAATTTATTACTTTTTAAAAACATACAAAATATTAAAATGAGAGGATTTTTATGTTTTCTCCTTAAATAACTCTATTTTAAGATCTTAATGTGGCATCTACAATATGAAATATAAGTCTTGTGGCACTTTACAGACTAAATGTATTAAGGCATAAGGAATAATGATTCCTCAGAATGTCAGCCATTGATGTGCTGTAGAGCAGATGACATTGTCTTGCAGGTCATCAGAGCAAAACGTCAGGAAACTCACCAGGCCCAAATGAATTATTGGGACAGAACACGCCTCAGTACAGGGTACTGTCAGTAAAGTGGTCTTGCTATCTTTGGCACAGCAGCACAAGAAGTCTATCCTTGTACAAAATTTCATTCTGAGGAAAACTATTTTCATGAAGAATTCAGAGGAAAGGTGGCAAAAGTCCTTTTGGTTCAATTGATGGGGTGTAATCCACCACCAGTATTTTTTTTTAAAATAATGTTATTAACAAAACAAAAATAAAAAACTAATGCAAACTAAAAAGAGAATAAAAATCAAAAATAGTGGAAAAAGGAAAAAATGGAAAGATAAATGAGAAAGAAAAACAAGAATATAGTTTTAAAAAAAGAAGAGAAATATATATTGAAATAACTTTCCCCTTCATCATAGCAAGTATAAACAATTTTAATAACTTTCTCCTAAAATACAATAAATGATCCCTTCTTCCCAAATCTCATCTCCTATGCTTAAACAAATCCTTAAAAATTCATTGTTTCAGCCCTGATCAGCCAAACCCATTAAGGGTTACCAGAGATAACAACATATCTATTTTAACCTTGATCAAATAAACCAGCTTTGTATTTCTTCCTTTTATTTAAAAATCTTGTTCTTTGGTCACTTCAAATAATGTCCTAAAACTGTTCCATAATATATTTTAAACACAGTCTGTCTACAGAAGCAGACACTCTTAAAATTAATTTCTGGGTTGATTGTTCAAAACTATCCTTCAGCATGTCCAATGTTAAAACATTTTTGCTTCATTCTGTTTTAGTCAAATGTAAGTATTCTTCTCCTTTAATTGTAATCTTCTGTTCTTTCTTCTAGTGTCCAACCTTCAAAATCTCATCTTGTATATATAAGTATATTTTAAGAGAATTCAAAACAAAAGCAATTTCCTACAAGGATTCTTATCATTAATTCTAAAAATTTATTTCCAATCTATATGGCCCCATGCTCCATTTGTAACTTTGAAAAATCAAAGTTCTAATCACTTTTTTATTGTTTATTCAAATATATTTTTTAAGTTTTTAAATTTGTATTTAAAACTTATTGCACTGAAGACTGAAGGAAATTCACCAGTTCACTATCAATCCTAATAGCTGAAAAGCAGTTAAAAAGCAATTTCCAAAAGTGATTGGAAAAAGAAATATGTGAAGAAATATGTGAATCCAGTGTCCTTTTGAATAAGTAAGATGGCTCATTCCATCATCTCCCAGAGCTCTAAACCTACCAGAGATCACTGTCCTGTGGTCTTCTTATAAAAACCAACTATCTGGAGCAGTTATGAGTGATCTCATATCCTCTCCTTGTCCAAAGAGGAATTACCAAGACTCAGTCTGTTTGCTGACTCTTCATTCTACTGTGGTTGCTTTTAGTGAAGCTGTTTTCAGTTCACTATTTCTTTTCCAGAAGGCTGGCACCTCTAGTAAATTACAATGATGATTACCACTACTCTAAGTAAACTCTTACAATAGGGAAGTAGACTAATCTATCCCTGGCATTTAATAACTGATAAAATAATAATAATAATACATATTCAGCAAAACTAAATCTAGGTTTAAAAAACATTAACTAGGTGGAGTGATTTTCTGAGATGTTTTGTATGGTTTGCAATACCAATTACATACACTATGGATTATGCTGAATATTGAAGAAGTAGGAGGTCTCATTACACCTGCATAAAACTTCCACTTCACAGGAGCTGCAATACATAGCTTAACACTCAATGCTAAAATAGGTGAAAATACAATCCTATGAATTCGGTTGTCCTTACCTGTGACTCCTCGGGTTCAACCTGCGAAACACATTGAACTTTTAAGATTTTCAGGCAGCTAGTATGAAAACTTAGCTTAGAGATGGTAAAACTTTGGAAAGGCATTGTTGATGATGCTACCATGAAGCATGAACCTCAACAAAGAAAAGAAAGAACTAAAATAGATTTGTTAGACTTTAAAAAGTAAAGAACAGAAAGTTGCCACCTCTGATCTTAAGAAGTCACAGAGCTGTCCTTTTTCACCTTTTCCTTCTCACATTTTTCCTAAGCAAGAGCTCTAGGTTTAAGGCCTTCTGCTTTCTGTTTGCATAATTGTTTCCTACACTGTAGGAACATATGAACAGCTGCTCCTATTAAATACTGCATTTGGTCTGTACCTAGTCTGGTACCCTGCTAAAGGCAACTCTGATGAGAATATATTTTAATTGAAGTGCCACCATGAAGTTAAATGAAAGTCACAGATATACTTGTATATGTGCATATTTGTATGTAGATGTATATATGTAATTTTTGAAGAATTGCAAAGTGTTCAGGTGACCTTATAGAATATTGCTGTTTGGCTGAATGTGTTTAATGATGAATCTGTGACCTCCCTTGGTTTCTTTGGGAAAATACTTTACAATGAAATCAAAATGGCCACCCTCCTTTATCTTAATCATAACTGTGGGGGGGGGGGGGAGTGAAGGAACTAATATTGTAGCATGAACCTGAAATCTTTGGGATGTATGGTATACATCCTATACTGTAGTACACTACAGGTTCATTTTAAGGATTTCATAGTAAAGCTGAATCTACGCTACAAAATTTTAATCAGATTTATGCTAGTTTTTTATTGCTTCTCCCAAAGCCATTTGGGAACTGTGGTTTAGTGAGAGTGTTGAGATGTCTGTGTGAGATTCCTATTCTATATGGCCTTATTTCATAGTGCAGTTAGACCTTACTTTGAGATGCTGATGAATATCACCAATTGTTTACTGTAGTGGTAACTTACTATAGCGGTAATTTACCACAGGGTGCGTATTAGTCATTCTGTAGATGAATTGACTTAACTTTGATAAGGTAGGATGAGGTTCATGGCTGTCCCAAAATATTTGGTTACCAAAAGCAGGGCAAGATGGCACCATTATTTCTTTCTATCTAGGAAAAACCAGTTGGAATAGTATTTGAACTTTACACGGGCAATGAACCAATATCCACCCCTGTTTCTGAGAATAGCAGGTTAATATAGAGTGCATAGTTCTATCATTCAAGAGAAAGTAATCACTGAAAAACTATTATTGTTGAACACTCAGCAATCCCTAACATCTGCTTCCAAAGACAATTTGCATTCTATAAAGGAGCTACCATTTTCAAGCATAATCTGTATTCCCAACAATGCCTCCATGTCTGACATGGATCCCAAAGTCATTCCATAGAAAATAAAAATGTTAAGAGTCTGCCACTCAATGTCTGGAAGTGAGCCTACCCATCCAGATGAAAGGAAACAGTAAGCTAAGCTATTATGCAGAAAATCCTAGGAAGTCAGAATTAGTGGTAGTAAATCAGTGTTTTGTGATTAGCTGTGGCCACCATAGCTGTCATGCTGAGAAAGTTCCCAAAGCATGCTGTTAAAATTACAAGGGAGATCGGTTGTCAAAAAAGATTATAGGCTCTTGTATCAACAGTTTATAATTTAAAAACTGTATTAACTTCTCCTCAATATGGTTGCTCCTAAATACCTCGCTCAACCATTCCAATTTTTTTTTTATCTCTCCAAAAGTGCTGGGACTCCTAGAATTTCCAAATAACATTTCAGTTGGCAGTCCATCTTGTTATTCTCCCCTCTTGAGGTATTCCAGCTGTAATCCCTGTTCTTGAAGTTCTACAAGGTTGAATCTGGGTGTGCGGCAGCTCACAACTGCAATTGTTTTTCATTAAGAGAATGCATACCTCTCACGTTCATTAGGCAAAGTCATATTTGCTCTGTATTGCAGGGGTTAGATCCCTCAAAAAGACAAAAGTATAAGTTCTAAAAGTTGTTCCTTGCAGTTATTCAAATTTTGGAGGCCCTGTGGATCACAGGTACAATTCCACTTTTTTTAAAAAAAATTAACACCATTAGCTCTGTCTCCTTTCTTTCACTCCCTCATGGAATGCTTTATATAAATAGGAAAAAAAATCTTGTTCTATGTTTCATTTTCATATCAGTACCTTCCAGATGTAACTGGTTTTTTTTTAATCCAAACGCCTGTAAAAATATGTACAAACTTAAAATTGTGAATTGGAGGGCAGGGGAGGGGAAGGGGAGGGGAAGGGGAGGGGAAGGGGAGGGCAGGGTTTCAGTCTTGGTGAATTCAACAGACGAAGCATCCTAAAACTGTCTCACTGGTTCTTCCTCTTTGTCAGTGAGACAAGAGGATCAGGAATATTGGCGCCTCCATTGTTGTTCCTCTTACTGTAGAAGTCACTGGTTCTAAGCAAACTGTTTGCATGTATTGCTGTCAACAGGAACAAAAAAAAACAAAAACCCATTGTCTCTGAAAGCCTTGTAAGGTCTGTGTGTCATAATAAAGTCAATGTTATAAAATTTAATGGGGAGAAAGTCAGAAAGAGAGGTTGAAATGGTTCTTTCCAACACCTTCTTTCATTGCAAGTCTCCTAGCAGCAATTCCAAGAATCTTTTACTCTTGGGTTATCCGTCCTCAGCTTCATCGTCCTTGGTCAAGATGCACGTTTGCCAAAAGAGGTTTTGTCCTTGTTTATCTCCTCAGCAAGTGACCTTACGGTGCTGCTGAAGCAGCAAAAAATGAAAGTTTTTACAACATGCTTTTAACTTGGTTTATGTTTTTCTCCATTCATAGAAGGCCACCGCTGCGGTTTTCAGTTAATAACAAACAAACAATTTAATTACTGACTGAAAACCAAATTCTCACATTCCAGGAAAGGCGTGGCTTCTAGTCCTCCAATTCTGCCATCTTGCAGCCTAGCAGCGTGTCTAGCCTTGCTATTAACCCTATCTCAGGAAACAAGTTTGGGTGTTTAAGGAGAGGAAAGAAATGACAATCCTTGATGGCAGAACAGAGTTGTGTCTGCTTTTGCACTCTGCTCTGTGTCACCTGAACTTGATTGCTAATTTAATATGAGATGGTTCTGTCACTACTATTGAAGGATAAGTCAGCTGCTGATCTAGTCCTTTGTCTTCAGGAATCACACTTCTTGAGTAAGTCCCAGCTCCATTAATATAAGAAAGTTGCAACCATATGGTTGTCTCGTGGGGAGAATTTTAGAAACGCCACACTTAATCTGCCCTTATTCTTCCTGTCATTTCTCGCTATGATTTCTATATTATTCTGTCAGGGGAATGTCATAAGATTAAATGACCAATTTTAATTTTAAATTAAAATACCGAAGTAACGTGAGGTGTCTCTCCAAGTTGCACTTAAATCAATGACCTAAGGCTGAGTTTATAGTTTTGGTGGATTCTGATTTGGGAGCCTAGTTAGTAACGCATGTGTGAAACTCAAGTTCTTTCCCTAGCTATGTTGGTTTTTACAAACAGGATCATTTTAAAAAATGGTGCAACGCACACATTTCAGTGGTCTAGTTTGCCACCATTTAAGATCAGTTATTGCTTTTGCTGAACTTACAATTTTACCCTGTGCATCATGATTAAGTTATACCAAGTGGAGCATAGATGGGACCTGGGTTGCATCCAGTTCTCCCTTAACTACTATGCAATTCAAGTAGCCTTTTCTTGTTTTTGTGTTCATACTATAACCACCATCATTTCCCAAAAATATATCAGATGGAGTACAATTCAGTCATTAGATATGTGAGTTTGGGAGCTCACACTTTGTATCTAGGATGTTGTCCACTTGCCTCTTCTCAGTGAACAATCTTCAGTATGATTTTTACAGATTCTTTGAAAGAATAGAATAGAATAGAATTCTTTATTGGCCAAGTGTGATTGGACACACAAGGAATTTGTCTTTGGTGCATACACTCTCAGTGTACATAAAAAAAAAGATACATTCGTCAAGAATGCTTCACATCAAAGTAACTTCCAATGCTTCCGTTGAAAACATTTTCTTTTCGCATTTATTTCCTATGTCTTGAAAGCCACATTACATACTTTGTAATGAAAAATATGAGATATGCCCATGTAGAATTCATTTCTTCATTGGATCAGAATTTGGCTTCTTAACTGGGTCAGGGACTGTTAATTCCAACTATAACAACTCATCAAGATTTCTATTCTTTTGAAATAATGCAGGAAGCACTCTCTGTCTGTCTACTAGACTAACTTATTTTTGATTCAGTGGGGCACACTCCAAGTAAAGAAATTCAAGGTCAACACATTGTCTTCTTTGTAGAATGGCAAACATAATTATCAAAAGTTAAAGAACATCTACAAATAAGGACAATGACTTAGACACTTTATAGCCCAAGGGGCCTGAACTAGCACGAGTTACTTATGATATGTCTGAACTAACAAAAGCAACTATTGCAAAGGTTTTGACAGTGCCAAAAACTGTGGGGAATCCAAATCTGTCAGACACAACAGCACACGAAAGCAATTTATTTATTTAATTATTTTAAAAAATTCCCCTGCCTTCCTTTATTACTTTACAGGTAATTCAAGTGTCAGGGAATATACATAACACTCCTTCCTCCTCCTATTTTTCCCACAACAGCAACCTTGTAAGGTGAGTTGGACTCAGAGGGAATGATTGGCCCAAGATCACCCAGCTAGCTTTCAAATTTAAGGTGGGACTACAATTCACAGTATCCTGTGAGTTAATGATGTGTTAATTATCCTAATTATGCACATTTAACTGGAAGTCAGTGCTACTGAATTCAGTTGCCTTAATTCTGTGTAAACAGGAATGTGCCCTTAATGTTTTATATTGTGGATGCGTAACAAATAGAACTGTGGTTTTGAGGATTAATTTGTTTGGGTTTTTTTTTTTTAAAAAAAAGGTAATTTGAGGCACCATTGTTGAAATATGGTGACCCTCAACATCTAATTTGAATAACATTAAAAGCATATAAATAACATTTATGAACTGCCCTGTTACAAAATATGTCAAAAATCAGAGACAATTATCTAACCTTTCAGAATCAGAAAAGAATATCCATATATAATCAAAGGAAAAGAAGGAGTTTTGATCTGTGCTTGAAAATGAGTTATAGATGAGATGGTTGAGGAAGTTTGTTACAGAAGAAACAAGAAAGTTAAAATATCCTCCTCATTTGTTGGCATTTAGGATTCACCTTATGAGAAATGGAACAATATAATTTACAGACTAGATTTTTTCATACATCAGAACACAAGATACACTAATTTTGAGTAGAGTGGATTGTCAAAAGTGATCCCTTCTAGTCTCTAAAGATCTCCCTCTTGCTCTCAGATCTTATCTCCATTTTTTAAGTCATACTCCCACTCATCCTGTTTCTAAATAAGTTGATGTGAGATACAGGTTTATCTCTGAAAAGTTCTCACTTTTTGGAAAAATGCTTGAGTATCCATAGCTGAGCTGACCCAAATAGCACAGTACACAGTGAACCTGTTCTTGGGCTCCTTGCAATGTAGATGTGAATGAATAAGGCTGTGATTGCTATTATATAAATTTTAAGAGAAACTTTGCAAGTTATATGGTCAAACTATTCTTGGATATTTTTAGAATGCATACATGAATACTTTTGCAGGAAATCATTGGCGTTCTGCATATAGAAACCTCCAAATCAGACAACAGCTTTCTGGTAACAAATTTCTAATTTGTCATACATCCTCACAATCATTCTGTCCCTCATGTACACCTCCCCCCCACATACATGTACATGCACACAATACACATATGTGAATTTACCACTTTAATGTAGACCAATAAGAGCTGTGTGTCAAACCGCAGACCAAGATATGTCAATGTTTCATCTTCAGACTTCCTGTCAGTCTGCTATGAAGAATAGTTAATCCTTGGTTATAAGGTAATATTCAAAGTCCCAGCATATCTGCAGGCTCGATGAATGCAAAGAGGAATATACTTGGCATATCCCAGGATTAGAGGTCATATCTGATGTTGTGAGAACTAAGATGGTACTCCGCATTTCCGTTGCCAGGAAGTTAACCCTTTCATATATTTTGGGCCTCTCCCATATTACCCAGCCAAAGGCCTGTTACCAATTATCTATGGAAATTAAACACCCATCATGGCTGGAAACACAAAGCTGGGGGAAGCTGATCTAATATTTAGGACATTCTCACATGATTGTATTTGGGACCATTCAATAGGCACGTGTTGAGCTCAACAGAAACTCTATCTTGATTCAGCACATTCGAAACGGAACTGCAGGATTCTGCCCACGATTTCATGGTACTAAAATCTGAATGCCATCAGCTCAGTTGTGACTTCACGGTTACCACTGATTTATTCATGTCTGGAAAAAAGCCAAAATATTTAAACGATAGATGGTGTATATTCACAAATCGCTTCCAACTGTGTTGATTTCTTTCATGCATTCTAAACACTTTGCAACTTACAAAGATCAATAAAGACCATCAGTTGTATAGATGGTTCCACCAAGACAAAACAATGTTCTGCTGTGGATCTGAGCACTGGTAGTTGCCAACCTCCTGAAATGTGTATATGGTCAATGAACTCTGTTAACTTTAATTGACAACAAGCATTCGTTTTCAGTTGTGTTTCTTAAATGCATCACTGAATGAAACTCTGAGCTAATAAAGGAATAAATTATGCACAGCAAACCTCAAGAAAGTGCTGTCCATCCTTCCACACCCACCCACCCCACTCCTTTCTCCAAGTCAGGTCTGTCATTCAATTCTTCCCTGGTTTGCCTTTAACTTCAGCATTCATAGCACAGGTCAGAGTAATGTTCCTTGAGTAAACCCTGTTGGTTAGACTGTAATGCATCTTTTCTGGCTTCATGAAATGCAAGTAGCCAAAATGGCTTTTGGTGCTAAAAAAAAAATAAAAAATAACATGAATTAGTATGTTTGATTCTTGTTCTGATATGATGTGGATAACTGTGTTGCTTGATCTTTTTACAGCTAAAGCTCCATCTTAGTGCATCTACTTCTTCACATTACTGGGTATAACAATGATAGTTGTATGCAGCAAAGCCCTCGTTTGGCTTTCAGTTCTTGGTCCCGCAGAGATTCATCAGGGGCCTTTTTGTTTATTAGAGCAATAGAGAGGATTCCAGGAATGTTTAAAAAGGACATGTGAATTTGGGGGAGACATACAGTATTTCAAGATTTTTCCCGGAAAGGGAAAAAGAAGAAAGGGGGAAAAAAAACAACAGTGGAAGAGAATGCTGAGTATTACGGGGCTTGATGGGGGTGGGTGGGAGGAAAAGTAAACAAAACTGGCTGCATCTTGCTTTTTTATTTTTTTGTTTTTCTTTTCGAATTCGCAGGACATTCTGTAATTCCATTGATTTACAATATTGTCTGGTAATTAAGCAATTTGTTTATGGAAAAAAAAAGAGAAAAAGTAAACTGTCAGTTGTGGAATGTAAACTGATTAAACAATTAAATAAAAGGAAATCATGTTGTGTGTTTTAACCCTAGTTTGATTATTTCTTTATAGTTCTATCCTATCTCACGGGCATGCTAGCAGCTCATGATTATTATCTTTTCTTCCCTCTAATAATCCCAACATTTAAACCATTATAATTCCCATTCTAGGGGCGGGGGGGAGGGGGTAGTGTGTCTGAGAATGAAAAAAGTGTTGCACTTGAGATAGGCATGCTTTATTGCAAATCACCAGCCCGGTACCTTGTGTGCCATGATAATAATAGAGGGATACAATCAAGATCAAGTGAGGTACTAATACCACTCTATGAAGCCTTGGTAAGACCACACCTAGAATCCTGCATCCAGTTTTGGTCACCACACTATAAAAAAGATGTTGAGACTCTACAAAGAGTGCAGAGAAGAGCAACCTGGAGGTTAAAACATACAATGAACGGTTGCAAGTACTTGGCATGGCTAGGCTAGTGAAGAGAAGGACCAGGGGAGACATGATAGCAGGGTTCCAATATTTGAGGGACTGCCACAGAGAGGAAGGGGTCAAGCTATTTTTCAAAGCACCTGAAGGCCGGACAAGGAATAATGGATGGAAACTGATCAAGGAGAGATTCAACCTAGAAATAAGGAGAAATTTTCTGACAGTGAGAACAATCAAGCAATGGAACAGCTTGCCTTTGGAAGTTGTGGGAGCTTCATAACTGGAGGCTTTCAAGAAGAGACTGGATTGCCATTTGTCAGAAATGGTATAGCATCTCCTGCTTGGGTGAGGAGTTGGACTAGATGGCCTACAAGGTCCCTTCCAACTCTGTTAATCTATAAATAATGGGGCCATTTTGTGTATGATAACCCCAATCGGGCTCACAAATGGTTCTCTTGTGTCTTGCTTAAGGATTTTCCTCATTGCTGAGTACCAGGGCCACCTGCTCAATAGGAAGATATGAAAGTATGAAATTAGTTTCCCCTATTTCTGATCCTTTCTCTCCGTAGCAACCATGCTGATATCTACTGGATACAATCCAAAAAGTCAAGATGGAAATCATAATGTGACAGTCACATCTGATCTGTGGCATACATGTGATCACAATCTTGACATTTTTTGCCATAGTCTGCAGGCAGTCCTAGTGCCAATTCACTGCTGGAATATGTATCTGCTGGAGCTGTGAAATAAAACTGGTTGATCCTTTTTCCCTTTCAGTGCTCTGGATGTCCCAGCCAACAACAAGTATCAGCAATCACTGAATTGATTTGGGAATAAAGGGAATAAAGAACTACAAAGTAGCATAACAGGCTCAGAAATGTGTTAAGTATGCCAATGTTTATGTCCCAAGTTGATAGGGTTAGGGATCCAGTTGAATATTTGTTTAGGCAAAACATGGTGAAGGAAAACCATTCCTCCCTCCCTCCCTCCCTCCCTCCCTTCCTTCCTTCCTTCCTTCCTTCCTCCCTCCCTCCCTCTCTCCCTCCCTCCCCCTTCCTCCCTCCCTCCCTCCCTTTCTTTTTGTAATGTTGACTGCCTAAGATTCTGTATCATTTCATGAGTTTCCCCTAAAAAGCATCTCTATCATCACTCTTCAGACTCAATTCAGCTGTTTCCTCCAAAGAACTAACCGATGTACCACTGTACATCAGTCATTATAGCAGAGTGTCCAACCTTGGCATTTTTAAGACCTGTGGACTTCAATTCCCAGAATACCATCCCATGTTGGCTGAGGGGATCTGGGAGTTGAAGTCCACAGGTCTTAAAATTTAGACTCCCCTGCATTATAGCCTACTACACAAAGCTCCATCGTTGCTAGTGTTTTCCACAGGATCAAACATTAGCCAGCAGTTAAGCATTTAATGACACAAGTGCCAGATTAAATCCTGTTAGAATGGAGTGTTTCATGTGCAGGGGGGGAAAAAAAAACCCAGCATTTAGGCTGAAATGAAAATGTACAAATCAACAACAGAAATATCAATTGTGAAATACATAAATTTATATTAGCTGGCATTGCATCATCTTTTAGTGGATCTGAGGAAAGTTTAAGTATACAACAAAACAATATTTCAACAGAAAAAGGAATCAACCAGATACCGGCAAGACAAGAAGTCTTTTAAAAATTCTTTTGTTCACAGGCAGCTCTAAAAAAATAAAAGGAATTACAAATAGATCAAAGTGAATTTTTGGCATTGTGCTACCCACTAAATATTAAATGTTCTCATCATATTTTTTTGTTTGTGGTGGCAAACCTCATAGGGTTTCATAAGATGTTTTTCATATTTTAATTTCCAGATAATGTCCTTGAATATTATAATTTCCAAGGCCAGCCCTGAGATTAAGCAGAGTGTGATGGCTACTTCAGGAAGTTGATGTCACTTGGCAGAAAGTGAGCTAAAGAATACAGCCTTCCTTGTAACTGAGGTAGTTCCTTCGTGTTGAAGTAAGATTTGACTATATGATAATAGTTTATAAGGGGAAGATTTTGTTTTGCACTTCAGACAGTAAAATGGCCAGGCAAAGCCTGTTTCATTGCATGGAAAAAGTGCCTTCAAGAAAGTACTTCATTTTGTGCTTTGTGGTTTCTTTCTTTTGTAAGTGTGAAAGAAGAACAGAAATTCTCCTTCCTTTTGATATCAAAGATGCTTCAGAATGCTGCCTCTGTTCATTCTAATATGTAAGGGCAGATATGCCAAATTCCAAGATTAATATGTTCTTCAGAAATTTGTTATTCACTGGTTTTCACACTTCTAAACTATTTTCATGCTGTTCTTCTCATTAAAATAATGCATTTTAATGTGCATTTTTTCCCAGAGAAAATGTGTATAAAAATATATGAGAGAAACTCATTCAGCCGATGAGTGATATGTGTGAACAAGTTTGTGCTTTAAATGAGTTCAGGACTTATATAAGCATTGACTTATTCAAAAACAAAACAACAGTATACACTACCAGAACACAAATCAAAATTCAGCAATACAAATATGAATATATGTATGCGCATATCTATGAATATTGAAACAATAATCAATATTTTAAATTGTACTAGAGGGAAGTCTGAAGTACAATTTAAAATGCAATCTATTTTTACAAGATTTTTTACGCTCAGAAAGAAATTTGGCAATTATAATGGCAAAAATGGTAAGAAAAAAGACAGATGTCATTCAAAGATATATATATATATACATACATACATACATACATACATACATACATACATACATACATACATATATATATATATATATATATATATATATATATATATATATAAAAGGATGGCTTTTAAAAAGAACCTTGCTTTCTGTTTGCTTTGAACTGTGTATCAGCTGATGAGAGACAGTACTTTTCCCTGAACAGGGGCAATAGTGGAAGTAAATGCTCAAATGGAAGTGAAAGTGAAATGGATGGAATTTAAATTGATTTGCCCACATCTCTTACAACTTGCCTCCAGAAGTTGTAAATGCTCCAACACTGGAAGTTTTAAAGAAAAGATTAGATAACCATTTGCCTGAAGTCATGTAGGGTTTCCTGCCTAAGCAGGGGGTTGAACTAGAAGATCTCCAAGGTCCCTTCAACTCTGTTATTCTATTCTATTCTATTCTATTCTATTCTATTCTATTCTATTCTATTCTATTCTATTCTATTCTATTCTATTCTATACTATTCTTTTGAAATTTACCTGCTTAACATCATTGATGAATGATATAGTGTCTCTCACCCAGAGTTTGATAAATCCTACTGCCATCTTGACATTATGAAAAATGACCATCACCAGAGGATAAGAATAGTGTTCCTCAACCTGGGGATCTTCCAGACATTGGATTTCAAGTCTACAATTCATATCAATGTTGACCCTGGTCAAAGAATTCTGGAAATCCACATTCACATATTTGGAAGGCACCAAAGATGTGGAAGATTTGTTCATAATTGGTTTGGTTCATACTGGTTGTAATTGGTTTACATTCAGCTCGATATGTACCAAGCATTGAGGCTAGAGCCTAGCTCACTCTGTAGGAAACTCCGAGTTCCTTCATATTAATTAATACAGCTGCTCTGCTTATGACACCGGTGGATCTTGTCCAAAGAAGAAAAGTCAGAGATAAAGAACAGTGGCTAGGCTATAATGCTAAACTGAACTGAATTAAACTGAACTATAAACTAACAAAGCACTTTTTAACTCACTGCATTGTTTAAATCGAGCCATGTAGCTAGCTTATGATTCATGTTACGCAAATCTAGAAAATTGGGGTGTGAAAGAGCAAGCTTCCATAAAAAAGCTGCCATTTTACGACTCTGTAATCCCTTTATTTGGGGCAACTGGATAGAGCTGAGCATTTACTGGCCGGATGCCCTTCCTGACACCACGTGGAGTTCACAACAGATATTTTTTCTTTGCATGAAGCATCTAAGAGAGAAACATCTGTCACTACCTAGGATTGAACTCTCAACCTTCTGAGTGGGAGTTGAGCATCTTCATCACTAGGCTACCATGCCACTCCTGAAAGAGCAAGCTACCATATCTTCCCAAAACGGGGCCTCCTTTGTTTTATTCAATACCATATGGACTATATCAGAACTAGATATTCTGACTCTCGTGCTTTGCAAAGATCTTCAGATAAATGAGTAGGTATGTGGGTGAACATAGTCATGAGTCTCCCAAAGGAGAAGAAAAATGATCAAAGCAGCTAAATGACATAGGGAATGAATAACATCAGGTCTTCAATCACTAAGTAATTTGGTCCATATCAGGGGTGAAATGCTCCCAGTTCGGACCGGATCACCCTGCCCCCCCCATGCCTAGCTGAGCCGCGCGATCATCAGAGGCTTTTTTTTTTACTTTTAAATGCCTTTGACGATCCCAGCTGAGTTGCCTGATCATCAGAGGATTTTTTAAAAACTCAGCTGGGATCGTCAGAGCCATTTAAAAGAAAAAAAGTTTCTTTCTCTTAAATGCCTCTGACGATTCAAGCTCTGACGAACCAACTCAGCTTGGATCATCAGAGCCTTTTGAAAGCATTTTTTTACAACCTCTTTGCCGAAGAGATTGTAGAAAAAATGGTTTTAAAAAAATAATAAAATTGGCCACACCCACCCAGTCACATTACCCCACCACCACCAAGCCATGCCCACAGAACCAGTAGTAACAGATTTTAGATTTCATCACTCGTATATATATTTCCCCCCCCCTAAAGAAAAGCCTCTTAGGGATAAAGAGAGTCCAGAGCAGGGGTCTGCAACCTTAAACATTCAAAGAGCCATTTGGGCCACAGAAAAGAAAACACCAGGAGCCACAAAACCCTTCTTGTGCCTGATTATTTCTTGAGCGGCCACAAAACTAGCATATGTAGTTGAATTAAACACTCTGTTTTCTTCTGAAACTTTTCTTTTCTTGGATTTATCCAAGGGGTTGAAAAGCTCAATAAATCGCGTGGCGGTGGGTGTCGCACATTGGTGGTTGTGATGCATATTTTGAGTGACAGGGAGTCGCAGCAGAGGGGTGAAAGAGTCACATGCGGCTCCAGAACCGCAGGTTGCTGATCCCGATCCAGAGAATCCATTTCTGTTGTCCAGAACAATTTCCAGGTAATAGATACAGTATCTAGTTCAAAAGAACATGTCTGAAAATATTAACCATGTCTCAAAGTCAAATTAATACATGTTATTACTTCTTTCCAGAATAAAGGCGTCGACTGGAGTTTTACAGTCCAGATTTGGGATTCTGTCAACAACCCATTGCAACAGCTGAAGGTTTTCAGAAGTAAATCCAAATATTTTGGCATGGAAAGAACAGTAGTTCATTGAATACCACCCAAATAACATCATCTGAAATAACCTCATCTTTCCCTGTTGTAGGGCTGCACACAACTGCTCTTAACTTTGTCAGACAGGATGGGAAGCCAGAATAGCATGCAAAAACCTACAACTGAATACTACATTTTCCTGCTAACTATTGGTAGTGGCATAGACAGTTCTTATTTGATTGGTCTCAGTTTTCTTTCTTAACAGGAACCTCAAAATACAAGTTGAGTCACCATGGACAATCGAAGTTTTGTCATTCCTGGCAGTTTACCATAGCAACATTTACCATAGTGCTGGTGGAGGAATTCTGGAGTTGAAGTCCACACACCTTAAAGTTCCTGAGGTTGATAAACACTGCTATAGTAATATATCAAACAATCTTCAATTCCATGGAAGTTTAATGCAACACAAACTCAAAATATAGCATGTAGCAGTGTTTGGGTGCATGTGGGAAGCCAAAAGCTGCTCGTTGCACTGTTTCCTTGTAGTATTCTTTCTCTTCATTGCTCTTTGCTTGTGTTCTCCTAGAATGAAAACTACACCAGGTTTGTAACAGCTTATCCAGTGATGTGGAAAATAGTTGTGGACATTTTATGCACTGCACAGGATGCGAATACTGGTGGAACAGTTTTAAAATGCAGGAAATTTGCTTTTGCTTGGGTTCACTAGAGCCTTATGATTCAGCAACTCACTAGCTCTAAGGAGGACTGATTTGGATAAAGTCTTCAAATACTAAATTGAAGGAAGCCAAACTTATCCAGGAAAGAAGTGAACCCAGGGGTAAAATCCAGCAGGTTCTGACAGGTTCTGGAGAACCGGGAGCGGAAATTTTGAGTAGTTCGGAGAACTAGCAAATACCACCTCTGGCTGGTCCCAGAGTGTATGTGTGTGTGTGGGGGGGGGCGTGGAATGGAGATTTTGCAATATCCTTCCCCCAGGAGTGGGGATGGAATGGGGATTTTGCAGTATCCTTCCCCTGCCACGCCCACCAAGCCACGCCCACAGAACCGATAGTAAAAAAAATTGGATTTCACCACTGAGTGAACCCTGCTAAAAACCTTTATTTACAAGATGGAAATTTCAACAATTGGCATATCAAATGCCACATGCATCTCTTATGTATGTATGTGGTTTAAGATTTGAATTCCATATGGCCCATTATAATATTTTTGTGGCTTCTTATTCACTTTACTTCTTATTGCTTTTCTTGTTATTTATTTTTGGTCTTAGTTACTCTTTCACTTTTGGTTATCATGTCACTTTTTTTAAAAAAAAACATGTATATTTCATTGATGATTTTATTGTAAATGGCTTCAAATGCTTCAGCATATAAATATAGTAAGTACACAATCCTGTGGGATATCTCCATGAATCCCTATGAATCCATTGCCTGAAAGGTTCGGTGTGGTACAGCTTCAGGAAAGTGTGTACAGATAGTTCTCCAGTTATGACCACAACTGAGCCCAAAATTTCTCTTGCTAAGCATAACATTTGTTAAGTAAATTTTGCCCCATATTATGACCTTTCTTGCCATAACTGTTAAGTGAATCACTATTAATTTGTTTAAATTAATAACACGGTTATTAAGTGAATCTGGCTTCCCTGTGGACTTTGCTTGTCAGAAGGTTGCAAAAAGGGATCACATGACCCTGTTGGGGGAAGCTCCCCCCCCTTCAGAAGAATGAAATATTTTGGGGAATATTAAAAAAGGCAGAATATTATGGAAAAAAACCCATGTTCTTAGAGGCAGAAAGCAGCCTCAGTCTTTTCTTGGTGGCGTAGTGGTTAGGTGCAGTACTGCAGACTACTTCTGCTGACTGCCTGCTGCCAGCAATTTGGCAGTTCGAAACTCACCAGCTCAAGGTTGATTCAGCCTTCCATCCTTCCGAGGTGGTTAAAATGAGAACCCAAACTGTTGGGGGCAATAAGCTGACTCTGTAAACCGCTTAAAGAGGGCTGTAAAGCAGTATATAAGTCTAAGTGCTATTGCTATTCACAAACAAACAAAACAACTTCATCTCCAGGTGATGAGATTAAGGACAGGACATAATCTTAACCCCATTCATTGAGAAAAGTGGAAAATACCAGTCCAATAAGAAAGGCAGGCTAGAGGCAATAGATAACAGGATAAAATCAGAGGTGGGTTTTAGCAGGTTGTGACCAGTTCTGGAGAACCGGTAGTGGAAATTTTGAGTAGTTTGGAGAACCGGTAGCAGAAATTTTGAGTAGTTTGGAGAACCAGTAAATACCACCTCTAACTGGCCCCACCCCCATCTATTCTCTGCCTCCCAAGTCCCAGCTGATTGGGAGGAAATGGGGATTTTACAGTATCCTTCCCCTGGAGTGGGGTGGGAATGGAGATTTTACAGTATCCTTCCCCTGCCATGCCCACCAAGCCACACCCACCAAGCCATGCCACGCCCACCAAGCCACACTCATAGAACCAGTAGTAAAAAGTTTTGAAACCCACCACTGGATAAAATCAATTACTCATGCTTGACAGGATTAGGTTCAGGCAGCTGTTAATTAAGACGCATCATGAGTCTTTGCGAAACAAGTAAAACCAATCAAATAATAAAAGCACACAAAGCAAACCTCAAAAGTACAAAATACTGTAAACTGTATAAAAATCCTTGCACTTGTCAAGCTAATTTGTCAGCTACCCCAGAACCACATGCTGTTGGCGGCTCTGCTCTTCAGTAAACAGAATCTTTCTTTCCAATCAGCCTCCATTTTATTTCCAGCGCCTTTCTCCCAGCGTGGAACTGGGCCTGGATTTTTCTTCCAACACTGTGACACTACAACTGTCATAAATATGAGTCAGTTGCTGAGCATCTGAATTTTGATCACATGACCATGGGGATGCTGTAACGGTTGTAAGCGTGAAAAATGGTCATAAGTCACTTTTTTCAGTGATGTTGTAATTTTCAATTGTTACTAAGCGAACTGTTGTAAGTCAAGGATTATTTGTACAAAAGCATTACCTGGTCTCATACCCCAAGAGGCAAGGCCAGATCCCTCTGAATGTTTATCAAGTCTTGGATCATAATCCTAACCAGAACTTTTCCAGATGTTAATCCCCAGAATTACAATCCTAACACATCTGAGAGAGGCCAGTCTAAGCCTTATTAAACCACAAAATATTAGAACATAGATAAATGATCAATGTAGGAACAGGTGTGCACTGCACAAAATTATGTTTATTTATTTATTAAAGAAATTTATATAGCTGTCCAACACACACATAGGTGCCCTATCATACTTTTCTACTCACATGGGTTGAATCCACACAACAGACTTAACTGGAAACCTGGGTCAGGCAAAATTCACCCAACGTGATCTGCCCCAAACCAGTGGTACATACAATAAGCTGAGACAATGCATTCAAGCCCTTACTGGACAACCTTTGCTTAGTTCATCCTGGTTTATTGTATAAATGCAATCACTGCATGGGTCAAATGCTGCAAAATGTGGTGAGGCTGCAACAGGAACAAAAGCTGCATTTCTGGTTGCCAGGCAACTCCTTCCGCCTGTTTCCAAAGCTGACAACACCCTGCTCGCTTGCATTGGGGTGGAGGAAAAAAACGACATAAAATGTGCCTTTGATTCTGCTTGTCCAGTAGATGAGCAAGCATTCTCCTAACAACCAATGAAAACCCTGTGAACAGGCAGTAACAGCCAAATTCATCTGGGGCAGCCTAGCCAATCACAGCCTTCCATGCCTTCTCTGTTAAAGGTAGGATAAGAACGCCTGCTCCCTCTCTCTCTCTCTCTCTCTCTCTCTCTCTCTCTCTCTCTCTCTCTCTCTCTCTCATCATTAAGTTCAGGAAAACAAGTTACCTGCCTACGAAAAGCTAATTGTGTGGCTCTCCTGCTATAAACAGAATCCGTTTTTGCTCAACAAATGTCTAGAAGATCTTATTTGCATCAGCATGTCCGGAGTGACATGAACTCATGCAATCTGCATGACTTGCAATGGAAAGTTATATCACCAAGATTTCATAGCTCCTGTTTTCCAAGAGGCCAAGTAATCATTTGTTTGTATGCAAATTTATATGAATTCATTTGTATGTCTATTTATAAGCAAGCCTATAAAATCACCAAAGGTCGGACACGACTAAACGGTTAAAACCAGGGGTGAAATCCAGCAGGTTCTGACAGATTCTGGAGAACCGGTAGCGGAAATTTTGAGTAGTTCAGAGAACCAGCAAATACCACCTCTGGCTGGCCCCAAAGTGGGGTAGGAATTGAGATTTTTGCAGTGTCCTTCCCCAGGAGTGGGATGGGAATGGAGATTTTGCAGTAACCTTCCCCAGGAGTGGGATAGGAATGGAGATTTTTGCATTATCCTTCCCCTAGAGTGGGGTAGGAATGGAGATTTTGCAGTATCATTCCCCTGGAGTGGAATGGGAATGGAGATTTTGCAGTAACCTTCCCCTGGAGTGGGATGGGAATGGAGATTTTGCAGTATCCTTCCCCTGCCATGCCCACCAAGCCACATCATGCCCACCAAGCCACGCCCACAGAACCGGTAGTAAGAAGAATTGGATTTCACCACTGGTTAAAACAACAAAATGTAAAATCCAAATGTATGGACAGTTTTCCACTAGCTTTTGGACTTCACTGGAAATACTGCAGCTTCAAAGCCCTCCTTCACTAGTTTCTTACTTTGTGATGGGTTCACATGATACACTCTCCTATGGCTACTGAATCACGATTATTGAATTCAACTTTATAGCTTTACACTGCCCATTCATCTATAAACCATGGATGTTCTTTTGTGGGGCCTTGTTGTGGCCCGTCAGTGGCCTGCGTGGATCGTGGCTGATCCCGACGATGAGGAGGCTGGTGTGGGGTCGTGCTAGCAGCCGGCGCAGCCGGCGCTCACATCGGACAGCGAGGAGGCTGAAGAGGATGTGGTGCCAGAGGCAGAGACTCAGCTAGGGCCTTCAGAACCTCCAGAGGCTCCTTCAAGTAGAGATAGCGAAGTGGAGGAGCCTCTTCTCAATGCTCGAGCACGCAGGGCTGCCAAAAGACAGGAGTGGCTACTCAGGAGGAGGAGGTCTCCTCGAGAGTAAGGCTTGAGGATAATTGGCCACTCCCTTAGCCTATTTAAGTCACACACGGTTAGTAAGTTTCTTGCTAGAAACAACTTGTAAATATCATCAGAGCATTTTTGGAAAAGTCTCATCGTATCTTATTTTCTGGACTGGTTGCCAACCTTTGCCGGACTTTGGTTTATTCTTGCTACTTAATAAATTTGATAAGGACTGTTGGTGTGTGTCAATATCCTCGGGAATCCAGAGCCGGGGCAGAACAGGCCTGGATTGCAGAACAATAGACTTCCATTGAATCCTGGTGAGATGGAGTGGCTATGGGAGGGTCTCTCTGTATCCATTTTTGGTCTTGAATGGGATTCCACTACACCAGACAGATCGGAGGTGTAACCTGGGGGTTCTCCTAGACTCATAGTTTTTGCACAGATAGGTGGCAGCATGGCTAGGTGGGCCTTTGCTCAACTTCGTGTTGTGCACCAATTATGTCCTCTTCTGGATAGGTACATTCTCCATTCGATCACTCATGCCCTCATCATTTCCAGTCATGGACTATTGCAACATGAGTCTACCTTTGAAAACTATCTCAGCCACATAAGCAATTCTGGGTGCTTAATGAAGGTACATGTAACACCTCTGCTCCAGTGGTGGTGGGTTTCAAAAAATTTTACTACAGGTTCTGTGGGTGTGGCTTGGTGGGCGTGGCGTGGCATGGCATGGCATGGCCTGGTGGGCGTGGCTTGGTGGGCATGGCAGGGGAAGGATACTATAAAATCTCCATTCCCACCCCACTCCAGGGTAAGGTTACTGCAAAATCTCCATTTCCTCCTGATCAGCTGGGACTTGAGAGGCAGAGAATAGATGGGGGCAGAACCAGTCAGAATTTTTACTACCGGTTCTCTGAACTACTCAAAAGTTTTGCTACCGGTTCTCCAGAACTGGTCAGAACCTGCTGAAACCCACCTCTGCTCTGCTCCGTGAACTGCATTGAGTGCCAGTTTGCTTCCAGGTCCAGTTCAAAGTGTTGGTTATGATCGATAAAGTTCTACATGGCATGGGGCCAGAGCCTCCCTTTGCGTTTTTAATTAATTTTAGTAGAGTTTTATCATCTTTGCCTCTCTGTAAACTTTTTAACTTTTATATACTGTTTTTATATTTTAATACTTTGTTATACACCTCCCAGAGTCCCTCTCTGAAGATGATGGGTGGTTCAGAAATTAAATAAATAAACACACAAACAAACAAATAAATAATAAAGCAAGCAAGCAAGCAAGACAAGCTAAACTACAGAGTAACTGGTGAGCTTGTGATTCAGTCTGTATAAAGGCTAAGGGACATGAACTGCAAAAAACCAACTGATCTATAGATGCCAGCAGAGATACACCAGACACTTTGTTAACCATCTAGTGGTCAAATAGAGATAGGTAGGTAGGTGGATAGATGATAGATAGATAGATAAGATAGGTAGGTAGGTAGGTAGGTAGGTAGGTAGATGATAGATAGATAGATAGATAGATAGATAGATAGATAGATAGATAGATAGATAGAAAAAACAATTACTACCAGTCTGCCTTCCATTGAGGACCTGTATAATGCACGAGTCAAAAAGAGGGCTGTGAAAATATTTACAGACCCCTCTCATCCTGGACATAAACTGTTTCAACTCTTACCCTCAAAACGACACTATAGAGCACTGCACACCAGAACAACTAGACACAAGAACAGTTTTTTCCTGAACGCCATCACTCTGCTAAACAAATAATTCTCTCAACACTGTCAAACTAGTTATTAAGTCTGCATTACTATTAATCTTCTCATCGTTCCTATCACCCATCTCCTCCCACTTATGACTGTATGACTATAACCTTGTTGCTGGTATCCTTACGATTTATATTGATATTGTTTCCTAATATGATTTGATTGTTTATTTGTTCCCTATGACTATCATTAAGTGTTGTACCTTATGATTCTTGACGAATGTATCTTTTCTTTTATGTACACTGAGAGCGAATGCACCAAGGCAAATTCCTTGCGTATGCACCAAGGCAAATTCACTTGGCCAATAAAGAATTCTATTCTATTCTATTCTATTCTATTCTATTCTATTCTATTCTATTCTATTCTATTCTATTCTATTCTATTGATAGATAGATAGATAGATAGATAGATAGATAGATAGATAGATAGATTATCTATAGATAGATAGTTAGATAGATAGATAGATAGATAGTTAGATAGATAGATAGATAGATAGATAGATAGATAGATAGATAGATAGATTATCTATCTATAGATAGATAGATAGATAGATGATGGATTGATAGATGATAGATAATAGATAATAGATGACTAGATAGATACACTATAAATAGATGGTAGATTGATAGAGATGTAGAGATATATATAGAGATAAATAGATGATAGATAGATGATAGATATAGATACAGTAGATAAGAAAGAGATAAAGAAATAGATGAGAGAGATTTGAGAGAAAGAGGGGGATGAGAGATATATTTTCAGTTCTTGTTTGCCAGCTTTAGCCTATATGCTTAAATATTCTTCCTTAATTTTTAAAAATTAATTGAAACAATTCATAACAGGCTTGGATATGAGATCAGACTCAGTCTGGAGAGCCAACAATGGTCTTGCACACAAACATACAAGCACACACCCACACACCCACACACACATGTTGTAATCACACCCTGCACAATACAAGTTGTGAGACTCTTCATAATGTACTCACAAATTTTTAGAATGACCACTGTTCCAAAAAGGTTGGAGACAATAAATTGAGCAAGAACTCCTGATCATAGTCTTCATCAGCATGTTGAAAAGAGTTTAATTTTAAATTCTTTCTCAAGAAGGTTTATACATATCTCCATATGCAGCCATTATGCAAATCCATGTCCTGTTTTTATGTAAGCTGAAACCTTAGAAAAAGGTTAAGTTTAGCAACTTGAAAGCATGGTTATTTTCTTCACTGCTCTTTTATCATCATATTATATCACATATTTCAGGTGCAAGGAAGGTGCAGATACCAAGAATGTGAGCTGAGAAGCAGAAGAACCAACTGTTCTTTGTATCAATCCTAAAACAGGAGAAAGGAGAAAGCTGGTCTTTCCTTTGGATGCGACTGCTATAGACTAAAAAGGTGCATATTTTAATATGCATTAGAGTACTTGCATCCATAATATTAGCCACTATATCCTTGAATCCAGTCATGCTTCGAAGCTTATTAACAATAAATTACAATTAATTTCCCAACAAAGTCCATTATTATGCATCTATCTTATGGTAATAGCAAGATTCATCAGCATCAGCCCTCCAAATTGTCAGCAAAGAAGCCAGTTTGGTGACAGAAGCGCTACTGAAAATGGGAAATAATATGTGGCTCATGGTTTACAGAAGTTAGCAAACAGAAATAATATAGAGTGGTGGCAGAATAGAGATTGGCATTGGGGTAGCAAGTTTTGCAATGGTTGATGTAGTTTTCTACCACTTCAAATATAAGCAGCCAATAATTCAATCTCAACAGTAGACTTGGACAATCAGTAACAACCACAGATAAGTTTCTGTTGTTTCTACTATGATTTGAAGTGCTGTCTTACAGTGATTTGCAAATAGATCTTCTCTGTAGTGGTTCTGGCCTTTGAAAACACTTCTCCTTATGATGGTTGTAAAGTCTTTCTGGACATGTACATTGTCCATGTGCATTGTTCATCCATGAGTTGAGCTTGACTTGGTGACAGCTCACTAAAGTTAGAATTTGTAGGCCCCTGTTGATTCGTGTGGCTGTTGATAAAAATAGGATCGCCAACATCCAATGATGGATATGGCATAAGAAGAAGAAGTTGTTTCATTTATTTGTTCTGACCTAGGCTTCACCAACTCACGAAACAGACTCCTTGTCCCGAAAAAATCACTTTTTATTTGGATAATGTGAATTCCTAGCATTCACATCTAGCAAAGTCCCTGCAAACAGTCTTTCAAGGGTGAATTGCAACCACAGACCTTATCAGTCCTTGGATAGTTGCCAGGCCGATAGCTTCCAGATGCAATGCTGTATAAGGAAATACTTGGCAAGAAGTCTCTGTGAGGCACAAACTCAGATAAGCAAATCTTCACACTAATAAATGAACTAATTGTTTCCTGCAAAGACCACTCCCCTTTTGCTCCTATTTATTCCTTATGGGAGGGGCCATTCAGCGTCCCCTTGTGCCTTTACTCCCAAGTCAATCCCTGTTCCTTAGTTGTTCCCTTCTCCTGACAGCTCTGCACATACGCACATTGGGAACAGGCTCCAGCTGTTCTTCTGCCCCACTTATCTCCAACTCCGAAGGTAGCTGATAACTGTCGGACGGCCCTGGCCCCATCTCTGCTTCTGACGCAGAGCCTTCCCCAGATTCCATGACTGGCCCATGTTCCTCCCCAACCTCTTCACTGTCCGAGTCTGCTGCCAGCTCCACTGGCCACTAGCAGGCCACAACATTATTCACTCAGGAAGCTTGAATCAAATGCTTTTTTGATTGCTTAGTGTTTAATTTGTTATTCGAATAGTTTTTCTTTCTTGTTTGTTTTGACCATAAAGACAACTATAAGGTGTTTTTTATTTTGGAATACGGCATAGAAAATAAATTTAGTGCACTTCTTCCTTTGCACAATAGATGCAGGTTGAAGCGTTTGAGTTTCCTGACAGGGAATCCCTAGATGTCCTGGGTGTGGAAGTGAAATACACTTAACGCAGAGGCAGTTTCAGCCATGTCTCTTGCAGATGTTTAGGTTACAAACTCAGTTCGATATACCAAGAAAGAAATGGTGCATTCAAGCACAAAGGAATTAAATAAAGGCAGAGTGGCAACCAACTTTACAGCACTCAGAATACGACACAAAATCCCTTTTCTACCTTAGCTTCAGTCTAAAATGCTTTTATACATAGAACTGATTGCTTGCTCGTTCGCAGCATTTGTTTCAGGAAATTCTTGCTAAAAGAATAGCCTTTACCTGAGGCGATCAACCACAGTGAAGAATGTTCGGGTGGACTTGATATGTTTAGGGAAAACAACCACCCCAAAGAATCCAATATCAACTCAATTTGACTTTGTAAAAGCTGGGGGGGGGGGGGAGAGAGATTGATTCAAATGTATTTCAGCAACTGATAGCAGTAATAAATGTGTGGTATATTGCAGAAGCTTCTTTTTTTAAAAAAAAAAAAATTCCCAACACTGCATACGGTGAATTTATTTCCAGGCAATTTTCATTTGGAAGAAATACTGCTGTCTGCCAAAGTTCTGTTTACTGCTGAGATAAAGAATATTGCCTTCTTGGATATTCAGCACATGTAAGTATTAATGCCATTTAGTTTTGGTACCAATGCATAAAATCTGAATGTTAAATCAAGTTCAACTACTTCTTCCCTCCCTTTGAATGCCTCCTTTTGATTGCCCGTGAGCAATTTAGACCCGCATGAACACACTCGAAACTTCAAAACTCACCTGGTTTTGATTGAAGGGACAGAATATGTCCCAATCATTTGGCTCACATATGCATATGTTTGTAACAAACAAATTGATTCCAGCTGTGAAAAATTGAGGAAACCCACCATTCAGGACAAATGCTGGCCATTTGCGATCTCCATATTTAACACCATATTTAACACTACCGACAATGCTGCTTCCCTTCAAAAAGACCTTGACTTTGTGTCGGAATGGTCAAACAATTGGCAACTCCAAATCTCCACCAACAAATGCTCTGTCTTACACATTGGCAAAAAAAATCAGAACACAAAATACAAGCTGGATGGATACAACCTAACAGATGACCCTCACTCTGTCAAAGACCTTGGAGTACTCATCTCAAAGGATCTAAATGCCAGAGCTCACTGTAACAGCATTGCTAAAGAAGCATTAAGAGTTGTTAACCTAATCTTGCGTAGCTTCTTCTCCAGTAATATTATACTACTACCCAGAGCATACAAAACATTTGCTAGACCAATTCTCGAATACAGCTCATCTGTCTGGAACCCGCACTGCATATCAGACATTAATAAATCGAGCGTGTCCAGAAATATTTCACAAGAAGAGTCCTCCACTCTTCTGCTCGTAACAAAATACCCTATGCCACCATACTTGAAATTCTGGGTTTAGAAAATTTAGAACTACGCTGCCTTCGGTATGACCTAAGCGTAGCTCATAAAATCATCTGCTACAATGTCCTACCTGTCAATGACTACTTCCGCTTCAACCACAACAATACACGAGCACACAATAGATACAAACTTAAACTGAACCACTCCAAACTCGACTGCAGAAAATATGACTTCAGTAACAGAGTTGTTAATGCCTGGAATGCACTACCTAACTCTGTGGTCTCATCCCAAAACCCCCAAAACTTTAACCTAAAACTGTCTACTGTTGACCTCACCCCATTCCTAAGAAGTCTGTAAGGGGCGTGCATAAGAGCACCAGTGTGCCTACCGTCCCTGTCCTAATGTTCCCTTTAATTGTATTCATTTTATGTATTCAATTCATGCTTATACTTATATATATTATCTAATATGTACTCAACAAAATAAATAAATAAAATAAATAAATAAATCACATGTGACAAACATTTCCCCTCTTCCCCCCCCCCCCCATTTCTTCACAACTCTCTTCTGAATTACTACCAAAATTCATTGGTGTAGTTTCCTGGCATTTAAAAAATATTCCTGACATTTTTAAAAGTACAGTCCAGCTAAAATGTCAAGGGAGAGAGCATAACGTAATGTAATAGGAACATCTTCAACTATCTGAACCAAGAGAGCCAATTCTTTGTCCACGTCGCTTCTGAGAATATCAAATCCAATTTAAAATTGAGTTGGATTCGGATTCTGAGATCCTGCAATTCTTCATCCTTTAAAAACATACATTATTTCCACAATGAGAAAAACCTGCTCTTGCATCATCCATTTGTTCATTATAGTCTTGTTATTGTGCTTTGCCTTTCTAAAGAGATCCACCATTGTGGTTCCTAAGATAACAGGGAGAGAGAAAGGGCCATAGATAGATCATTAATTAAATGCCATCTTGAAGGAGCTTTCCATTAAAGGGACAATAGCTATGTTCTGTCCTTGACTAGCGGGAGATATCACACTGGCGTTCTCAGTACTTGAAATGAAATATACAGGATTTCACTTGGCCAGATTTAGAATGTTGTGCAGCTACAAAGTGAGGGTGCGAAGTGGAAAGAGAATTTCATTGCTCGTACAAAATCTTTTGAATGGGGATGAAAACTGTCATCTGTAATTTGCGATTTTGTTTTGGCATCAGACCATACCAGATTTTTTTTTCCCCCTCATCTCTGCCACAAGGACATCTCCTCAGGGTTCCTATTAACTATTCGGAGGAAACAATATTCTTTGGGGCAGTTCTACAAATATTTAGGAAGTCTAGCAACCTGAGGCAAAAAAAGGGGTCACCTTAGCTGCTGAACATAAACAATGGCATGAGATGATATAGGGCACAGCTAATTTTGGAGCAGTGCAAATCCCTCATGTGGATGAAGATAACAGAAGTTAATTAATTTCTAAAAATTAAAATTTATAACAATACTTAAAACTAATTATTTGCAAGAGAAGAGATAAAATAGATCCCATTTTCAGGTAGATCAATATTGTATGGGAAGCCAAGTACATAGGAACAAGCTTGAGCAGGTTGCAACCTTCTCTACTATGGGGATAAGTGTTACATTCCTAATTAGATTGTAATTCTTCCCCTAAATGTGCTTTGATATATATACATTCAGATGTGTCCACTTTTGTTCTCTCTCTGTTGATGTCTTTTCCCATATGAGAGAGTAAGTAAATTTTGCAGTGTCTTCCTAAATAATTCAATCAATTGCCATGTCTTTATCTTGATGGGCAATGAACAAGTCACTAATGAAATGTCTCTGCTTTGCGGCAGCTCCGATTAGAGCATTTAGTTAGGGGGATGAAGTCACAACTATGCTAATGGCACACATGAATTATGCATTGTAAGTGAATTGCCAAATGGCTGGTGATAACGTTACACAGTTATAAAAACTGATTAGGATACCGGTAATCAAGGATCATGCTTTGGAGTGAAAAGTAATAAATCCAAGATGCCAAAAACCTTGCCCAGAAAGATAAGCAAGACATAAGACAAAGACCTACTATGTTTCCCGGATCTTATATTAATTTTTGCTCCAAAAGTCTCATTAGGGCTTATTTTCTGGTTAGGTCTTATTTTTTGGGAAATATGGTACTAAATGCATCCATCTGGCTGACAATCTTAATTGGGGCTTATTTTGGGGGTAGGGTTTATATTATAAGTATCTTGAAAAATCATGCTAGGACTTATTTTCTGGTTGGGTCTTATTTTCGGGGAAACAGGGTAGGAAGATGTCTAACAAGTTCTGGAATAAATAATTATGCAGAAGATATAGATATGGATATTGATATAGAAGATATTAATGGATATTTATCACATACCTATAGATAGCAAAAGGATTAATAATGATCATTCTTCTTTACTCAATTACTACTCTCCTACTTTGTTATTCTAAAACAGCAACAATCAGTTTCTTAAATATTTCTTGATTATTTTCTTTCTCAACACAGATGTAAAAAGATGTCACAGAACTTAGATTTCAGTCTGCAACAATGCTTTATTTGGAAATGCTGCCAGCAGATGGATTATGAATTTAATCTATGGAGGCAACTACACAGAGCCCTTAAACCAAAGGCTGGTCATCATTCCTATGTTCACCATGTGGGCCAGGAGATGTAATTTAATAATATTTGAAAGTGTGGGTGTTGTCCAGCATCTTAGTATAACAGGGCTGGTGGGGGGAACCCTTCATTTTTCTTCATTCACTTCTGAATTGCTTTGGATGGCTGCAAAAGTAAAGCTTTAAGTAAAAGTGAATGGCTTTAAAAGAGAAGTGGCAAATTCATTGAGGCTCAGATTGCGGCTGCTAGTAAGAAGGCTATTTATCTTTCCGTAGTCACTGAAGCATAGGACAATATCAGCTGCTTGGGAACAACAGCAGAGGATAACTAGCATCTCCTTGCTCACACTTCTAAACTTCCTGAATGCATCTGGCTGATTGCTATGTGATACAGTACATTTCCACCTAACCAGGAAGTTCACCCCTCAAACCATCTGAATCAGCTTCATGTTATCTTACTTATGGAAGGATCCTCAGGATTGTCCTCCGTTGACCTCTGAGTTGGGGGACCTTTCCTCCTGCTAGTGAAAGGGAAAGAAAAAAGAGGTTTATCTACATTAAAGAACCATCCGTTCCTATGTCAGCAACTGGTTCAGCTCTAGCTTCTCCTCCTCCTTCAGCTTGGATGGCTTGCTGGATCTGCATTCTAGATTTTTCCTATTGGGGAACCAGATTAGTTGCAGAGCTATGGTGGCGCAGTGGTTAGAATGCAGTACTGCAGGCTATTTCTGCTGACTGCTAGCTGACTGCAATTTGGCAGTTTGAATCTCACCAGGCTCAAGGTTGACTCAGCCTTCCAAAGTTGGTAAAATGAGGACCCAGATTGTTGGGGGCAATAGGCTGACTCTGTAAACTGCTTAGAGAGGGCTGTAAAGCACTGTAAAGCAGTATATAAGTCTAAGTGCTATTGCCATAGCAATGCATTCATAAATGGGCTGTAGAAGAGGCAGCTGGTGGAATGGAAGCAACAAGAAGACTGAGTTGAGCATCCCAGAGTTGTGGCTGGAAATCCTGAGCCTGCTGGGCCTTTGTTTCTTCCTTTGTGGAAGGAGAAGGACTAAACCAGGGTCTTCAACCTTGCCCCAATTCTTGGCAATTTTAAGACTTGTGGATTTCAACTCCCAGAATTCCCCTGCTGACATGGACACTCCTGGACTAAACTGGCTATCTCTAGCAATGCAGAAAAGCAGCAAATGCCTTGTTCTTCTGTTGCAAGAATTGGGATGGGGGGAGGCGGGAAGGAAATGCAACGAAAAAAATGGAGAATCATCTGAAAGCTTGTCAATCAGGCCTGCTTCTCAAGACCTTTTCAAGCACCACAAAGACCAGCTCAGCACTTGAATACTGAAGTGGCCATACAATGCTGGATTAGAGGGCCTCTTGGCATCTTTCAACATAACTTTTCTTAAGGACTTGGTGATGGAAGAGCAATGGAGTTTTGTGATTCCTTTACCTATGGGGAGATATTAACCAACAAACAGGACAAAAGTAAAAGCAAACAGCACATACTTTGACAAGGTGACAGATCCACTAACCTGCATCCAATTCTCAGAGTTCATTTCTCACTGTTTTATTTGCAGAGATAACTCCTGGCCAGGGGTGGGCTTCAGATCCTTTAGCAACGGGTTCGCTGCCCCCTTGCTAGGTGAGCATAGCCATGGTGGGCATGGCCTAGTCGGCTGTCTGCACCATGGTGGGCGGGGGCATTTTTCACTCTCCCCAGGCTCCAGAGGCTTTCCTCAAGCCTCCGGGAGGGTGAAAACTGTTTTCCCCGGAGTCCGGAGGCCCTCCAGAGGCCGGAAACAGGCCAGTTTCCAGACTTCCGGAACCTCCGGTAGGCCCATTTTTTGCCCTCCCAGACCCTCTGCGTAGCCCCTGCACTTACCTGAAATGATGAACAGGCCATGTGGAGACTCCTGGGAGGGGTGGGGTGGGAGGGGAAGGGCGGGTGTGGCCAGCCAGGGGTGGCATTTGGGGATTCACCGAACCCCGGTGATCCTTGGCTAAAGGATCGCCCGAACCCTGCCAAACCACTAGGAGCCCACCCCTGCTCCTGGCCTGTTTCTCCATGTCAGGGTTGTCAAACTCCTGGCCCATGGGCCAGATGCGTCACATGCTGTCCATGCCCACACCCGGTTTAACGAAGAAAAAAAGTCCCAATATGTCACATGACGCTGCCATGACGACGTGAGTTTGGCACCCCTGCTCCATGTGGAGAGATCACACCCTTTTCCTTGACTCAGATCTCCAATGATTTTTAACTGAGGAAAGAACAACCAACTGTTACAAGTTATTATTAACTCACGATCACCTAAGAAAGAAAGTGGTTGGCCAGCTGCCATAACACTACGGTGTGTAGGAAGCATTGTCAGAAAGTAGGTAGACATTGTGAATTGATTTGTTCATTTTACTGCCATATGAGTTAAAATCTGAAAATAACCTTGTGGCTTCTAGGCTATTTCTTACAGCAATAAACAGCTGGATGTTCCTAAGTGCCTGAAGTTTTAGAATAAGAAACCCACAGAGATACACATAAATGAAAAAGCACTTGATGCATAAAAAGAAAATTAATTACTTCCACTTAACCTAAGCGTAGTACACAAAATTATCTGCTACAATGTCCTACCTGTCAATGACTACTTCAGCTTCAACTGCAATACACAAGCACACAATAGATACAAACTCAAGGTAAACCGCTCCAAACTCGATTGCAGAAAATACGACTTCAGCAACAGAGTGGTCAATGCCTGGAATGCATTACCTGACTCTGTGGTTGCATCCCCAAACCCCCATAACTTTAACCTTAGACCAGGGGTGAAATCCAGCAGGTTCTGACAGGTTCTGGAGAACTGATAGTGGAAATTTTGAATAGTTCAGAGAACCGGCAAATACCACCTCTGGCTGGCCCCAGAGTGGGGTGGGAATGGAGATTTTGCAATATCCTTCTCCCAGGAGTGGGGAGGGAATGGGGATTTCGCAGTATCCTTCCCCTGGAGTGGTGTGGGAATGGAGATTTTGCAGTATCCTTCCCCTGCCACACCTACCAAGTCCCGCCCATCAAGCTACACCACACCCACCAAGCCACGCCCACAGAACCGGTAGTAAAAAAAATTGAATTTCACCACTGCCTTAGACTGTCTACTGTTGACCTCACCCCATTCCTAAGAGGTCTGCAAGGGGCATGCATAAGCGCACCAATGTGCCTACCATCCCTGTCCTACTGTCCCCATTTATCCGTATCCATTTCCTGTGTTCATATTCATGTTTATACTTATACCTGTTATCTCATACATGTTTGACAAACTAAATAAATAAATAAAATAAAATAAATGAGATGGGGATGTAGGGATAGGGTAACCCAACACTGGTTTGTAAACTGGTTTATGTCAAAGGTTAAATCACACGAGTCCAACTCATGGTGTATTCTGATCTGTCCCCGTCCCCACACACACACACAGCCAGTCGAGGGTTAAGGAAACACTTTGGAACGCACCCAGTTCTTATCTCCGACTTGGCAGCGATAGACACACCGTCTGCCAAGTTACTTTATTTTCACAAACAGACAGATAAGATACGAACGTTCAAGAAAGTCCAAACAGAAATAATATTCCTCCCAGCAGTTCCAGACGAGGCTTTAGTGACTGTCCAAGGTTTTGCTTTGTTCGTCACAAAAGATCCTTGACCACCACTCTCTATTATATAGTCTCTGGGGTGTGGTCTCTGGGGTGTGGTCCAGTGACTCAGTTCTAATCCCTAGCACGCCTCCCAAGCTGCTGCAAACGTTTATCACGCCTTCGGAGGCGTGCGTCCAGGAATGATGTGTCATTATCACTTTGACTCGAATCAGCTGTCTCCTTTCCCTCGGCCGGCACTTGAGACAATGCCAGAGGGGAGGGGCCTGGAGAGGGAGGCCTGGCTGACTCCTCTTCCTCATGCTCGGAGCTTTCTTCCTCCGATGGGACAGGCTCAGAGGGCGGGGCCACAACACTATCCCCCACCGCAGGGCCCTTCTCCCGGGTCTGACGGTCGGGATGGGGTCGGGACGGGAACTGTTCGTGGAAAGCCCGCACCAGGTCAGGGGCCTGAACGGCAGACGCGTCCACCCAGGTGAAATCCTCGGGCCCGTACCCCTTCCAGGCGATGAGGTATTGGAAGCGCCCCTTCAGCCAACGGGAGTCCCGGATACTGTCCACCTCGTACGTCGAGGCGTCGTCCTCGTCGGCTGCGGCTGGGGGGGCAGGCATCGGCGGGCGGCGGAGATGGCTCGCGGGGGCCTCAGGGACCAGGAGGGACCGATGAAAAACAGGGTGGAGCCGCATGGAGCGGGGTAGAGTCAACCGGTAGGCCACCGGATTGATGACCGCCTCGATAGGGAAGGGACCGATAAAGCGTTGGGCCAGTTTCCGTACTGGCCGGTCCGTGGGGAGGTGTTTCGTGGACAACCACACCCGATCTCCTACTTCCAGCGGTGGCGTCGCCCGGCGGGCGCGATCGGCGAACCGTTTATAATCCTCTTTCGCCCGGATCAGCTGCCGCCGCACCAGTTGCTGCACCGCCTGCAGCTCTGAGAGGAAGTCCCGGGTCTCGGGAACAGGGGAGTCCATGATGGTCAACGGGAAAAGCCGTGGATGGTATCCGACGTTGGCATGGAACGGGGTCATCTGGGTGGAGGTGTGTTGGGAGTTATTAAAGGCGAACTCCGCCAGGGGAAGGTACTCGGCCCAGTTGTCCTGCTGCTGGTTGACAAAACAGCGGAGGTACTGCTCCAGTATGCCGATGACCTTCTCCGTGCCCCCGTCAGTCTCCGGATGGTGCGACGATGACAGGCACACCTGCACCTCCAGCGCGGCCATCAGGCTTTTCCAGAAGCGGGCCATGAACTGGGCCCCGCGGTCCGAAACCACCCGGTCCGGCAGGCCGTGGAGGCGGAAGATATGTTGCAGGAACAGGCGAGCCGTGGTGCGGGCCGAGGGCAGGCCGCACGGGATGAAATGTGCCATCTTCGTGAGTGCATCCACCACCACGAGGACGGTCGTGTACGTAGCGGACAGGGGCAGGTCTGTCAGGAAGTCCATGGAGATGGCTCCCCATGGTCTCTCCGGTGTCGGCAGTGGCTGGAGGAGTCCAGGAGGGGAGCCGGACGCGGCTTTGGCCTGTCGGCACGTCACACAGGACGTCACGTAGGCGTGCATGTCGTGCCGTACCCGAGGCCACCAAAAAGTCCGTGTCACCAGGTTCAAAGTCTTAAAGAAGCCGAAGTGCCCCGCCGCGGGGTTGTCATGACACTGGTTCATGACGAGGGCTCGGAGCAGACTCGTGGGCACGTACAGCCGACCCCGATGTCTGAGCAAGCCCTCCTCCACAGTCCATGGGGACGCGGGGCCGACGTCCGCTCTCCGCTGCTGCGACCAGTCGTCCCGTCGCTGCGCTTCCAGCACCTGAGCCCGCAGGTCCACCGGTTCCTGGACCGCGGCCAAGGAGTCCGCTGGCAGCACCGTCCGGGTGGGAAGGGAGTCCTTGGGGCAAAAGTATTCCGGCTTACGGGATAGCGCGTCCGCCCTCTGGTTGAGGTTGCTCGGAATGTAGGTGACGTGGAAGTTGAACCGGGCGAAAAACAACAACCACCGGATCTGCCGCTGGTTCAACTTCTGTGCCGTGGTGAGGTGCTCCAGGTTCCGATGGTCCGTCCGCACCTCCACCTGGTGTCGGGCCCCCTCGAGGTGATGTCGCCAAGCCTCGAACGCGGCCTTGATGGCCAGCAACTCCTTTTCCCAGATGGTGTAGTTGCGCTCGGAAGGGTTGCGTTTCCGGGAGTAGTATGCGCAGGGAAAAAGAGTGCCGCCATCCACCGGAGCCTGTAGCAGCACCGCCCCAATTGCCACGTTGGACGCGTCCGTCTCCACCACGAACGGACGGTGTGGATTGGGGTGCCTCAGGACTGGCTCCGTGAGGAAGGCCTGCTTGAGGACCTCGAAGGCCTGCTGCTGCGGGGGCCCCCACTGGAACGGGACCTTCTTCCGAAGGAGCTGGGTCAACGGCAAGGTCAGGGTGGCAAAGCCCGGGATGAAGGTCCGATAGTAGTTGGCGAATCCCAACAGACGCTGGACGTCCTTCACCCGACGCGGGGGTTCCCAACTGCGCAAGGCCTCCACCTTGTGCGGGTCCATCGCGATGCCCTCGGGGGTGATGATGTGCCCAAGGAACTCTATGGAAGTCTGGAAGAAGTAGCATTTCTCCAACTTCGCATAGAGCTGGTGCTCCCGCAGGCGCTGCAGGACCTGGCGGACATGCTGGAGGTGACTTTCCGGGGTCCGGGAATAGATCAAAATGTCATCCAAGTAGATCACCACGAACCGATCCAGCATGTCCCGGAAAACATCGTTCATCAAGTGCTGGAAGACTGCGGGGGCGTTGGTCAACCCGAACGGCATGACGGTATACTCGAAGTGTCCGTACCGCGTGCCGAACGCCGTCTTCCACTCGTCCCCCTCTCTCACGCGCACCAGGTTGTAAGCCCCTCGGAGATCGAGTTTAGTGAAGATCGAGGCCTCCCGCAACCTCTCCATCAGCTCCGGGATCAGCGGCAGGGGGTAGCGATTTCGCACTGTGATGGCATTCAAGCGCCGGTAGTCGCAACACAGGCGCAAGTCCCCCGTCTTCTTTTTAACGAAGAGGACCGGGGCCGAGAGCGGGGAGGTCGAAGGCCGGATGAACCCACGGGCCAGGTTCTTTTCCAGGAAGTCCCGCAAGGCGGCCAGCTCGGGCTCCGACATGGAGTACAGGCGTCCCGATGGCAGGGGCGCGTTGGGCATTAGGTCCACCGCACAGTCGTAGGGTCGGTGCGGGGGCAAGCGGTCTGCCTCCTTCTCGCTGAACACGTCGGCGAAGGGCGTCAGCTCCGGAGGCAAGGAGACGTTTGGGGCAGAGACGTCCTGGCCGGCGCAGGTGTGGCGAAGGTGGTCGACACACTGCAGGCTCGGGAACGAGATGGCGTTTCTCGACCACGCCACCTGAGGGTCGTGCGCCCGAAGCCAGGCCATCCCCAGGACCAAGGGAAAGTGCAGATCCGCCGTTACGTAAAACTGGATCGCCTCCTCGTGGTTTCCAATGGCGAGGCGCAAGGGCTGGGTAGCGGTTTTGATGGGCCCCGCCACGAGTTCCCGCCCATCTATAGTTTCAACCCTCAACGGAGGGTCCACTGGAACCAAGGGGACTTTGTAATGGGCCACAAAGGCCTGGTCCATAAAGTTCGTGGTGGCCCCCGAGTCCACCAGCGCGTGCGCTTGGAGCCCCTCCGACCGGTTAGCCAACAACACCCGGGTGTTCAAAATCAGGTGCCGAGGGGGCTCACAGTCCACAGCCGCCGACTCCGGCGGGGCATGGTCACGTGCCTGACCCAGAGTTTCCCCTAGGCCAGGCCTGGCCCGTTTCCCGGCAGGTCACGCCAAGACTCCGGAACAGGCCTGAGCGGTCCACTCCGCTTCTGGGGACACGAGGCGGCAAAATGTCCCGCCTCGCCGCAATAGAGGCACAACCCCCCTTGACGTCTCCGCATCCGCTCCTGGGCTGTCAGTTGAGGTCTGGCTGCTCCGAGCTCCATAGGCTCCTCAGCCGTCGCCACAAAACGCTGTGCGGTCCGGAGCGCTGTCGGTGCGAAACGCGGGGGGTGCCGACGCTGTCGATGGTTCCGGAAGAGCCCGATGGGGCCGTCGCCGTTGCAAGCGGGCGTCGATACGCAGGCATTGGGTCACCAGCGCGTCGAGGGTCGGTGGCGCCTCCACACGAACCAGCTCGTCCTGCATCTCGTCGGAAAGGCCGTCCTGGAACGCGTCCATCAGCGCCACCTCATTCCAAGCCGAATCCTGGCCTAGCAGTCGGAACTCTGCAATATAGTCCTGCAGGGGGCGCTTGCCTTGGCGGAGGTCCTTGATGCGCCTCGCTGCCGTCTGCACCCGGAGGGGGTCCTCAAACATGGTGCGCAGGTGTTGTAAAAAGCCCTGAAAGTCCAGGAGCAAGGGGCTATCTTGCAACAACAGGGGCGTGGCCCATCGGGCGGCAGTGCCCGAGAGGGAGCTGATAACAAATGCCACCCGAGCCCGGTCATCCGGAAAATCCTCCGGCCTCATTGCCATAAACAGTTGGCATTGTCCCAAGAAGGCCGGAAACATCTCCTGCTGCCAAGAAAACCTATCTGGCACGTTCACTGGGCATCTCGGACGGGGAGGGGGAGGAGGTGGAGCTGCAGGAGCATTTCCCAAAGCAAGTTGGGCAGTTAGCTGTGCTACTTGCTGTTGCAGAAGCTGATTGGCCTCCAGCATCTGCTGTATCTGCTGCTGCAGCTGTTGGTCCATCGTGGGTTAACGATGGAGTATGGGGTGACGAACAAGATGATCTGTCCCCGTCCCCACACACACACACACAGCCAGTCGAGGGTTAAGGAAACACTTTGGAACGCACCCAGTTCTTATCTCCGACTTGGCAGCGATAGACACACCGTCTGCCAAGTTACTTTATTTTCACAAACAGACAGATAAGATACGAACGTTCAAGAAAGTCCAAACAGAAATAATATTCCTCCCAGCAGTTCCGGACGAGGCTTTAGTGACTGTCCAAGGTTTTGCTTTGTTCGTCACAAAAGATCCTTGACCACCACTCTCTATTATATAGTCTCTGGGGTGTGGTCTCTGGGGTGTGGTCCAGTGACTCAGTTCTAATCCCTAGCACGCCTCCCAAGCTGCTGCAAACGTTTATCACGCCTTCGGAGGCGTGCGTCCAGGAATGATGTGTCATTATCACTTTGACTCGAATCAGCTGTCTCCTCTCCCTCGGCCGGCACTTGAGACAATGCCAGAGGGGAGGGGCCTGGAGAGGGAGGCCTGGCTGACTCCTCTTCCTCATGCTCGGAGCTTTCTTCCTCCGATGGGACAGGCTCAGAGGGCGGGGCCACAACATATTCAAGAAACCCAACTTGTCATGTCTTAATGAGATTCATGAACACAGCATTAAGTTTTCAAGCTCAAAAATGCAAGACCTGAATTAGTTGGGATGGGGATGCTTTGAAATCATAAAGTAAGAGGCCCACTTTTCCCTACTCGTTTTTCCCATAGCCAATGACAGAACTTCTTGAGATGCTTTGTCTCACAAACTAAGCTGAAAGGATCTGCTTGCTCCAAGATGGCATCACTGTACAGGAATATTCTTCAAATGTGCTTCATGGAGGGTGGGGGGAAACCAAACAAAAGGATTTTTGGCTAACAAGAAAACAAGCATGGGAAGACTTAGTGTTGCTTTCGACCAGCTTTTTCCCAGGCAAAAAACATTTATGCTTACCAAGTTACAAAGCATAAGGAAATGAAACTTTTCAGAATCTAGATGCCAGAAATAAAGCTGACTGCAATGATCTGTGCATTCAGCCAAGCAGTGTCGACTGGCGGCCCCCAGGGGAAGGGCCTTCTCTGTGGGGGCACCCACTATCTGGAACGAGCTCCCCCCGGAGATACGGATGATCCCGGATCTGCGCACTTTCCGCCGTGCTCTTAAGACCCTCTTATTCCAGCCAGCCTGCCTGGCCTAATTTTTCCCCCCTTTTTAAATTTTAAATTGAAATTTTAATTTGTTTTAAATTTATTGGGGTTTTAATTGTCGTGGGCCAAATTTATTTAATTCGGTTTTAAATTGTTTTTTAACTTTTGTATTTCTGTATTTTATCCTATGCCTGTTCACCACCCTGAGTCCTTCGGGAGTAGGGCGGTATACAAATTTAATAAAACCTAAACCTAAACCATTCTTCTGTTGTCCAATCTTCAAAATCAGTCAATGAAATATGCCTAGATCACAGAATATTAGGCTTGGAAGGAACCTTGGAGGTCTTCTAGTCCAATCCCTAGTTCAAGCAGGAGACTGTCCAGTTTCTTCTTGAAAACCTCCAGTGATGGAGCATCCACAACTTATGGAAGTAAGCTGTTCCATTGATTAATTGTTCTCACTGTCAGGAAATACCTCTTTAGTTCTTGGTTGGATCTCTCTTTAATGATCTTCCATCTGTTACTGCTTGTCCTGCCCTCAGGTGCTTTGGAGAATAGGTTGACTTCCCTCTTTTCTGTGGCAGCCCCTGAAGTCCTTGAAAACTATCATATCACCCCTAGTCCTGGTCTTTACCTATGGTAAACTTCTGAAAAGAAGTGATTAATCAGATTGATGATCCAAATCTAGATGGACCAGTATGTTAACACTGTATTCATTCAAAATGTGGTTGGTTTCATTTTGATTCCCCTGTGGTACATGCAGCAAACTGCAGTTACCCAGACAGATTTAGCATGTTCTGTAACAGTGATGGCTAATCTTTTTGCATTCGCATGCCAAAAGCAGGGGGAGCACGGGGGGGGGGTCGCACATATGCGTGCCCACATCCAAAATTCAATGTGCCCTACCCCCCACACATGCATGTGGGACCCCCACGCTCCTCCTGCTTTTGGCACCAGATGGTACGGTGGCCCTGGTAGACCCGTTTTTTCGCCCTCCCCAGGCTCTAGAGGGTTTCTTGGAGCCTGGGGAGGGTGAAAATGGCCTTCCCCACCCCCCCGGAGACCCTCCAGAGGCCGGAAACAGCCCATCTCCTGACTTCTGACAGGCCTGGAAGGCCCAAAAATCAGCTGGCCAGCGTGCGCTGGAGCTAAGCTAGGGCAATGCTTACCTGCCCACAGATATGGCTTGGTGTGCCACCTGTGGCACGTGTGCCATATGTTTACCATCAAATTCAGCCATTATTTTCTGTAAATCAGTTTATGGTTTGATGTGATATACGAGTTCGGCCATACTGTATATTATCTAAAATACCAAGATTAAAACAAACCATGCCCAAATGAATAATTGTGCATCTTCTATCAGCTGGAGGGCTGTATCACACTCAACACACTCTTGAGGGTTATTCTTCAAAAGTTGGTGCGTTTGAGGAAGTGGGTAGGTAGGTGGGTGGATTTGGGGAAGTGATTCAGGAATTTTAAGGGATGAGATAGGTGTCTTTAGATGTTGTCTGAACCTGTGCAAACTTCTATTTTTTAAAAAAAGAAGTTTTGGAATCATTAAATCAGAGGAAGGGAGATTCTGTGGGCCAGTTTATAGCACCTTTATTTTGGTGTGATGTGTCACACTGCAAGGTGATTTCATACATTCATATAATTTTCTTCTGCTTTAATGACATATTTTCCTTCGTCCCTTTTAATCTATGATTTCCATGTGGCACATGGAGTGAGAAATGGCAGAAGTAGCAATAGCACTTATACTTTTATACCGCTTCACCATGCTTTACAGCCCTCTCTAAGCGGTTTACAGAGTCTGCATATCGGCCCCCAACAATCTGGGTCCTTATTTTACCTACCTCAGAAGGGTGGAGGGATGGGTCAACGGTAAAAGGAAGGCAATAAAGCAAATTTGACAACCTGCACAAGTCACAGAGGAGAAAAAAATGGGAAAAATTGGGAGAGATGTATTTATTCTAGGAAAGGGAGGGGGAGAAGAGCCGAGATGGCACAGTGGTTAGAGTGCAGTACTGCAGCTACTTCAGCTGACTGCTAGTTCAGCAGATCAGCGGATCAAATCTCACCGGCTCAAGGTTGACTCAGCCTCCATTCTTCAGAGATGGGTAAAATGAGGACCCAGATTGTTAGGGGACAAAATGCTATTTAGTATACTGTCTTTGGTGTAAGCCGCCCAGAGTCCTCAGAGAGTGGGTGGCATAGAAATATGACTAATAAATAAATAAGAAGTCCTCTCCCCTCATATAAACAAACAGAACAGTGATGATATTCAGCAGCCTACAGTGTTTCAAGAGGCTAAGTCAAGGAGCAGAATTGGAAAGACAGTATAACAGTCTGATCTGGACTGCCATCTTGTGGTACATTTCTTCTCCTCCTTAGCCGGCAGGTGGGGAGAGCGGCCTCCACAAATCAAAAGGCTGTGATTTTTCTCCAAGGACTAAAATGTCAGAAGAAATTCATCCCTCACCCAAGCAGGCAATTGTTACATTTAAAAGCAAGACTAACTATCCCCCTTTTAATTGGCAGATTAATCAACCAAACCTTTAGCTGATTTAGCAAATTTAAATCAATGGTGCCAAGGCTGTGCATATACGGCTTCCCTACTCACCACATTTCTCTTTTTCCTCTCTCTTGCACTTAGTCAGAAGAAATACTGGAAACTTGAAAACTTCCATATTTTTCAAATTAATCTTTATCAATTATAATTCTTTTGCTAATTGAATAAAGGGGTATCTATATTTTGGATATTTTTCCCCTTGTTGATTTTAGAGGTTGTTTTTTTTTCTTGTTAACTGCTGAACAAACAGGTATGAATGTTTAAAGCTATTTTTAGCTTTGGCGTGTCATTATAATATTTTCAGCATAATACTTGAAATGGTCTAAAATTAGGAAGAAGGGAAGAGGAGGAGGAGGGCAAATTTCTTCCATGCCGCAAAAAGATCTATGCCAAATAGAATATATTTATTACCAGCTGGTTTATTATGGAACTGGAGGCGAAAGATAAAGCTACAAGAGGGGGGGGGGGAGAGGCGGTGTCGTGCAACGTCTATATTTGCATATAGACCATGCAAATCAGTGTGCATTTAATCAGTGCAGCAATTCATTTGATTGGATAATGGATCTACATGTTAATGAGGTCAGAATGGTGAGGGAATAGAAACAAGGGTAATAGCTACAGGAATGAAGGTAGATATATGTGTCCTGGCATAATGTTGCAGGATCTAATCTCAGTCGGTCACCCAAACTAAAGATTTATTCTTCCAAGATTTTGGGCTCTTGATGGAACCCATTATCAGGGAATTTCTCTCTCTCCAGATTCAGAGATTCAGACTGGATCTAATACAGTAGTGGGTTTCCAAATTTTTTACTACCGGTTCTGTGGGCGTGGCTTGGTGGGTGTAACTTGGTGGGCATGGCAGGGGAAGGATACTGCAAAATCTCCATTCCCACCTCACTCCAGGGAAGGTTACTGCAAAATCCCCGTTTCCTCCCAATCAGCTGGGACTTGGGAGGCAGAGAATAGATGGGGGCGGGGCCAGTCAGAATTTTTACTACCGGTTCTCCAAACTACTCAAAATTTCCGCTACCAGTTCTTCAGAACTGGTCAAAACCTGCTGAAACCCACCTCTGATCTAATAATAGTTTAAATTAAACAGAGTGCCGTAAGGCAAGACCTGTTCAGATGTTGCTTTCTTGTAAGGATATCTATGTCCTTGCTTTCCCATCACTTTTATTACCTAATATCTACATCTATATTTCTTTGCACCTTAATGTTTTATGGCTGAGCTAATGGTTTATTTTCCTGAGCATATGCACACATACATGCATACACACATTGATATTTATGCTTAATTTGGTTCGGTATACAGGTCTAATTTTCTGAACTTCTGTTTCTCCCATATCAGATTCATTTTCTGAAGGCAGGAAGACTTATTCAGGGCCATTCAGGAAAAGCATCATCATTTGTGATGAATATATAAAAAGATTCTTAGGTTTCTACGTCTGCCAGAGTATGTGTTTTGTTTCACAATTGGATTAAAAGGAAATAGCCTTGGTTGGGAATTCTGAAGGCTGTAGACACAACTTCTAAACTACTGGAGGGGCCAGCAGGTTGGGAAAGACTTAAAAAGAAACCTTCTAAGAAGGGGTGGGTTCTACTTACCTTTACTACCGGTTTGCAACGAGGCCGCACGCGCTCTCTCGCTTTGCTCACGCATGCGCAGAAAATTCTGTGCATGCACAGAAGCATTTTGATGACATTGGGATCGGTGGGCAGAGCCTCCCACCAGTTTTACTACCGGTTCTATAGAACCCGTGCGAACCGGAAGCACCCGGGTGGGTAATTTATGGGCTCTTACACTGTGAAATTTTAATATGGAAAGCTGCACGGAGTCATTGTGTGAGTTGAACAGCCACATAAATGTTTTCAATAAATAAATAAATGACCAGAGCAAGTGCTGAATGAATGCAACCAGTCTTCTGTAAGCAGCTACATCTTCCTTGCTGAATTCTTCTACTTTATTTTGCTTACAAACTAGGCAAATGTTTTCATTTGGGAGAAATTTTCACAACCAACAAGGGGGAAAACCTACATATTGAGCCTTCCTGAGAGAAGCAGAAAAGAGATTTTTAACAACTATTTCCCATCTATTTAAAACTTCTCTGTCAAAGGATAATGCAGCTATTCTCAGCGACTTCCAAAATGGATTCTCAAAAGATCAGCAAATGTGGGGTCATTCCTTTTAGCCTTTAAATAAAACAGCAGCATAGAATCCAAAGGGGGTATTTTATTAATTCTCTCTTTTGTCTGGTCCCATGCTGCTTTGCTAATAACTTCCACTGGGTGTCGGAAACAAAACAGCCAAAGAAGTAGAAAAGAGGTATTTGGTACATATCAATAATACAACATGTAAGGTATGCCTCTAAGATAACCAGATGTTCAGAATCTGGAAAATAATGGTTGGTTGGGGGTGAGGTGGGAGGAAAGGGGAAAGTGTTTTTGCCAGGAGGGGTTCCAGCATATATATATCAAGTCACCAGCCTGGATGAGTATTAAGAAAACAATTGTGCCAGAATAGAATAGAATAGAATAGAATAGAATAGAATAGAATAGAATAGAATAGAATAGAATAGAATAGAATAGAATAGAATAGAATAGAATAGAATTCTTTATTGGCCAAGTGTGACTGGATACACAAGAAATTTGTCTTTGGTGTATATGCTCTCAGTGTACATAAGGAGAATAAAATACATTCATCAAGAATACAAAGATACACCACTTAGTGATAGTCAAGGTTACTAATAAGCTATCAAACGTACTAAGAAACAAATAAAATCAATATAAATTGAAAGATACAAGCAACATGGTTATAGTAATAAATGGGAAGAGATAGATATTAATAAGGAAGAGAATAACAGTAATACAGTCTTAGTAAATAATTTGACAGTGTTGTGGGAATTAGTTGTTTAGCAGAGTGATGGCATTCGGGGAAAAAACTGCCCTTGTGTCTAGTTGTTCTGGCGTGCAGTGCCCTATAGCGTCGTTTTGAGGGTAGAAGTTGAAACAATTTATGTCCAGGATGTGAGGGGTCTGCAGAAGATTGGTTGTTCTTCTCTTTTTTGAATCTAGAGAAATATCTGATAGATTTTGTAATTTCAAATACAAAATGCTGGTGGTAAAACCCTTCACGGTTTACGATTTGGGTATCTAAGAGACAACCTTCTTCCAGTAGTTTCTGCCTATCTATTAAACCATTGGGATTCAGTCTCATCCCTCCCCCCCACTCTACCCCAAATAGGGACTACAGAATTGTTAAAAGGGAGGGGACTTTTTTTAATAAAACCATTTGTATAGTTTTAAATATTTAATCCACATAGTTTTAATATTTAATTAGTTTTCTAGTTCTCTTTTTATAATCTGTAAACTGCCCAGAGTTGCCTTATAGATGAGATGGGAAGCATAAAGATTAAATAAATAAATCTAAGGTCTATCTCTTTAGGGACTGTCATCTTCAGGGATTATAAGACAAACTTTCTCAGTCATGACCTCCCTTTCTTTGGAACACAATTTTCTCCAGAATTAAATTGGTCCCTGCTCTTTTGGTTTTTCAGAGTCATCAAACTATGGCTCTTTGAAAGAGTGCTGAGGTAAAACTGTTATGAGTAGATGGCCTTCCTAGCTGAGGATTTTCATAGGATAGTACCAGATTCTCAGTTATCAGGATTTCAATTATTACAGTGGTTCATGGACTAATGTTTTCTTTTAACATTCTGTATCAGGAATGCAAACTATTTAAAGTACTTTTGGATACTATTTTTAGATTGGTACCTAGTATTTTTAGATTGGAATGGACTGTAAACCCTAGTATATGCCGTAAATAATTGAGTTATACTACCATTTTGGGAAGTCAGCTGTTGGTTAATTGCCGGTTATGTTTTTGCACTATGTTGCATTTTATCCAAAGAAAACTTTCCAAAGTTAATGCCCTTTATATGTGGAATTTTCTATAAACCAGATTTGAATAATCTGGGCAGCACACTTTAATCAATATAATTTAATTAAATGCTAGAAAATGGACAAAATAAAGATTCCAAGAGAATTATATGCATATCTGTCTAGAATACTTTTTTGCATCTGCAAAAGATCACTAAAAAGAAGATGTATGCACTAATCTATATCAAATGTTATGTTGGGCAATGCCATTTCAAGCTGGAACTTAAGGAAGAGTTCTGCTTCTATCAAATTTGTGTGGGTCTAATTTATGGCATATTTGGGACTATCTTCTGCTACATAATAGGACAGAATCCCATCATATCCTGGTGTTAGTTTTTGCTTTTAATCGGTGATAAGTTTATAAGGTACCCCAAAAGCCCATCTCCTTCCACTTATGACTGTATGACTGTAATTTTGTTGCTTGTATCCTTACGATTTATATTGTTATTGTTTCCTGATTGCTTATTTGTACCCTATAACTATCATTAAGTGTTGTACCTTATGATTCTTGATGAATGTATCTTTTCTTTTATGTACACTGAGAGAATATGCACCAAGACAAATTCTTTGTGTGTCCAATCACACTTGGCCAATAAAAAAATCTATTCTATTCTAAAAGCTTTGAGCGAAGATCTTGAATAAGCATTTTATGTAGAATAAATGACCAGATGTGACATCAAAATGCTAGGTTGACTGCCTCCATCAAAAATTCATTTTCTTGAAAAAACTGTGGGATACACAACTCATAAACCCCTTTATGTACTTCCTACTCTTTTGTCTGTGCCCTAGAACATAAATCACTCATTTAAGGTGATGAAAAGATTACAACGCTTTAATAATAAAAACGCTGGACAACAGCCCTCAATGTAAAAAAATAATAATAATACAGTTATGACGAATTTGGCAACCACCCACAATAGGCAGATAATGGGATGGGCAGTGTATACATGTGATAATAAACAAATAAATAGGAAAGGGCGCAGTCGGGGGGGAGCTTATTAACTTTCTTCTTCCCTTCCGACAATAAAAAGCAACTCCCAGAAGGGTTGTCCTGAACAAAACTGACGACGAGGCCTGGAACAACAACCCAGGTCCCCTCCTTCCTTGCGCCCTTTCTACAAGCAAGGGCGACCTGATGCCGCGCGGAACCAAGGCGAGGCTATTCAGTGTTTCCCGGCGAGCAGAGCTAAGCGCAGCACCAGGAAGCGGGCAAAGAGAAGCTTGAGCAGAAACTGGCAGCGGCGTCATCGGGAAGGCAAAAAAGTGAGACCCTTCCTCTTAGCTACGCTGCAAGCGGCCAGAGACAGCATGCCCCGCCCCTAAAAAGCTGGGAGGCGGAGAGAAGTTAAGCCGGGCATCGGGGGAGACCGAGGGCGATGCTGCGAGGCTCCTCGTCTCAGGTGAGAGCCCTGCGCGGAGGCGACCACCTTTTATTTAGAATCGCCGCCCCTGCAACAAAAGGATTCGAAATGGGTTCTGCGGGCTCTTCGCCGGCACCGATTGGCTGAGGATCACCTGGTCAGCACGTGGCAGTCTTCCGCCCGGAACCTCCTCGTGAGCTTAGAATCAGAGGTCTTCAAACTTGGCAGCTTTAAAGACTTGTGGACTTCAACTCCCAGAATTCTCGAGCCAGCATAGCTGGCTGGAGAATTCTGGGAGTTGAAGTCCACAAGTCTTAAAGCTGCCAAGTTTGGAGACCCCTGGTAGACTAACAGTTTCCATAATATTGAATGCCCATGACGGTCAACGTGGTGGACCCAGTGCAACTGAAGCTTGCATATTAGGAAATGGTTTGCCTAGATCAGGTTTCTACAAACTGAAAACTCAAGATGAGCCATTTGAGAATTAAGTGTCCATGCAGCACCTATTTCAGGAAAGTCCTAGAGAATATGGTCATCTCAAGCTCAACCTATAGATTATTTTAACACTTGGTGAGCTAAGATTTCTTTTTTAAAAAAAAAAAAGAAGATGCAATTGGCTAGCCCCGGCTGCTCATTTTCTACATTGCTGTTTTCCAATCCGAAAAGTGCTTCCCCCCCCCCCCAAAAGCAACTGGACTTTCTGCTTTGTTTTTTTTTTTTAAGACATTTTGCTTCTCATTCATCAGAGCTGAAGAAGTCTATGGAGATTCTCAATCATCCAGGTCATGGTTGTCCTACCAAAGGTGCTTATTTTTCAAGAGGCAACTGGACTTCGTTTTTCTTTGAAGACGTTTCACTTCTCATCCAAGATGCTTCTTCAGCTCTGCAATGTAGAAAATGAGCAGCTGGGGCTAGCCAAGTACACCCCTGAGTTAAGGCATCAAGCTAGGAACAGGAGACCTGGTGTTCTAGGCCTGCCTTAGGCACAGGACCATCTGGATGACCTTGGGCCAGTCATTTTCTCAGCCCTAGGAAGAAAGCAATGGCAAGTCACTTGCCAGTATATTTTCTTTTTAAATATTGAACATGCAGAATATAGAATTGAGGTCTTCTGGTTGAACCCTTTGCTCGAGGAGAAGTCCTTATACCATCCCGGGCAAAAGGCTGTGCAATCTCTTTTTAAAAACTTTCCAGTGCACCCACAACTTCTGGAGGCAAGCCGTTCTCCTGGTTATTATTAATTAATTTAACCCTACTTGTGTTGGAGCATTAAAACAGCCATATCTCCATGCTACAGATTTTGAGTAATGAAGGAGGGTAAGAAAGACTTGAGTAAGTTGCCGAGGATGCTGATGAATATGGTGAGATTGACCCTACACTTTCTTTGAATAACGCATGCTTCATTCTACAGGGTTTATACATTGCACTAAGATACAATGCTACTTGTTTACTTTTGGCTTAGTCTGATGAATAAACCCAATCACTGTGGTTTGTAAAACATGTTTTGTGGTTATTGTGTGTAGGTACTATGGTTTACAAATTTAAAAAAACAAAACAATCAACGCGGCAGTTTGTACAAGTTTCAACACTATCCCAGTAATTCAGCACTACTTTTTTCCCCCAGTGATGCTATGACTAATGCCTAAAAAGTTATTGACTGATTAGGCTTAGTTAGCCACAAAATTCTACAGGTCAGTTTTATCTCTTCTATTTTTTCAGGTTGTGATTGTTGTTTCTACTTTTAACAAACATGGCTCTTGTAAGCAGTTGTCTGAGCACTTGAAAATGAAGATCATTCACTCTTACAAATCAAGGCACAGATTCCTGCTAGCTACTTCAAGGGTACAAAAAATTGTCAAGAAATGGAAGATTGTGAAACTGATGAAGCCAAGACAAGGCCTAGAAAAATTGGTTAGAATTGTTCTCAAACCTGTCATACCTGCAAAAAGAGTTCACAGTTCACTGCATACTACCTGCTGAAAAGGTTACATGGTTATACATTGATGAACTAACTTCAAATCTATTATCTAGTTTTAAGAATATTCATATTTCTTTTTTATAGTTTACCACACAGAGGCCTTTTTTCACATCGGAATTGTTATAGAATAAAACCTAAACATGGCGAAGGTGATCACCATGCTTCAAACCCTCAGAAATCATTGGAAGAAGACTACAGTTGGGATCTGCCTGGTTACATGGGGAGGAAACTGGCTTTATGGAAAACACTGGTAATTATTATGGAGTCTTTCAATGATAATTTTTAAAAGACACTCCAAACAGAAGTGGCAAAAGAGCTATAGATTGTCCCCTAGTTAGTTTTTGCTCTTTGTTGTAACCAAGGAATGTTTTGAATCAGATCAGAGAAATGGGTAGAGGAATGAGGAATGACCCTGCAAGCTAATCTTTTCTCTCCATCATACGAAGCTATTTGGATTTGATAGCTTTTCTGAATGTCATAAGAAAGCAGGTCGGGGAATTTTAAAGACTTTGGAGAGTTGTTTGTGTGTGTATAATCTCAGAATCCGTGTATAAAATTATGAATAGTTTAAGCAATTGGGTCAGCAAGAGACTGAATTTCCGTTTTACGTATCTGCCAAAGGGAAACATCTTTGGGTATAAAGTTTTATGAACTTAATTCGTATTTTTTCCTCAGGAATCAGGAGAGAAAAATTCTATGGGGAAAGAAAATGCATTTTCGATTAAAACATCAATTAGCTTTATTTAAGGTCAGAATTAATGATGAATATAGATAGTCCTCGATTTACAACAGTTCATTTAGTGACCGCTCGAAGTCACAACTGCACGAAAAAAGCAATTTATGACCATTTTTCACACTTATTGCATTGCATTGTATCCCCATAGTCACATGATCAAAATTCAGATGCTTGTGATCTGACTCATATTTATGACCTTTACAGTTGTCCCGGGGTCACATGATCACCTTTTGTGAACTTCTCAATAGGGAAGCCAGATTCACTTAATACAGGGGTGAGCAACTGTGGCCCTTTTACAACCTGTTGGACTTCAACTCCCAGAATTCCAGAGACAGCTTGGCTGTCTCAGGAATTCTGGGAGTTGAAGTCCACAGGTTGTAAAAGGGCCACAGTTGTCCACCCCTGACTTAATAAGTCTGTTACTAACTTTAACAACTTCAGTGATTCACTTAACAACTGTCACAAAATGGTGCAAAATTCATTTAACAAATGAATTTGTACAGTACAAATTTGTACAGTGTAATTCAATGTATTATCTGCTACGAAAAGATGTACATGTGATCATAATACTTTCAAGCAAAGGTATATCCCATTGACTTCAGAATAGGATGAGCTGTAAGGGACCTTGGATGTCTTCTAGTCCAATATTCATTAAAGGCCAAATTCTCTCCACTGCCCTCTATGAGTTGGTTGCCTGCTTTTACTTTTAGGCAATTTCTTCCAACATCCATCCCAAATATGCCTTCTGTAGTGGAATATGTGAATGATCTTGGGAAACACGAAGAAGAGATACTGTCTACGAAACAACTAGACAAGACGGAGAAGTCCCAAAAGGCTTAACTATATCAGAGAGAAAAAAGTTGGGAAGGACCCCACCCCACTTGATCAAGCAAGTTTGTGTCTTCAGACTTGCAGGATTCTCTTAATGTGGCCTTACTATAAAGTAGAATTAGTTTCTCTTGTTTTCTGTCTTGTTTTAACTGGGAGATTTGACATCAGTCTTGAAAATCTGAAGGTACAGATTTCCCGCTGTCAATTTTATCTGTATGATCAATTAGGATGGGTCCTTTCTAAATTTCTTTCTCTGATTGTTAATCCCTTGGGGTCTCCTCCCTCTCCTCTGATTTTTTTTTTCCTAGGCAGCATCTCTTCCCCTCATTCCCCAAGGTCATCCACACTTTCCAGTATATCTTCTGAAGATTTTGAACCATTAAATTCCATGTCTCATGCTCTGGGATGATAGAGAACACATCACAAGCTTCATCTGTGTGATATCACTTCAGATATTTGAAGCATACTGTAATATCCCCAGGCTAAACAAGCCCTGTTCTCTCAATCTGTCCTCATAGACTTAGCATGAATTGTTCCTGATGCAATAATACAGGAATAGGCAGTATGGTGCTCAAGAAATACTTTTCATATTTTTTTTTAAACAGGAGGCATGCATACTGCAAAGAGTCCTTTAAGCATCATTGTCTTTATTTATAAGAAAGCCTCATTGACTCTGATAAATAGCTATTTGTTGCTGTTAGTTGCAAAGTCGTGTCCGACCCATCGTGACCCCATGGACAATGTTCCTCCAGGCCTTCCTATCTTCTACCATCCTCTGGAGTCCATTTAAGCTCATGCCTTCAGTGACTCCATCCAGCCACCTCATTCTCTGTCGTCCCGTTCTTCCTTTGCCCTCAATCTTTCCCAGCATCAGGTTCTTCTCCAGTGAGTCCTTATTTCTCATTAGGTGGCCAAAGTATTTGAGTTTCAACTTCAGGATCTGGCCTTCTAAAGAGCAGTCAGGGTTGATCTCCTCTAGGACTGACCGGTTTGGTTGCCTTGCAGTCCAAGGTACTCGCAGGAATCTTCTCCAGCAGTAAATAGCTATAGCTCACTATTTTTTTTTAATAAGGGAGGGGATTGAGAAGAGAAGCTGCTGCTAGTGTTAATCTATACTGGTTTTCTATACTAGATCTTCTGAGCAGCTGTCATGAGTAGATTTCCCAAAGCCACGAGAGCCAAGTCAAGCAGAACTGGAAAATCCAATTTGCCAATGAAATAAGATATACTGCCCTTTGCCCCATCAAAAAAGCAACCCTAAATGATATCTTGGTTATGCAGTAGGATAAAATAGATGGAAGATTGAGCCGGTGAGAATTGAACTGCTGGCAGCTGACAGGATTAGCATGCAATACTGCATTCTAACCACTGCGCCACCACTGCTCTTAATGTTAAAATTCATGTAAAGAAAAAATATTCCCTCAGTGCTTTGCTATCAGAGTAGTAGTTGGGAGGAGGTTTCCTCCATTCTAACCTCCCTCTTTCTCCTCGTTATATTTCCTTACCTTGGTACAGGTAGGGAACTTACAACCACAATTAGGTCTGGAATTTTTGGTCATAAGTTATTGCAGTCATTAAACAACATACCCACATGACCAGTTTGCTCAATGACCACAGCCTGGCTCTCTCAGTTGTGGTTGTTAAGCGACTATATGGCTTGTTAAGCGGACAGAGCAAAAGAGTTACCTGCCAAAGAAAACACTGGATGGTGCATGGAAGGGAACTTATAGTTTACTTTATTGTCATTGCACATGGTACAACAAAATTAAATGCCGTCTTCAGTCTACATTATAACTATAAAAATAAAAACACAAACATACATCCTTTACATTCTATATAATTGAAATTGAAAACCCGATATTGCACTATACAGTAGAATTCAATATGGTTATTGCCCTGGAATAGAAGCTATTTTTCAGCCTATTTGTCCTTGTTTTTATTGACCTGTACCGTCTGCCAGATGGTAATAGTTCAAAAAAAGGATGCCCAGGATGAGATGGATCTTTAAGAATGTTTTGAGCTTTCTTAAGGCAGCGGGAGCTATAAAGCTCTTCCAAAGAGGGGAGAGGGTAAGCAATGATCCTCTGGGAAATGACGTTGACCCTCTGGAGTGCTGTCCTATCTACCGATATGCAGTTGGCAAACCATACACAGGTGCAGTATGCACTTATGTGCTGGGCCGGAGAAAAACTCAAATCCCAAAGACAGACCTTCTCCTCCCCTCCATATCAGAAAGGGAACCATAGCTCTAATTTGGAGAAAGTAAGCTTTTTATTTTTAGGACCTAAGCTTTCTTTCTTTGGTCTGCTGTTGGAGTTCACCTCCCTTCCGTATATTAACCTTTTTACTCTTCTAATCTATTTCAGTTCTAGAGCTGGTTTTTAAATAGTATTTGATAAAATGCCTTCAATTAATCAAAAGTCTACTATTGATATAAAGTGTCCCTATTTCTTAACTTACAGGATGTATTCCTCTGAACTCTAAAACCTCTAAGGAACCCTTTGATAAATATTCCAATTAGGGGTAATTGGAGTAATTTATTACTTATACATTATCTTGCTTAGGAAGCTTGTTTCTGTTTGCCCCATTATTTTCACTAAAGGTTTCCCATTGAGTGTTTCTCTTGTTGCTTACTTTGAATTTCTCCTGATTGGTTTTTTATTGTAAATCTATGTTCTTACCACTGGAAAGGTTACTATGGCAGGAAGGGACTTGGTTTGAATAAAAGTTGCTTGCTTGAACTAATTTTGAGTGGCACCAAAGAATAGACTAGGGAGAGGAAACGCAAAGTAAGTTGCAAACATTATAAGGCAGGGGTGTCAAACTCAATTTCATTGAGGACTGCATCAGGATTGTATTTGACCTTGGAGGGCGTGGCCGTGGGTGGGCATGGCCATGCGTGTGGCCTTGGTGGGCGTGACATGGGAGTCGTGTCAGGGGCACCTTGGTGGCCGGGTGCTAAGGCAGGACTTCCCTGAGATCCTCACTTTCATTATAATCTTCCTTCCTTCCTCCCTCCCTCCCTCCCTCCCATTCCCTCCCCTCCCCTTTTTTCTTTTTCCTTCTCTCTTCCTTCTCCTTTCTTCTTCCTTCCCCTCTTTTCTTTATTTTTCTTCCTTGCTCTCTTCCAATCTTTCCTTATTTTCTTAGCCTTTCCTCTTTCCCTTTCTCCTTTCCTATCCCTTCTTGCATGCTCAAATGCAAAAGGGGAAACATTTCTCCTTTTGTTTTGTTTTTAGTTTGCCCTCATAGCCCTCTGTCAGCGAAAACGGAGCCTGCCCCGTGCCCCGTTTTCAGTTGTGACGGCTTCCTGCAGCCTTCTGCCAGTGAAAATGGGGCAACGGGGAGGCTGCGCAGCCCTCCCAAGCTCTGTTTTCACTGACAGAGGCACCTTGGCCAGTCCCACGGGCCAGATTTAAACACCCCATGGGCCAAATCCGGCCCGCGGGCCTTGACACCCCTGTTATAAGGCATCTTCATGGTTGCTTGGATTGAAGCGTAATCCTTAATATATGGCCTATAGTACTTACTGACTAGAGGAGTCCTTTTTAAATCTCTTAAAGCAGGGGTCCCCAACTTCTGGGTCATGACCTATTTGAGTGGCGGGCAGGTGCGCATGCGCGCGCATGCAGCTCAATTTGCACGAGCGGTGGGCCGGCATGCGTGCATGTGTGCGCACAGCTCAACTTGTGCAAGTTGAGCTGTGCACACGTGTGCACCAGTCCACTACTAGCATGGCCAGGTTCCCGTCTCCTCCCCCCCCCCAGCCGGACTGCTAAGCCGCAAAGGTTGGGGACCACTGTTTTAAAGGGAGCAAATCCTATTGATCTACGTGTCCCTGACTTCGATTTTTGCAAAACACACAGGAACCATTTGGACTTTTACCCACTGGCTTTCACCCTTGTTCACACTCAGAGTTTTTCAAACTATGAGTATTAAAATTGGAGCATCCTAACACACTTAAACATTTGATATTGTCATCTCGCTTTAGTTACATAACATTTTAAGGAATCCCTGCAGCATTTGGTGCAGCATAAGATTGGTGAAATCAAATGAGGACCCAGATTGTTGGGGGCAATATGCTTACTCTGTAAACCTCTTAGAGAGGGCTGTAAAGCATTGTGAAGCAGTATATAAGTTTAAGTGCTGTTGCTATTTAGAAGGTATTAGCTTAAATTATAGAGGTGATTTACAGCAACCAAGGCTTGGTAGGTGTTGTATGTCAATATTGAATTGGAGTTTATCGGTTGTTTTATTTTTATTTTTTTGATAAAGGGATGTTAACACTTCTGAGCAATCTTGTCAAACATTTTTCCTTTACTTTATCCTTTTTTATGATTAATTTGAAATTGTATTATGTCATTAACATAGTTGTATTATAATGTTACAGTGTTTCCATTTTCTCTCTCTTAATTTTTCTGTGCTGAACCAATTCTTTTTCTATCCAAAACCACATTGATAGAAAAATAATTGGTTCAGCACAATAAAATTATAACAAAAATATTTAAAAACAGAAAGAAGTAAACTTCCATTTGTCTCTTTATTAAATTTACCATCTAATTATCACTGAAGCTTCCAGCAAATGGGGAAGTAGAGAAAACACACCTTCAAGATAGACAGAGAAAGTCAATTCCATTTTATCAATTTCTACAAAACCAGGATGCTGTAGTTGAAGTGTGGAACTTGCTATCCAAGCATGCAACACACTAACTCTTTAAATTTGGCTCACAGCCCCCCTCCCCCCCCCCCAGTAAGCCTTCCCTCCACACCATTTTACTCATGAAACTTAATGAAAGCAAATGTATGCTAATCTCTTGACATCCTTCTCCTTGGCAAATATTAGGAGAAGTAGAGAGAGTTAGCATATGCCGAAATTCAGAAATTCAAAGTCAGAGTGCCTCTTATGCTGTTTTGTGTATATATGTGCAGGTTGAAGGAAGGAGGAGGGGAATAGGAAAAAAAAAATAAGGGACAGTGGTTCTGATGCTATCCATCATCAGCTATTGTGTCAGGGGGGGAAATGGCCAAATTTTCTGCCCAGCTATGCAGGTTTTTTTTTTTAAAAAAAATGCCATACTATTTATTTACATAATAGAGAATTTGGTTTCTTTGATCAGTGCTGTGGGTAAAACATTAATCCCTTATGTAAACTAGTACAAGGGACACATATGCTAGTTCTGAATAAATATCTAATTAAAGAAATTTATAACAAATGTAATATCTAACATTATGATTGCGGAAATGGTGTGTGCATTCCTAACCCACAGTGCCTTTGAAAAGTTTTGACTGCCAAAGCAGAAATCTGTTTTTTAAAATGCGTACATATATCTCCCTTCCCTAAATTTAGCTTATTTAATATTCATTTTTTGTCTTTTCTCCTCTTCTCCCCGTTATAGCGATAACCTGCTAAGGAGAGCTGCATGCCAAGAAGCCCAGGTAATACCAATTTAACAAGATCAAATTAGATTAAAATCCCCTTCTTATCTCACTTGTGCAGAATCGTGGAGATTCTCCCGGTGGGTCTGTTCTACGTGAGTAGCTTATCAACAAGGATGTCAGTATTTCATTTGCTCAAATACTACAAATGCTGCTTTCTTCTTCTTGCAAAGCTTAGGCTTTGCACCTAATTATACCTCAAATTCCGCAAAGTATAAAATCAGTGGTGAATAGCTTCCAGGTATTTTTGATAATTGAGAAAGAATATTTCTTCATAGGCATTTGGGAGAAACTGATATTTCTTAGACTATTGGTACTCAGTACTGTTGGCAGTAACCTTTACACTGTATTAAAAAAAATCTCTACTTTTGTTATAAAAATAGTGGTGGTTTAGAGTTGTCCTTTGTTCTCCTGTCAGTTTCTGGAGATGAATAGTTGGAGATGAATCTGAGTAACACTAGTTGGATTTGGGGTAATGGAGAAAGAGGGGTAACCACTATGAGTTTATTACATTTCTAGATGTAGATTTCTCTGTAGCAGAGAGAAAAAGTTCTCCTCCCAAATCCAGATGGTACAGTGAGATCCCTCACTTCAGTGTGTTTGCCAATGGGATGGGATGGGATGGGATGGGATGGGATAACCAGGGGTGAAATCCTGCAGGTTCTGACAGGTTCTGGAGAACCGGTAGTGGACATTTTGAGCAGTTCGGAGAACCAGCAAATACCACCTCTGACTGGCCCCAAACGGGTAGGAATGGAGATTTTGCAATATCCTTCCCCCAGGAGTGGAGAGGGAATGGGGATTTTGCAGTATCCTTCCCCTGGAGTGTGGTGGGAATGGAAATTTTGCAGTATCCTTCCCCTGGAGTGGGGTGGGTATGGAGATTTTGCAGTATCCTTCCCCCAGGAGTGGAGAGGGAATAGGAATTTTGCAGTATCCTTCCCCTGGAGTAGGTAGGAATGAAGATTTTGCAGTATCCTTCCCCTGGAGTGGGATGGGAATGGAGATTTTTCAGTATCCTTCCCCCAGGATTGGGGTGGGAATGGAGATTTTGCAGTATCCTTCCCCTGCCATGCCCACCAAGCCACGCCCACAGAACCGGTCGTAAAAAAATAGGATTTCACCACTGAAGATAACCATTATGCATATACCCACACATATATGACACAAAGAAACATCACAGTCTTTTAACTTTTATCTTATTGATTTAAGGGTACAATAGTTTCTTTGAACCACCCAAAGTCATTGAGAGAGGTTGGCAGCATACGAGCTTAATACATTATTATTATTGTTATGCTCTTATCTGCAGTGCGTATGGTAAAGTGAGATACATTTTAGGCTGTGTCTCCTGCAGATTCTAGTTGCGTTAGGTTTTCTCCCTTTTATGTTATTTTTTTCACATCGTATTTGCCTAGAGAGCTAATCTGAATTGTTGTACAATTATGGCTGCCCCTGTTGCTGTGGATTGTTCATCTTTTTAACAACTGTAAGGGATCAGAGTGTTGTAAATGTAGAATGTAGTTTTAACTTGATTTTTCTCAAGAAATCAAAAGTAGTATGGATAATTACTTATTTTTTCCATGTCTTCTTCAAGTAATATGCCAGTTCAATTTTTTCTTTTGTTTGCCACACTTAATCATTAGCTCTCACCTACCTTCTGCTTTCTTGCTCCCATTGCATAAAACATGATGCTCATCTTTGTTCTATTAACTTTCTTTCATTCTCTGTTCTAAGAGTCACAGTAATCTTCATAATTGCTTCTTTTGGGAAAAAAATATGTACCATATTTTTCGGAGTATAAGACGCACCTACCTTTTTTGGTGAGGAAAAGAAGAAAAAGAAATCTCCCTCTGCTTCTAAGCAATTTTGCCTCGTTACAGCAAACAGCCTGCTTTACTTTCATTTTCGTTTTCAGCATAGCTTGATTAGCACAAGGAAAAAAAAAGTCTGCTCCAGCAATTTACCTCTTTGCAGCAAGCAGCAGAGCTCTGCACAAAACAGCTGACAGCAAATCAGCTGAGAGTCGGGAGGCCGATCCAATCAATTTATGTTAATTAGCCTGTGCTGAAGCTGAAAGGAGCTGTTTTTTCTTGCTGTTTGCTTGCAGGGAGGTAACTGCTGCGAGGCAAAGGCCAAAGGGTGGGGGCCAGTGGGTGGGCAGGGCTACATTCGGTGTGTAAGATGCACCTAAATTTTTACCCCCTTTTAGGGGGTAAAATGTAATTATCTCATTACAACAAAAACTGAGAAATATTCATTGGTCATTGATGGCAGTTTAATTTCCAAGGGGTTGGCTTTATTGCATACTTTGCATCATAGTCTATCTCAGGTGTGTCAAACTCGCGGCCTGCGGGCCAGATGCGTCACACGCTGGCCACGCCCACACCCGGTGGAAAAGTCATACGTCATGTGACAATGCGAGTTTGACACCCCTGGTCTATCTCTTTATGAATGTTATTCATTCATAAAGAATGGCTGGGGCTGGGGGATTCTGGGAGTTGAAGTCCACCCATCTTCAAGCTACCAAGGTTGAGAAATTCTGCCTTAGTGCTTCTAACATGGGTGGGATAAAATTAATGACTGAAGTCATGACTTAAACAGCTGACTATTTTTCAGACTTCATTGCTTCGTCTTGATCCCCTGATATTTGGACCTGATTTTGAGTATTGAAAATAACAACATTTGTGTTACTTAATTAGGGGTTTAGAATTCAGAATATCAGAGGCACTTGTACAAGTTGCTTGTTGTGAGGGACAAAGCAAACAAGCCACTGGTTTCTTCCTTGAGCTCATCCCTTTCAGTGGGAAGGCATGCAGTAACTACCATGGCTTAGGACCTGGTTATCTACGGGACCGCCTGCTACCACCAATAGCCTCCCACCGACCAGTACGCTCCCATAGAGAGGGGCTCCTCCGGGTGCCGTCAGCCAAACAATGTCGACTGGCGGCCCCCAGGGGGAGAGCCTTCTCTGTGGGGGCACCTACTATCTGGAACGAGCTCCCCCCGGAGATACGGAGGATCCCGTATCTGCGTACCTTCCGTCGTGCGCTCAAGACTTTCTTATTTCATCAAGCTGGCCTGACCTAAGTCTTTCCCCTTTTTAAATGGGAATTTTAAATTTGTTTTTAAATTATTGGGGTTTTAAATTTGTTTAGCCAAATTATTTAATTCGTTTTATTTTTATTTTAAATTTTGTATTTATATGTTTTATTCTATGGCTGTTCACCGCCCTGAGTCCTTCGGGAGTAGGGCGGTATATAAATTCAATAAAATACAAATACAAATACCAAAAGAGAGTATTGTTTTTCGGTATCCAAATGAAAAATACTAATGATTCTGAAACAGTAAACTCTTGCTTTCTCTTTATTATTAGGTATGGGGCAACCAAATTATTCCTTCCAATATGCAGATAAAGAAAGCAACAGTATTTCTCAACCCTGCAGCTTGTAAAGGGTAAGGTTCTTTATGTTGTTGGTTTTCCTAATTTTTAAATTTTTAATTTTTAATATGATGGAACAATTGAGGAATTAGGTATGTCGAATGTTACAAAGCGAAGGACTAGGGGTGATATGATAGCAGTCTTCTAGGATCTGAGTGGCTGTCACAGAGAAGAGGGGAGAAGAAGTAACGGGTGGAAGAGTATCAAAGAGAGATCCAATCTACAACTAAAGAGGAATTTCCTGCTCTTGCAGGGAGAACAATTAATCAATGGAACGGCTTACCTCTAGAAGTTGTGGGTGCTGCATCACTGGATGGATGGAGGTTTTTAACAAGAGACCTGACAGCCAGTTATCTGGAATGGCACAGGGTCTTGAGCAGGGAGTTAGACACTAGAAGATTTCCAAGGTCCCTTCTGACTCCATTATTCTATGTTCTACCTTCTGACTGTGGTCATGAGTGAGAATGGCAAGTGAACTGCCTATGACAGTGTTGGCGAACCTTTTCGGCACTGAGTGCTGAAACAGGAGGGAGGGAGGGCGGGCGGGCGTGCACGTGCTCGTGCATGCCAGAAACCGGAAGAACAGTCACCCGGTGCACATGCAAATGCTGGGCAGCTGCTCTTCAGGTTTCTGGCACGCGCATGCGCACCGGCCACCTGGTCTTGCAGTTTCTGGCACGCATGCGTGCGCGAAGGCCAGTTGGCCGGTACACATTTGCGTGAAGACCAGCTGGCTTGTGCACATGTGCGTGAAGACCAGCTGTCTGGTACACATGTGCACACTGGGAAGATGATCTTCCGGTTTCTGGCGCATGCATGCGCACTGAACAGCTGCTCTTCGTCCAGAAACCGGGAGACCAGGTGGCTGATGGGCATGTGCATGCTGGAAACCGGAAGTGAACGTGAACACCAGCTGGCCGGTGCGCCGGAACCCAGAAGATCAACAGACAACGGCTCGCATGGCCGGAGAGATGGCTCTGCATGCCTCTTCTGGCCATCATGGGCCTATGACTTACTTAGTCAAGCTTCCTATATCATGTAATCCAAGCCAACTTGGCTTGTTCCAGAGTCTTTTTTTTATTTTGTATGACACAAAAAGTGTGGGTAGACAACTCCTGAGAGCTGATTCGTTATGCAACTTGCAGGATAATTGGTTAGGATTGTTGGATAACTAAGGCATAAATATAACATGTCATATGCAAATGTAATCATACTCCGAATATCATTCCATACGAAATGGGTATGCTACAAATATTCAGTCCCTTTTCTTAGACTACTTCCAAAGAGCCCCTTGTGCAAAAACTGATTGTTCTTCCTTAGTAAGTGGGGTTGTAATTATTTTAGCAGGTTGCTGGAAATCTTGCCTTTTTTTCCCTGTTAGATTTTTCACATATTTTGTTTGGGTGGGGAAGAAACCCCGATTTGCCTAAGAGGTAATTTGAAAAAGGAGCCATCCTTGGCCCAGCTGTGCCAAAGTAGCTGCTTGCACACCCTCCCATCCGTGGCAGCAGTCACCTCTGGTCCAGCTGCAGTCATGTTATGCTACAACAGCCACTTGCCCACTCATCAGCTTGCTTGCACCAGGGACTCACAACATCTTGCCAGCTTCCCCACTTGTTGGGAGGCTGGCAGAGTTAGGGGTCCCCACTTAATGACCCCACTAATTGCTTAATGGCACAATGGGGATGGCTGGGATTTGCTGTTGCTAAGCAATATGGTCATGTGACATTGCACTTGTTTAGAGATGGAAATTCCAGGCCCACTGTTCACCAAGGATTACCTGTGGAAGATTTTAGAAATCTTCTACCCTGTTTCCCCGAAAATAAGACACCCTCTGATAATAAGCCCAATCACACTTTTGAGCACATGCAAAATAAGCCCTCCCCGAAAATATTTAAACGCATGCGCAGCCGGTCCCCTCCATTTCCTCTGGTTAGGGTTAGGGAGACAGAGCTGGAAATCAGGTAAAACGGCAAGAAGGAGCCCCGTCTTGCTCCACGCGCCCCAAAATAATAAGACCTCCCCGAAAATAAGACCAAGCGCTTATTTTGGGGTTCAAAAAAATATAAGACAGGGTCTTATTTTCAGAGAAATACAGGTATCTATGCAAAGAGCTCCTTCATAGCAATTGAATTGATAGGGGTTGGGTAGCTCTCCTGATTTCCTAGCTTTTAGAATATTGTGATTTATTTGTGATTCTACAGAATTATTCCTTCGTCGTGTAAACCCAAATATAATTTGAAGTAACATAGCCAGGCACAGGATTCAAAACCATACTTATCATATTCTGGGGTTGTGCAAACTCAGACAAAACAACTTTTTACTCTGGACTCATATTTCCTTGACCATCACTGCTCAGGCTTCTGTTTTTGTTCTACATTTTGCCAGTTTTCTTTGTTTTCCTTCATGTGTAAAAAGAAGATTGATTGACTGATGCCTTTATATCCCTCCTTTTCTCTGAAACTACAAGGTACCCTGTTTCCCCCAAAATAAGACCTCCCCTGATAATAAGCCCAATCGGGCTTTTGAGCGCATGGCAATAAGGCCAAGCGCTTATTTCAGGATTCAAAAAAATATAAGACAGGGTCTTATTTTTGGGGAAACACGATAGCTTGGGTGTCTATGCTAATTTCATCCCCACAACAATAGCTCTATTGGCATGGGTGTCAAACTCGCCATGTCACGTGACATTTTGTGACATTTTTCCCAGGGGTAAAATGCACTTATCTTCGCTACCGGATCAGAAATGTGAGTGCACAAGCCTCTTTTGCGCTTGCGCAGAGGGTCAAAAACGGGATGTGATGATGTCCTGGTGGGTGGGCGGAGCCTCCCACCTCTGCCCCTACCGCCTCTTGCAAGCTGGATAGATCCGGCTGGATTTCATCACTGTTTTTTCCCCTTTGCGGAGCTGGGGTGGGCGTGGTCTGTGCAGGTTGACACCCCTGCTCTATGAAATGAGTTAGGTTGAGAGATAGCGATTACCCCAAAGGCATCCTGGGAGCTCTGAGATCTAGCAGCTAGTAATACATGGCTATCTGTAATCTTGGATCAACAGGTTATCGATTTTACTTTATTGGCTTTGTATAAAATTAAACGCCCATATAATCCATGTTGTCATCAAGACGATCATTGGAAAAGATATAAATAAGTTGATTGAAAAATATTTCTGAAGTCAAAATATCTGGTTTATTAACAGGTTTTCACTACAGAGCTTCCTGGATATATATTTTTCTCCCCCCCCCCCCCCATATAATTAAATCATTTCTAAACAAACTGCCATTCATTTAGGGCTCTGAATGGAATAATATTCTTGGAAACTATATAAATTGAGTTTTTTTGCTGCAATGGGATAACCAGAAATAAATCATGTAAATGCAATAGCAGAAGAATCAAAAATAGATTATGTAAATGCAGTACCAGAATAACAAAAATAAATTATGCAAATGCAATCGCTCCAAAACATTTCTATCCCTAAACCTAAGAATCTCTCAGTCATATAAAGTGGCTATTTCTATGCAAGTGAGTTTGAAGAAAGATAATATAATCTCTTAGCAGCTGAATGAATGACTCACCATAAGGAACGCCCAAGTAAAATAATGTTATATTCAAGTCTTCTTTTCTGTATTTTTCAATTTCCCAGCTTTTAAAACCTTCCCAGAAAGCCTTTGTCTCTTGATTATAAGTATTCCATGAATCTGTTGTATAATACTGCAGGCACATAAGTTGCTGCTTTCCTAGTTGATTCTCTATTCATGAGCTGTCCACATGCATCTTACCAACTTAGCTCTCCTTCAGATCATAAGTGTTCTGAAAATCAATCCATACATTTGTTACATGGAGGTTTGTGGTACCTTGGATATTTTTTTGCTGACATAACGGTACTTCTGGAATGTCCTTTCTTATCTAACAAGTCTACAAGAACTTTCCAAAGTTGTGGCTAATTTTTTTCCTTTAGTTTTTTTTTCTCTCTTCAGTTAGCCTTATTTAGCCTTGCGTTTCCTACTGTTGCCCAACACAAATTCAATACATTAACTTAAGCATAGAGGAAGGGAAGGGAAGGGTTCCCCTCGCACATATGTACTAGTCGTTCCCGACTCTAGTGGGCGGTGCTTATCTCCGTTTCTAAGCCAAAGAGCCAGCACTGTCTGAAGATGTCTCTGTGGTCATGTGGCCGGCATGACTAAACACCAAAGGCGCATGGAACGTTGTTACCTTCCCACCAAAGGTGGTCCCTATTTTTCTACTCGCATTTTTTATGTGCTTTCGAACTGCTAGGTTGGCCGAAGCTGGGATAAGTAACGGGAGCTCACCCCATTACGCGGCACTAGGGATTCGAACCGCTGAACTGCCGACCTTTCGATCGACAAGCTCAGCATCTTAGCCACTGAGCCACCGCGTCCCTATAAGCATAGTAAACACATAACAATGATTTTTCATCCCAATCTCTGTGAATCACACATAAAGGTATTGCATCTGTATTCTGATCTGTAGTCTTTGGCCAGAAGCCTATCCCATAGGTTCTCTTTCCACTCACTTCCTTTTCACTTCCTGCAAGCATTTGCGCCGTTTGGAATCAGAAGTAGCTGAATGTCTCTTCCTGTCTTTTTTCTTCTTCTTCAGCATCTTCCATTCCTCTTTTGTAGTCTACTTTTCTGCCCTGGAGATTCAGTTGGCTGTGACAATGCCTCTCCATCAATTGTGTCTAGTAGCTATTAATGTTTTCTTTGGGAAAATAGTTTCCTGGTTCCTTCACCTTCCTGCTAATAAAGAAGATCGGAGGCTGGTGTTCCACAATGAGTTAGTTTGCTTCTCAAAACAAATCAACCCGGCAAATACATAAGTGATTATACTTTATTCACTTTATTGCAGGTTCTGTAGCTTTATACAGAGAAACCTGAGATCTCTTCCAGAAAGTCTGAAAAAGTATTAAAGATCTTCCCTTTAATAAGGAATGATACTCTAGGTCCATGATGGTGAATCTATGGCACGCATGCCACAGGTGGCACACGTAGCCATATCAGTGGGCATGCCAGCTCAGCTCCGGAGCGCATGTGTGCACCGGCCAGCTGATTTTCGGGCCCTCTGGGCCCACCAGAAGTATGGAAACAGGCTGTTTCCTGTCTCCGGAGGGCCTGGGAGGGGGAGCCCCATTTTTCTTTCTCACCTGACTCCAGATCCTCTCTATGCATCTGGGGAGGGCGAAAACAGTCTTCCCCACCCCCTTGGAGGCGGCCCATTTCCCAACTCCTGGTTGGACAGGAAGTGATGTTTTTTGCTGTCCCCAGCTCCAGAACCTCACCCTGCATCCGCAGGGCGGGTGCATAGAATTATGGGTGTGGGCACACACGTGCACGAACCTCCCTCACCCCTCACCCTCCTGGCACGCGATGGCAAAAAGGTTAGCCATCACTGCTCTAGGTTATGCAAAATATGAAGATAATGGCTTCCTGCATGGAAAAGTACCATAGATTTCTCAGTCAGTATCCAAGATGCTGATCTTTGTCCAGATTCAGTCCGGTATTCAGCCGGTTCAGACCAGTTTAGGCGAACCAGTAGTGGAAATTTTAACTGGTTCGCCGAATCGGGAAATACCACCTCTGGCTGGCCCCGCGCCTGGTCACTGCTTGCACCGCCCACCCCCACCCCGTGCTATATATGTTGCCTTTACCAAGCAGCCCAGCTAATCGCCTCGCCTCCGCACCTCGCCTGCTCTGCTCACCAAAGGTAAGCATGTCTCCCGCTCACACTTTGCCTTGGGTTGGACTTGGGGCCCAGGGATACACCATTCCCCAAGGCCCCGGAGCCTTCGCCCGCTCGCCGTTCATCTTGGCCAGGTCGGGGAATGTGCCATTCCCCAGTTATGGCCTTCCTCTGGGCCTCCATCCGCTTGCCCTCTGCCTCGCTCACCTTTGTCTGCGCCTTGGTGGGGGTACTTCGATGCAGGGGGGATGGGGGACCATAAAGGGACAGGCTACAGGAGCTGCCTTTTCTGCCGGTTCTGTGATCGTGGCTTGGTCGGGTGATGTTGCCTTGGCCATGCCCACTCAGTCACATGACTTCCACCAAGCCACACCCACCAAGCCACGCCCACAGAACCGGTAGTAAAAAATTTTGAATCCCACCACTGTCTTTGTCCCAATGTTTCTGTACTAGCAGAAGTTTTTCATTTTTTAATTTATCTATATGACAGGCTATACTACTGGATTTCATAATCATCCTTTGAAACAGGGCAAGTACAATAAAGAAATGTGAGGTTTATATCAAAACAGTGCTCACAATCTCCCAGTTTCCAGCCTGATGCCTTAACTACTACGCAAAACTGATTCTCTGAGATACTCTTAGAATAGGATAAAAGCATAATTTAATTAATAAAGTATATATCTATTGTTTGATGTCATCATTGCCTGATATATTTCGTCATTAATCTCCTTTCCCACATATTTGTGTTTATTGATGAGAAATGTGAATTACAGGCATTTTAGAAACTGTAGACGGATGACTCATTTGACATATAAAGAGAAATGTCAAATAGCTACTGGGTTTAACTGATAAAAAAAGACTTGTTCCCTTAGATGATGGCTTCTGTTTGGTTTTCTTGGCTGCTAGATTTTGCTAGGGACATATTGAATATTATTATTATTATTATTATTATTATTATTATTATTATTATTATTATTAAGAATTTGACCTTTCTGCTTTAACACAACTGATTTGAACAAAAATCTCATAAATTGTCCACACTTTTTCCTTTCTAGCAAAGCCAGAGCTCTTTTTGAAAAGAATGCAGCCCCAATTCTCCATTTATCTGGTCTGGATGTGACTGTGGTGAAGGTAAAAACTAAAAAGAGTTTTTCAGTGTTTTTTTCCGGCAAAAAAAAAATTCCTTCTTTTGGTATATTTCAGCCACAACCCAGTTTTTCCTAGGGGAAAAAAGAAAATAAACCCTATTTGATAATTGCTATTTTTTAAAAAATAAAATAAAATAAACCGTATCTTTTTTTTAAGGAAAAAGCTATCTCTTTAATTATTAATTAAAGTATCTGAAGGACAGAGAGAATCAGGGGGTGGGCTTCAAAAAATTTAGCAAGAGATTCTCTGTCTGGTTGCTGGGTGGGCGTGTCCATGGTGGGTGTGTCCTAGTCAGCCTCCTGCACCCAGTGGGGGGTGTTTTTGCCCTCCCCAGGCTCCGGAGGCTTTCCTCAAGCTTCCGGGAGGGCAAAAATGGCCTCCCCAGGCTCCGGAGGCCCTTTGGAGGCCAGAAACGGGCCCATTTCTGGCCTTCCCAAATTTCCGGTAGGCCCGTTTTTTGCCCTCCCCAAGCCTCTGTGCTGCACTTACCTGCATCCAAAATGGTCCGTGTGGGGACTGCTGGGAGGGGCGAGGTGGGGTGGGCAGGGCCAGCCAGGAGTGGGATTTGGGAGTTCTCCGAACTGCACAGAATCTTAGCTAGAGGTTCTCCTGAACCCCTGTGAACCCCAGCAGCCCACCCCTGGATATAATATAGTATTTTGGAGTATCAGCTATTTAATCCCAGTATGCAGGCAGAAGACTTGGTAATTCTGCTTTAAGAAGCAGAATATAAAAAACCCCAAAACTGCTACGAAGTATTTGAGATTGGTTTTAAGAATGGTATTTTGCCTCTTTCAGAATATATTCATTTGGAAGGTTTGAGTTTGGCGATGAGGTTGTTAAAAATGAAAGGAAGGGGAAACTTGCAATTGTTAAGCTGTGCTGAGCTAGTATTGTAAAGGTTATATGAAGAATATATTGCGTGGCTTTTCATTTGAAGACGGAGAGTGTTAAATGCAATGTTTCTGTGACCTTCCTTGCAACTCAGACAGATTATGAAGGGCAAGCAAAGAAGTTGTTGGAATTGATGGAAAACACCGATATGATCATCATTGCAGGGGGAGATGGAACAGTGCAAGAGGTACTGTAAGAATTTATTTACCCATCTTTTCTCCAGCACCTAATCTATATTGAAAACTTTTGATTATGGAAGCTTTGGGTTATTGTAAACTTTTGAGTTATCAACTAGAAGAGATTATCTGTTCGCTAAATCTGCAGATTATCTCAACCTATGGGCTCACATATACAAGACATCTTCAGATATGTGTGTGTGCATATTTGTGCTTAAAATAAGTATTTCTCCCTTCCTTCCTTCCTTCCTTCCTTCCTTCCTTCCTTCCTTCCTTCCTTCCTTCCTTCCTTTCTTTCTTTCTTTCTTTCTTTCTTTCTTTCTTTTCAGGTTATAACTGGGCTCCTCCGAAGAGCAGATGAGGTAAGGTATATTTTTCTAAGGCAAACTTAATTTCAGCACAATCTAGTTTTGTTTGGTGCTTAAATGTTCTTGAAGCTATATGGTAGAGGAGATACATATTCTTCGTGCTATCTTCTCCCAGCCACTTGGAAAACATATTTTGCCCTTTCTCCTATTTCTGTGATGATACTAGATTATACATCGCCACTGCTTAAGAACTTCCTCCACCTATTCCTTTTTTTTGTTTAGTGGGATGGCATTGAAGTATTTCTCATAAATGCTCACTCATTTTTTCAACTTTACCTTGTATAATAAAAGTGTCACAGTGTTATTTCCTGTAGCCCAAAATTATTCTGCGTAATAGTATTCTGGAAATGCAAGTCTTAGTCCCAGGTAACGTCCTGCCTAATTAACTCCCAGGTCAGAAAGACAAGAAACCCAGACTTCCCCGTTGTGAGGTAGGAGAAGAAAATCAATTGAGGAAGGGGACTGTAGTAGAGAATTTAATAATAGAAAAGTGTGTAGGCAGAAATGATGGAAAACCATAATGAAATAAATTAGATTTTTGAGAAATGGTGCCACAAGCTGCAGTAATCTGCAGAGATCCAGGATACTGTGGTTACATGGTCATTAAACTTGATTTGCTACAATTCTTCAAAGAGCACAGCTTATGATACTATAAGGATGCCTGTGGGTGCTCCATTACTGTGGCTTTTACTGTATCTTACCGAGTGTGATTTCTAGCCAACAGTTTATGGCAGCCAGTACAGGTAGTCCTTGATTTACAACAGCTCGTTTAGTGACCGTTCAAAGTTACAACAGCACTGAAGAAAGGAACTTAGTTGCAGCATCTCACGGTCACATGATTAAAATATAGATGCTTGACAACTGACTCATATTTATGAGTCAGTTGTCAAGGCTCAAGGTTGACTCAGCCTTCCATCCTTTCTAAGGTAGGTAAAATGAGGACCCAGTTTGTGGGGGCAATAAGCTGACTTTGTATAAAATATACAAAAGTATGAAGGCTATTGCTTAACACATTGTAAGCCGCCCTGAGTCTCCGGAGAAGGGCTCCTGGGGGTTTGGCAGGGTTCGGGCGATCCTCTAGCCAAGGATTGCCAGGGTTCGGCAAACTCCCAAATGCCACCCCTGGCTGGCCACGCCCACCCCGCCCCTTCCAGGAGTCTTTACGTAGCCCGTTCATCATTCCAGATAAGTGCAGGGGCCACGCAGAGGGTCTGGTAGGGCAAAAACCGGGCCTATTGGAGGTTCTGAAAGTTCAGAAACGGGACTGTTTCCAGGGCTGTTTCCAGACAAGAAAAGTCATAAAATGGGGCAAAACTCACTTAACAAGCTGTTTTCACCCTTCCAGAGGCTCGAGAAAAGCCTCCAGAGCCTGGGGAGTGTGAAAAACTGGCCTCCCGGAAGTTCTGGAAGGCCTCCAGACCCTGGGGGAAGCAGTTTTCGCCCTTCCAGAGGCTCGAGGAAAGCCTCCGGAGCCTGGGGAGTGCAAAAAACTGTCCTCCCGGAAGTTCCGGAAGGCCTCCAAACCCTGGGGGAAGCAGTTTTTGCCCTCCCGGAGGCTTGAGGAAAACCTCCGGAGCCTGGGGAGGGCAAAAAACGCCCCCTTTCCCACCGTGGTGCAGGCGGCCGACTAGGCCACGCCCACCATGGCCACACTCACCCAACAACGGGGCAGCGAACCCATTGCTAAAGGATCTGAAGCCCACCCCTGGCTGTAGTGTCCCAGAGTCATATGATCCCGTTTTGCAACCTTCTGACAAGCAAAGACAATATTCACTTAACCACCGTGTTACCCGACTTAACAACTGCAGTGATCGACTTAACAAACGTGGCAAGAAAAGTCGTAAAAAATGGGCAAAACTCACTTAACGAATTTCTCACTCGGCAACATAAATGTTGGGCTCAATTGTGAGGTCTACCTGTATATCCAGGACCGCATTTGAAACTTCAAATTCTAAGCCACCGTTCATCATGTGATTTCCCACCCACCCCCATTTTTTTTAATCAAATCACTCCTGTATCCATTCTGTGTCCCCTTCTGTTCTTTCCCTCTAATCCAGTTGGCAGAGATAAAGATCCATTTGCAAATCTGTGTGTTTAAAAAGAGTTGGTTAATTGTGTATTCATGTTCAACCAGCTTGATTGCCAGGGCGCTGCTGAACTTTCTTTTTTACTGGGAAAGATGCTTTGAATTACAGTGTTTATTTTTGTCTCTACTTTGCTTGGAGACCAACAAGGCCTAAATGTTTCCTCTATGCCCCAGATGCTACCTTCCCCTTTATTATCGATAGCTGGTTCCCTAATGGAATCATATGTTGTTTAGGGCATGTGTGCCAGCTTTTCGTAACAATGTGCCTAATGATTACCAAAGCCTGCTTTGGAACCAGTTGACACTTGGAGGGCTGTCATAATAATCTATTATTCCGAGCCGTTCTTTGCCACGGCCTCTCAGGAAGTGCCTGCCTGTTGCATTCCATGGAGAATAGGTGGAAGAAGGTGGGATGATATTAAGCAAAATTGTGCTTCGTGAAAAAGTGAGTTGAATTCAGTTGACGGGACTTGTTTTGTTCTCGTTCCCAGGCAGCTTTCAGTAAAATTCCCATTGGATTCATTCCTCTTGGAAAGACCAGCACTTTAAGTCATACACTTTATACTAAGAACGATAACCAAGTCCAGTAAGTATGAATTCATGGTAAACATCGATGGAAAACCCATTTACTTTTTCATTACTTTTAAAACAGCATGTTTCATTTTTAATCTATTTGTATTTCGACCTTCCTTTAAAAAGAGTTTTGCATGATATGGACCCTGTTGCTTTTCTAGCAATATTAAGAAATCTGTTGTTCTGAAAGAGTGCCTATCTATTCCTTAATGAAGATACAAATCTCCATCTGACAGCTTAAAACCTATTATGAAGATCATACTAAGACATAGTATGTTTTATTTGCTTTTGGCTTGGTGGTTTGGCTTGGCTTTTGTTTTACAAAACCAATCCCCCCCCCCACCCTTTCGATCTCTCTGATCCCAGCTTGGTGACCTTGCTGAAGCCCCTCTCAAGTTAATAGCAATAGCACTTAAGACTTACATACTGCTTCACAGTGCTTTACATCCCTCTCTAAGCAGTTTACAGAGTCAGCATATTACCCAATGGTGAAATCCAAATTGTTTTATTACTGGTTCTGTAGGAATGGCTTGGTGGGTGTGGAGTGGCTTGATGGGTGTGGCCGGGGCAGGATACTGCAAAATCTCCATTCCCACCCCACTCCAGGGGAAGGATACTGCAAAATCCCCATTCCCTCCCCACCAGACAGTTATAGAGGTGCAGATAACAGACTCAATAATTCCTCTGTAGAATGGCCTTCCCTGTGTGTTGATTCTGGGGTTGTCCTTGGTTTTCTGAGTTCCGGGAAATAAGATGTAAATAAAATTGAAGATGCCTAGGAAAACAATAGCGCATTAAGTCCAGTTAGACTCAAGAAAGAAGCAGTCTCCAGTTCTCAGTCCTTTCAAACATTCCAGAATGATAACTGCAGTTGAAGGTGTATTCAAGGTCACCAAAATACCTTGCAAAACTAGAAAGCTTGCACTTCCTATATATAATGGTAGAGTTAAATTTCAAGACCTTTATTTGTTTGCTTGTTTGTTTGTTCAAATTTATTAGCAGGCCATTCTAGAAGATACTAGAAGAGTTACTAGAAGATAGTTAGAAGATGCTGATTATATCAGGCTAGGCTGACACTCACTTGATCCCAAGGCCATCAACACTGATCAGTAACAATCTTTTGAGCATAACACTTTCCCAATTCTGCTATGAAAGATGTTTTAATTGGTGATGGATTTTACTACTGTATGTGTAAGGACTACATACTGTTGCTTGACTTTTACCTTATTCTCTTATTTTTTTCCCTAAGGTGTATCACTGATGCCACATTGTCGATCCTGAGAGGAGAGACAGTTCAACTTGATGTATTGCAGATTAAGGTAGCAATATTTCATTTGTAAATGTTGTATTTGGGAAAATTATTTTTGTTTCTACACCTGCACGTTCTTATTTTGGGTTGTATGCCATTCTGATTACTTATTTTGATAGAGACAGTTAATCTGAAATAGCTTGTTTAAAGTCTACACTATACAATAGTGTAGCAAATATACAATATATAGCAAAAGAATTGTTAAGGCATGCTTAAAATACTATTATAATACAAATAATATTACATATATCAGGGGTGTCAAACTCAATTTCATTGAGGGCCGCATCAGGATTGTGGTTGACCTTGGGGGGCTGGGGTGGGCATGGCAAGAGTGGGCGTGGCCAGGTCAACATCACTTGTGTCGGGCGACACCTGGGGTGGCCTGGGCGGGGCTGGGGGGGATCCATTGTCTCCAGTGGAGGAAAGCAGGGCGAGCACCAAACCCTTGTACACCAGAGGAGCCTTGCTGTCCATCTCAGGCCATGCGGAGGACCCCCGGATGGCAGTGCGGACCAGTCAGAGGTGGGCTGCTGCCGGTTCAGACTTGTTCAGGTGAACCAGTAGTTCCGACCAGCGGCTGGGCCTGCCCACTCGCCCCGGTGCTATCCCGTCTTATATAGTTGCCATGTTTTTGAAGCCGCACTCACATTTTCAGTGCTGGGCGAACCGGTTGTTACATTATGTGACGCCCAGTCCTTTGGGGCCAGTCCTTCGCTGTTTCCAGGGCAGCTCCGTGAGCCAGATCTAACCATATCACGGGCCGGATGCAGCCCACGTGGACGTTGAGTTTGACACCCCTGACATATATGAAATGCAGTTGCATTCACATAGGTAGCACAAGGTATTTGTTATTTAGCTAGGCAATTCTGCTTTTAATTTTGTAGTTGTTGGTGCAGCTGCAATTGTTGGTAAGATTGTCCACTGCCAAAGCATACAATTGATTTCATTCTGTGAAGGCATATCTTCTGGTTATCTATTTTTTGGCTTACCTGCTTTCATACAGTGAAAATAGTAGCCTGAGAGGGAAGGGAAGGAACAGGAGGAAGAAGAGGAAGAAAATCCTTTTATTTCAGCAAGGCACATCAAGCAAAACTGCTTAATAATCTGTGCTGCTTTTTAGCTGACAAAATGAAATGGGTTGAAACGATGGAGCTAAACTCCATTTGCATTAATTTATTATAATTTAATAATTCTATTCTGTGGACCTGCCATGGTAACATACGATGGTCAGTATTTTTAATGTGTATTTTTAACCTACAGCCATACACATTTATTATTATTGCAGGGTCGTGCTGAGGATTTTGTGCAATTCCTGCATGATAAAGTCGCTCGGATTCGGGATGGCTTGGACTCCAACTGGATGAGTCCACGGGAGGAGGCGAGGGCAGGTCTTGAGAATGTTACCTGGGAGGAGTTTGATCCTGTGACTCCCGAGGATGTGGACAGGGTTCTGGGTAAGATTAGTGCCGCCACGTGTTTATTGGACCCGTGTCCCTCCTGGTTGGTGCTGGCCTCCCGGGAGGTTACACGAGGCTGGCTCCAGGGGATTATAAGTGCTCCTCTGAGTGAGGGTGCCTTTCCTGCCGCCTTGAAAGAGGCGGTAGTGAGGCCCCTCCTCAAGAAGCCTTCCCTGGACCCGGCTGAATTAGCCAACTATCGTCCAGTCTCCAACCTTCGTTTTGTGGCGAAGGTTGTTGAGAGCGTGGTGGCACGACAACTTCCCCGGCACCTGGATGAAGCTATCTATCTATCTAGACCTGTACCAGTCGGGCTTCAGGCAGGGGTACAGCACTGAAACGGCATTGGTCGCGTTGGTGGATGATCTCTGGAGGGCTCGGGACAGGGGCTGCTCCTCTGTCCTAGTCCTATTAGACCTCTCGGCGGCTTTTGATACCATCGACCATGGTATCATGCTGCAGCGGTTGAGGGGGTTAGGAATAGGGGGCACCGTTTTGCGGTGGTTCTCCTCCTTCCTCTCCGACCGCTCGCAGTTTGTGTTGGCAGGGGGACAGAGGTCGACCTCGAGGCATCTCGCATGGGGAGTGCCGCAAGGGTCGGTCCTCTCGCCTCTCCTGTTCAACATTTATGTGAAGCCGCTGGGTGAGATCATCCGTGGTTTCGGGGTGAAGTGTCATCTGTACGCTGACGATACTCAGCTGTACATCTCCACCCCAGACCACCCCAACGATGCCTTTGATGTGATGTCCCGCTGCCTGGAGGCCGTGCGGGCCTGGATGGGGAGGAACAGGCTCAGACTCAACCCCTCCAAGACCGAGTGGCTGTGGCTTCCGGCGCCCCGATATAGTCAGCAGGTGCCATCGCTGACTATTGGGGGTGAATCTTTGCCCCCCACAGAGAGGGCTCGCAATCTGGGTGTCCTCCTGGACGCACGGCTGTCTTTAGAAGAGCACATGACGGCCGTGGCCAGGGGGGCCTTTTATCAGGTTCGCCTGATTCGCCAGTTGCAGCCCTTTCTGGATCGGGACGCCTTGCGCACGGTCACTCACGCCCTTGTCACCTCCCGGTTGGACTATTGTAATGCTCTCTACATGGGGCTCCCCTTGAAGAGCACTCGGAGGCTCCAACTGGTCCAGAATGCGGCCGCGCGGGTGGTTATGGGTGCAACCCGTTGCGCCCACGTGACACCCCTCCTGCGCGAGCTGCACTGGCTCCCAGTGGTCTTCCGGGTGCAATTCAAGGTGTTGGTTACCACCTTTAAAGCGCTCCATGGCATAGGACCCGGGTACCTTCGAGACCGACTTCTGCCACCAATAGCCTCCCACCGACCAGTCCGCTCCCACAGAGAGGGTCTCCTCCGGGTGCCATCAGCCAAGTTATGTCGGCTGGCGACACCCAGGGGGAGGGCCTTCTCTGTGGGAGCTCCAGCCCTGTGGAATGAACTGCCCCCCGAAATACGAAAGATTTCCGACCTCCGGGTGTTTCGCTGCGCTCTGAAGACCCTGTTGTTCCGCCAGGCAGGGCTATTAACATAACGTTTTAAATTGGGGTATTTTAAATTTCTGGGATTTTAATTGGAGCCTAATTATTTAATGATTTTAAATTTTAAATTGTTGTTGTGTTTTTTGTGTTTTTAAATAGGCTGTACACCGCCCTGAGTCCTTCGGGAGAAGGGCGGTATAGAAATAAAATTATTATTATTATTATTCTGTTGATGCTGCTATTACTAGATTAATGTAATGTAAAGGTTTGGCTGCCTCTGTATAAAACAAGATTTCTGTTTTTGCGTTTTCCTTTATGGAAAGGGGAACAAAGAACAGCCAGTATTTGCTGTGAGTGGCTTACGGTGGGGCTCTTACAGAGATGCAGGAGCAAAAGTCAGCAGGTAAGTAAATATTTTGCTCTAACTTGTATTTATGTCTATCTTTTCTCCTGTATGTTATTTCCATTGAGGCATTGTTCCAAAGTCATTATTGCCAACGTATTCTAGCTCCAGTAGCCTGAAGATTTCTGTTCCCTCTGGTTCCCATTCCATACATTTCTTGGCTATCATTCTGCAGCTCTGATGATTAATTCCTCATTCTCAAGGCACTGCTCTTCTCCCTCTTGAGAAAGAGATTGAGTCATGGTATTTTACCAAGCGCCTCCCTAATTGATAGAAAGTTACTTGACTGCATGAAACGGATTTGTGGTTTCTACATAGTGGCCCTCTATTTATAATCTGTAATCAAAACCATCTGGTATCGATTGATCATCCATGTCATCTGGATAATATCTACTTTTGAACCAGACAGGATTGATAATGATATATAGTCATCCATACAATACAGGAGTATAGTCCCAAACGTAACTGGATTTTCTTGTTTTTTTTCTTTGAAGACGTTTTGCTTCTCATCCAGGAAGCTTCTCCAGTTCTGATAGGATAGTGGGGAATAGAAGGATTTATATTCCTTGCAGACAGCTGGCCATTTGCATCCTTTTAGAGGGTCGTTGAAGCACTTGGAGGTTTAGCTGTGTCCTCAGATGTCACCTGAGTAGTGCTCCTGGTTCCTGTAGTCTGCAGTTTTTCCTCTGGAAATCATCTATAGAGATTCTCAGTCATCCAGGTCATGGTTATCCCAAAGGTTTCAAGAGGCAGCTGGACTTTCTTGTTTTTTCTTTTTCTTTTTTCTTTCTTTTTTTTTTCAAACCAGAAAATCCAGCTGCCTCCTGAAAAAGCACCTTTGGGACAACCATGACCTGGATGACTGAGAATCTCTATAGACTTATAGGAATATAGTGTTATAAGTGAGGAGCTATAGGTGTCACATGAAAACTCTATATATAGAGTTCTACATTTATGAACAGGAATGGTTACCTCTCTCCCAGGACTGAGATGTACAGTTCACTATTGTTTTTCTCTTAAGTTCTCTCTGAAGAACTAGGTTCTTCCTCTCTAGTGAGCTATCAATTCCTGACAAATAGATGGGGAAAGAATGGAGGTAGTGACAGATTTTATTTTCCTGGGCTCCAAGATCACCGCAGATGGGGATTACAGCCAAGAAATTAAAAGATGCTTGCTCTTGGGGAGGAAAGCCATGGCAAATCTAGATAGCTTACTAAAAAGCAGAGATATCACTCTGCCAACAAAAGTACATATAGTCAAGGCTATGGTTTTCCCAGTTGCAATGGATGGCTGTGAAAGTTGGACCATAAAGGCTGAGCGCCAAAGAATTGAGGCCTTTGAACTATGGTGCTGGAGAAGACTCCTGCAAGTCTCTTGGACTGCAAAGTGATCAAACCAGTCAGTCCTAGAGGAGATCAACCTTGACTGCCCTTTAGAAGGTCAGATCCTGAAGATGAAACACAAATACTTTGGCCACCTAATGAGAAGAAAGGACTCACTGGAGAAGAGTCTAATGCTGTGAAAGATTGAGGGCAAAAGAAGAAGGGGATGACAGAAAATGAGGTGGCTGGATGGAGTCACTGAAGCAATCGATGTGAGCTTAAATGAACTCTGGGGGATGGACTCCAGGGGATGGTAGAGGACAGGAAGGCCTGGAGGAACGTTGTCCATGGGGTCGTGACAACTGTTGATTTGTGGTAGATGTGGAATGGGACACAATAGGCTGCTTTTTAAATCGACATAAAGACGTTGTATGTAGACTGTGTGAATCTTCTGAGAGACAGATTCAAGCTATAGTTTTTGTTCTAATTTAATAGACTTTTTTCTCTGTTAAGTCTTTTTTTCTTTTAATTTTTAAACTTTGCCAAAGCTGATTAAAGTTTTAAGATTCTAAGCCGCATAAATATGAACACGCTTTGTATGGAAGAATGCTCTGGCTTCTGCAGCAGGAAGTCACCAGCTCAATACACTTGTTTAGTAAGAAGTTAAAAGCGGGATAGAAAAACCTCATTCTGTACAAGTAATATAGAAATGGCAACATGCCAGTATTTTCTCAACCTTGGCAACTTTTAAGATCTGTGGATTTCAACTCCCAGAATTCCCCAGCCAGCACAGCTGACGGGAGAATTCTGGGAATTGAAGTTCGCAAATCTTAAAAGTCACCAAGGTGGAGAAACACTGCAGTATGCAATTAAGTACTGTAGTTCAGTGGACTAGGCTGGGAATGACATGTTAGACTACTACATCTAAATAAGCTAGATTTTACCAAGCCACATCTGCATTAGCATGAAGCCAGGGCCAATTGCACTCTTCTTTTTATTGTCTTTTTATTGTCTATCATGTACAAGTATAAAACTGTAACAAATGCTTTTGATTAAAAAAATATATTAAAAATGCTAATTGCTTTCCTTAGATTTCAATTTTGCTTTTTTGTTTTGTTTTGTTATGTTCCAGATACTGGTATTTGGGACCTCTGAAAATCCAGGCAGCCCATTTTTTTAACACATTAAAGGTAATTATTTCATTGCTAGAAACTAAAAAAAGAGTCATCTTTCTGTACATCTAGTCGTCTGTCACGCAGTGCTCTGCTAAATGATAACAGCTATGGATAACCAGACATTTGTTCTCCTCTCCCTTCCTCCCCCCAGCCCTTAGAAGCAGATATTTAACACAAACTCTGTGATTCAGGAAACAGTTACAGGTATCCCAAAGGTGCTTTTTCAAGAGGCAACTGGACTTCCTTGTTTTTCTTTGAAGACGTTTTGCTTCTCATCCAAGAAGCTTCTTCAACTCTGACTGAATGGTGTGGGAATGGATGGATTTATATTCCGTGTAGAGTATAAATTTATAAAATAAATATAAAATAAATTTATAAATATATAAAATACATACTCCTTGCAGAGCTGTCTGCAAGGAGTATAAATCCTTCCATTCCCCACCATCCAGTCAGAGCTGAAGAAGCTTCTTGGATGAGAAGCGAAACGTCTTCAAAGAAAAACAAGAAAGTCCAGTTGCCTCCTAAAAAAAACACCTTTGGGACAACTATGGCCTGAATGTCTGAGAATTTCCATAGACAGTTACAGGTATCAGTACTAGTAATCCTCAATAACCTTCATTGTTGAAAGTGGTAGTGATGGTATGCAACAGATAACTGCATTGTGGAACTGATGGTATTGTTATGGCTCTGTTACCTGAGCCTGTGTCATCGGCAGAAGAGGACTCCAAGAGTGAAGGAGAGGAGTTGGCAAGGCCTCCCTCTCCAGGACCCTCCTCTCTGGCAATGCCTTCGGTGTCCGCCGAAGGGCAAGAGATAGGGCTGCGGCCAAGCACGTCCATGCAGCCACAGATGGACAGTGATGAGGGTAATGAGTCTTGGCTGGATCCACGCCAGCGTCGCAGAGATAAGTGCACGCAACAGAAGAAAAGGCGTGCCCGAGATTAGGCTGAGTCACTGGACCACACCCCACAGGATATAAAAGGGAGCGTGGTAGCCAGTCAAACCTTGTGACGAACAAAGCTGAAAGCTTCCACGCCATTCTGCATTGCCGGACTTTTTGCTATAGACTTTGCTGGATTATCTCTGGACTTGATTGACTCCGTAATTATTGAGCTGTTTCTTTTGATGTACCAGGAGTGGGGAGAAGTTATCTCTCCTCTTCGTAAATAATAAACTCTTGGCAGGCAGCCACTAGGTTGTTGCCAAGTTCCGTTATCATAAGGAAAAGGATTTTGCCGGCTGGTTTGGTCTATAACTCTTGAACGTCTGTTGGTGTGTGCGCGTGTGGTTGGGGACAGAACAGGTATCAGCTTCCATAGTGCAGTTATCTAGCATATAAAGAAGTACTTCCTTGTCCTGAATTTTCCCATATGTAAATTCACTGAATGATTTAAGGCTCTAATATTACATGTAGATCAGAGGTGTCAAACTCAAGGCCCGCGGGCTGAATCCAGCCCACAGGGTACTTAGATCTGGCCCACGGGCCCGCCCTGGAAACACTGAAGAACTGGCCCGCGGTGCCTCTGCCAGCAAAAATAGAGGCTCCGTTTTCAGCCACAACAACCTCCAGCCCTCTTCCAGCAAAAAAGGAACTCAGGAAGGTCGCATGCAGTCCGCCCGGGCTCCATTTTCAGCCGCGATGGCTTCCCCGAGCTCCATTTTTGCTGCAGAGGGTTGCAGGAGGCCATCACTGCTGAAAACGGAGCCTCGATGAGTGACATCGAGATGGCCACACACCCCTGGCCATGCCCCTCCCCCCCGAGGCCAAACAACCCTGATGTGGGCCTCAATGAAATCGAGTTTGACATCCCTGATGTAGATTAATGTTATAATGTATATTTCCATGCATAGACCACCCACAGCCTCCTTTGTGAAGGAGTTGTGTGTTTTCCAAATTTGAGAGAGGGAGAGAAGAATACTGTAAGGTTCCAGATTCAGTCTCAGCATCTCTCATGAGAAGGATTTTTTTTTTTTGCTGATCATTGATAACAGTTCTGAGACTTAGTTCTCCATAACCTTACTTGTTAGAAAGCAGCTTCTTATATTTGTGCATGCCACACAATCCTACTTGGATTGTTTGTGACAGTATAATTTTAGGTACTTTAAACGGATCCAAAGCTGCTCCTCAAGATGGAACTGATGTGAAGTCATTTGATGTATATTTTGCCAAGCAGGTGGTGGCAAAAACAAAGACCTTTTATAAAACAAAATCAGGGAATGCAGCTAAAAAAAATATATTGCTGCACTATGAATAAAATAAGCAAAGAGAAATCAGCAAAGGGATGCTAGGATGCAGCAAGATCCATTAAAATCTACTGTACTCTGCTGTCTTCCTCTAGTGCAGTTCTCTCTTGGGGCTTTTGTTATGCTAATGATTCACCCTATTCAGTTGATGTAAGTGGTGCCTATAAATAGAGCTTAGAGGACTGTTGATAATTCGTCTCTTACATCCAGCCAGTCACAGATTGAGCAGAAGGGTTAATTGCCATAGTTTTAAAGTTCTCAAATATTGAATGATTATAATGTAAAGGAGACACATATTTTTTCTATTAAGGCATGTAATTTTTCTACCTAGGTTCCATTGTTTTAGCAGTACATGTGGTTTATTAAAAAGGTAGCCATAGTCATACAGTCCATTTTACTATTTGAACTCCTGTGTAACTTTTGCTGTTTCATATCCTGCTTTCTCTGGCGGGGTGGGGGGTGGGGGGGATGATGCTGTGTTTAAAGACTTTTCCTTGTGAAATATGATAGGGCTTATGACTGACCTATGCATTCAGCAGGAAAGGACCTGAATAATTCAGTTGCAAATAGCTGTCAAGGGCAGAAACGGAAAATGGGATGGTTAATGTTTCCTTCCCCACCACTCGTCTCAAGACCTTATTCCCTAAATGAGAATAGCAAAAGCAATAGCACTTAGACTTATATACCATTTCATAGTGCTTTACAGCTCTCTCTAAGCGGTTTACAGAGTCAAGATATTGCTCCCAACAATCTGGGTCTTCATTTTACCCACCTCGGAAGGATGGAAGGCTGAGTCAACCTTGAGCCATTCAGAATCAAACTCCTGGAGTGAGCAGCGAGTTAGCTTGCAGTACTTCATTCTTTTTTTTTTATTTGAATTTTATTGGGTTTTAACAATTAAACAATTCTTATTCAACTCTTGGGCATGACTGTGACCATTTACATATCATCACACTAATGTTCTCCTATACTCTATATAATTTTACAAAATCTACTATCTGTTATTTCCCTTTTTTTCTATCTTCAATCCAATTATACCATTTCTCCCATATTATGTAAAAGTCTGAATCTATCAGTCCTTTCAGTTCCAATGTCATTTTATCCATCTCTGCGCAATCTAATACCTTTCTAATTATTAAATCATCGGAGGGTATGTTTGAACTTGCAGTACTGCATTCTAACCACTGTGCCACCACAGTTCTGTATGGAGTATGGAGGGCAGCTAATGGAGTAATTGAATGGAGAAAGTAGTTTTTTTCCTATCCGTGATTTCCTACCTTGCTGTTACTTCTTTGCCCCTGTTTTGTGGCCATCGGTTTTTTTCAGTCTGCGTTGGAATACACATACGCTTTCATTTTTTAATTTTTTTATTTATAGAAAGAGCAAAAATTTCAATATCTATATAAACAGTGTGTTGTCTGGGTATAGTTATTTTGAGTAATAATCATAACAATAACATAACATTAGTAGTCATCATATAGTAACAATGATGTCTCATCATAACATTGCTAATAAACATATAGTGACAATAGTGCTTACTTATCCATTTAGTAAATCATTTTTACAAAATTAGTCATTCTCATATATATATTTTAAAATCTAACTTCTGTTTCTGCTTGCTAACCATAGATAGAAGGAGTCCCATATTTAGAAATATTCAGTGTCTTCCCTGTCTTTAATTGTAAGTGTTAATCTGTCCATTTCTGCACATTCTAGTATTTTTTTTTATTACATTCTCTTCTGTAGGGATCTCTATGCTGTTCCAGTGTTGTGCAAAATACAATTCTAGCCACTATTAACACATGTAGTATTAAGTACATATTCCCTTTATTATATTTTTCTGGTATTTTTTTTTTTAATTTGATTTATATGCCGCCCTTCTCCAGAGACTCAGGGCGGCTTACAATGCGTTAAGCAATAGCCTTCATCCTTTTGTATATTTATACAAAGTCAGCTTATTGCCCCCACAAACTGGGTCCTCATTTAACCTACCTTAGAAAGGATGGAAGGCTGAGTCAACCTTGAGCCTGGTAAGAATCGAACCTGCAGAAATTGCAGGCAGCTGTGTTAATAACAGGGTGCATTAAACCACTGTACTACCAAGGCTACCATATTGTAGTATGTATCATTGTATGATATGCAACAGAAATATTTTTGGTTTTAAGTCTATGAAATACATATACATTTTCATACTATGTTAATACTGATGCTTTTCTTCCTTTTTGCCAAATTCCAAGGAATGGCCTCAGAAACATCTAGCTTCCCTTACCTATTTGGGCCCTATTCCAAGGCCACCTGAGGAGCCAGAGCAGAAGACAACTCGACCTCCATTATATATTAGGCTTTATAAGAGACTTGCATATTATTGGACACCCACCCCCAAAGGTAAGCAAAATATGCACAAAGTGAAGTCCTGGCCCTACCGGTTAGGGTGGGGGACCCCGTGGGGGGAGTTCTACACTGGAGGTGGCTGCTAGATTGATAGCAGATTCCCATCTTCCCTCCTTGCTCTCTGGTCTCCATCCATCCATCTTTTTGGTTATCATATTGATATATTAGAGGGACACGGTGGCTCAGTGACTAAGACGCTGAGCTTATCGATCGAAAGGTCAGCAGTTTAGTGGTTCAAATCTCTAATGCCGCGTAACTGGGTGAGTTCCCGTTACTTGTCCCAGCTTCTGCCAACCTAGCAGTTCGAAAACACGTAAAAAATGCAAGTAGAAAAATAGGGACCGCCTTTGGTGGGAAGGTAAGAGCGTTCCGTGCGCCTTTGCCGTTTAGTCATGCCGGCCTCATGACCACGGAGATGTCTTCGGACAGCGCTGGCTCTTTGGCTTTGAAACGGAGATGAGCACCACCCCCTAGAGTCGGGAACGACTAGCACATATGTGCGAGGGGAACCTTTACCTTTACCTTTATTGATATATTATTATGTTGTGTTTCTTTATCGTTCTTTATCTTATTGTTCTATTATTTCACTTCTGTTTACATGCCTTGCATTTTTCTCTTTTTTATTATTGCGAGGCTCCTAGAGTAGCCCTACGGTGAGATAGGCAGCAAATAAAATTTAACAAGTAATAAATAAAAGGACAGAATGATGAAACAACAATAACAACAACAACAAACCCAAACAAAATAAAATGGTGCATTGTCTAACACTCTACTTAATTTTCTTTTCTCTCTTGGACCTCAGAAATCCCAAAGGAGGAGATTCCAGAGGCCTGGAATGAAATGCCATTGTCTGCCCTTGAATTCTCTGTCACTACACAGAACAGGAATCTTGACTTGAAAGTAAGAGAATAAAAGTTCAACCCCCACTTAACAACTTTTCCCCAATTTGACCATTAGGTGCTATTCTATGGTATGTTTCTTAACTGCTAATTCCTTTACTGTTAATAATCCTTAAAGGCAGAAATCATTCACCACTTCAGTGTCTCCATTGCCATTTTTAAACCTGGTTGCTAAATCTGTTGTCCTTGGTTTGATTTTCTTTATATTTATTTGAGACTGATTTTTTTTTTTTAACGCTGCTCCTTTTTCACTCAGATCTCCCGAGCTTGGAGATCATTTGCATTTTCAGCTATCAAATTGTACATCAGCACAGTGCCAATTTGATGTTTCTTTCTCCAGCCTTAAAACCGCATCCATCTTCTTCCTATCCAGCTTCCTTTATTTATATTCTGTATATAGATTGAATAAAAAGAGGGATGCAGCCTTATTTCATTCCTTTGCAAATATGAAACCATTCTATTTTGTCATGTTCCATCTGGACTTTGTCTTCCTGACCTGTGTATAGTTTTCATATAAGGCCAATAAGATGTCCTGGGATCCCTGTTTTTCTAAGTGCATGTCAGTTTGACATGATTGACACAATCAAAAGCCTTTCTATCATCAATGAAGCACATATCAAATTCTTTTTGGCAGTCTTTGCCTTTCTCAGTTATCCAGCATTCCTCGGCAATAATATCTTATGTTCTTGGCCTTTTCTAAAGCCAATTTGAATATTTGGC